>NW_006204841.1:574848-601046 GCF_000334495.1 Tupaia belangeri chinensis
GGGCCCGGCAGCCGGGCCGCCCGCCCTCCCCGGCCCTTCTTCCACCCGGGAAACGGCCGCTCCTCCTGGGTCTGCCGTCGTGGGTTCTGTGCGGAGGGCCCCGGGGAGCCCCGCGTTGGTTTTGTCTGCACTGCACCCGGGTCTCTGCCGACACTTGGTATTGTCGGGCCTGGTTTAGGCCGTTCTGGTATGGGCCGCCTGCACTGGTGGTGGTAGTGGTTGCTTTCCATACCAGGACGGCCCGACAATACCGGCCCCCGCGCATCCACAGGTGAAAACGGCGTGCGCTGCTCCGCGACGTCACCCCTCCGAGTCGGTAGACGATGGGGATGGGGCGTTCAGACCGAGTGCGGCCTGCAAAGTGCACCTGCTCTTACCGGGACCTAGGGTAGCACCCCGGGTTTGTGTGGGCCCTACCGAAGGCCCTAAATACCACCTTGTTTGGGGCCTTCCTGGGAGGAGTTTAATCTGTCCTGTGTGTTGAGGATCTAGGTTGGTGTTTTGGTTCATAATCAACCACCTTTTTCTTTTAAAAGATGGTTATTGGAACCAGCATAGCGTAGTGGTTATGTCGCTGGACTCCACTCCCACACGGTGGACCGTGGTTCAGATCTCTGGCTGGTGGCTTGAAAAATCACACCGGGCACGTGTGCATGGGTGCCCAAATTCCAAGAGGAGAATGGAGGGAAAGGGATTGTGGTGTGGCCATCCCCCCCCCCCCCCAGGTGATTTGTCACTTTCCCTATCACTTTCTCTGTCTCTTCAGCAAGCACATGCCCTGTGGTAGAAGCCCTTTAAAAAAGATTAATTTTATGTATTTTTAAATTTGCTATATAGCACGTGTTCACCAGAGAGAGAGAGAAAGAGGGAACGTGAGAAAGCAAGACACAGCTCCAGGACTCCAGCTGTGGTCGGCCATGTGGGAGTCTAGTACCTTAACCACCAGGCCACCTGCTGACCCCCCAGGGCCTTCTGTCTCTGAGAAGGTGTGATTTCTGGGTAGCAGTAGGTAGGAGACAGGTGCTGCTGCCCCCTGCTGGTTCTGGCTTGGCAGGTGGTTTCTGACGGTTCGGCAGTTTGTCTACAGCTCTGGACCCATCAGTTCCCTGGTGGGGCAGGAACCTAGACAGTGCATGGAGAAGCCCAGGGAAAAGTTAGCAAGAGGGAAGAGGAAGAAAGGAGTACCAGGAGAGGGGTCGGAGTTAGAAGAGATTTGGTAGGTTGAGGTGACAAGGTGCAAACCACAGCAGGGACCGGACTCAGGAGACCTAGCCTGCAGTGCCTGCCCACCTTCTGGGAGCCCTGGCTTGGGAAGAGCTACTCTCTGGAGGCTGTCGGTTCTCATCTTTAACTATGGGTAATATCACTGGCCCTTTCTCCCTCCCAGAGCGGAGAGGACTAAATAAATCTTAAAGGCATTCACTTTCATTCATGTTTTATACATTGGGAAGGTCAGAGATGCAAAACAAAAAATTTGATTTAGAAATATGATTACTGTGATCATATTGAGATAGCAAGAGTTAGAAGAGAGCACTGTTCTAAAGAGATATTTGTCCATTTCAGGGAAGAGCATTAGAGAATATATTCATAGATATTTAAAAAGTCAGTGATGTCATTGTGTACAGAGGTACTTGTGTCTTATTTTCATTGAAGTGAAATGGACATTGTTAAATGCACAAATTGTAAGTGTGCTTCTGAAAAGCTTCCATAAATGTAGACACCTGTACCCACTTTCCCAGTCCACATTATTTCCATCATCTTAGAAACTCTGCTGTCCCGTCAGTCTCCCGACTCCATCTCCCCGAGCCACCGCTGTCCTGCCATCTCTCCCCGTAGTTCCCCTGTGCCTGCTCTGAACCTCATGGGAATGGGATCTCACAGCGTATGTGTGTGGCTTCTTTTGCTCAAATGTTTCTGAGTTTCATCCATGTTGTCGACGTGTGTTAATATGTCCTTCTCTTTGATCTGTGAGTAGCTTCTCATCGTATAGATGTCATATTTAGTTTAACCCTTCTGCTGTCATTGGTGCTTAGGCTTCCAATTTCTGACTGTTACGAATATGGCTTAAACATTGCTGTAGAGCCTCCTGGACTTTTTTCATTTCTTTGTGTAAATACGAAGGAGTAGAATTACAGGATTAAAGTGTACAAGTGTGTTTTAACCTTATAAGATTGCGCCATGGGGCCAGCAGGTGTCATGGTGGTTACAGGCACTGGACTTCTACATGGCTGACCACGGTGCAAGTCCTGGACGTAGTGACTTGCTTCCTCACTTTCTGTCTCTTTCTCTCTGTGTCTCTCTCTGATCAAACTGGAAAATAATTAAAAGAAAAAGTCAAATAATTCTTTTTTAAAAAGCATATTAAAATTGTTTTTTAAAAAGTGGTGACAGGTGGTGTTGTTGCGCTGGACTCCCATGTGGCTGACTGATTTGAGTACTGCACCTGGCGGCTTGCTTATCTCTGTGTGTCTTTGTCTCTCTGGTGAGTGCATGTGCCTTGTAGCAAATTAAATAATAATAATAATAATAATAATAAATACAATCAAGTAAATAATTAAAAAAAAAAAAGAAAGTACCAGATATTCTCTAAAATGATTTTACACACCTGTCAGTAATGTGTGGAAATTCTAGTTGCCCCAAATCTTTGCCAACATTTGGTATTGTTAGTTTTAATTTTAGCTATTCTATTATGGGCATAATTATACTTCAGTGTGGGTTTTTGTTGTTTAATTTGCCAGAGAGTGCATGTACTTGCCAGAGACAGAAAGAGAAAGAGGGAGAGAAACCATCCTCCAGTGGGATGTGGTCATGCCACAGTCCCTTCTCCTTCTCACCATCCTACCGGGATCTTGGGCACATGCGCATGTGCGTGCACACACTCACACACACGTGCCTACCATGTTTTTCAGGCCACTGGGTCTGGGATTTTTTTTTAACTTTATTTTTATTTTTATTTGATGAGGGAGAGGGAGAGAGAAAGTGAGAAAGCAAGCCACCAGATCTGGGACTTGAACCATGGTTGGCCATGTTGGATCTAGCTCCTTTAACTACTGGGCCAAGGGGCAGGCCCCATTGTGGTTTTAATTTCTATTTCCCTGGTGACTAATATTGAATACCTTTTCGTGTGACTATTCCCTTTCTGACATCTTTTAAAAGATATCACCTATTCAAGTATTTGGCACAACTAAATTTTGTTTTAATTTTTTTGAAAACTCATGATAGAGCATATGCATGCACGAGAGAGAGTGCAAGTTAGAAGCAACCCTGTGCAAGACTAGATCATGCCACATTCCCTTTCTTGAGATCCCCTAGCCTGCCGGTGTCCTGGGCACCTGCTGCTATGTCTTCAGTCTGTGGTGCTGCTCATTGTGCCCTAGAGGCTGGGCCACAAGTGAACTGTCATTTTAGCCCAAATACATTTCTTACTGGGTTATTTGCCTTATTACTGAGTTGTAAGGGTTTCTTTTGTAATCTGCATACAAATCCTTTGTCAGATCCTGGGAATATTTTCTCCCACTCTTTAGTTTGCCATTTCGTTTTCTTAATGAAATATTCTGATGAACAGACATTTAAAATTTTTGTGCAATCCAGTTTATCAAGTTTTTGTTTCTGTTTTTATGTTTAGTGCCTTTAAAAGAACCCTCTCAGGACCAGCAAATGGCGTAGTGGTTACGTCACTGGACTCCCACATAGCCGACTGCGGTTGAAGTCCCGGGCCCAGGGGCTTCAAAATCATGCCGGGTGCGTGTGCGTGCATGCCCAAGATTCTAGGATGAGAATGGAGAAGGAACTGCAGCCTAGCCATCCCCACTAGGGATGATTTCTCACTTTCCCTCTCACTGTCTCTGTCTCTCTAACTAGCACATGCTCCCTAAGGGAAAACCCCCCCTTTTTTTTTTCTTAAAAAAAAAAAAGGCACCTCAGAATTCTCTGCCTACCCCAGGGGCAAGAGAATCTTTGTTTCCTTCTATCTCCTTTATTCTTTTAACTTTCACATTTAGGTTTATGAAGAGATGCTTGTTATAATGCAACAATGTAATTATCATACGCATTGGATTTAAATCTATCTAAATATTCTAGAAAGCTGTGTATCTGAAGAGAAACAAAAAACAATTACCTCAGAGTAAAAGAATCTTTTCCTTCTTACGGTGAAAAAACAATAATAGCTAAAATAATATAATGATGTTTCATTTTCCTTTAGGACTTTAATTTTTGGAAGTGAATAGAACTGGTTTTGGAAGACAAGATGACTACAGCTGCAGAAAGAAAATATATTAATATCAGAAAGAGATTGGATCAGTTGGGATACCGCCAGACTCTGACAGTGGAGTGTCTACCGTTGGTAGAAAAACTTTTCAGGTGAAGATAAAAACACAGTTCTAAGACTGTAGGACCTTAATCCACTTACCTATTTTCTGATTGAACTTCATGCTTCAGTTAAAAAAAAAAGAATTGGGAGATTTTTGAAAGGTCCTTGAGTCATCTGAAGCCCATCTGTTCTGAGACTCTACTCCCTAGTCTGCAGTCTAGGCCTTCCATATTGCAGAGCTCCCGGGGTCACCATGCAGACTGTAGTGTTCCAAGTAAACGTGTCACAGGGTGTTCTTTGTGGTAGAATGACGGTGTTGGGAGTTTCCAATTTTGGGAGACACTTTTCCCTTGCGTTTTGTGCTGTCTCACTGGCATTTTATTGCTCTTATATTAACTGTGGTTCTCTAATATGTTATTGTCATTACTTTAGCTGTTGAATGTTAGAGTAAATGAAAGGTTGTTTGTCTCCTTTTTTCCCTTTCCACAATAGCTGTATTGGAATGGTGTGAGAATGGAACATGAAAGTCATCGAGGCTTTTCTTTTTTTAGATTTTTGCTATAGGGCGCATGCACTTGCTGGAGAGACAGAGAGACAGAAAGTGAGAAATCACCCTGGGGAGGATGGCCACACTGCAAACCCTTCTCCTCCATTCTCCTTTGGGGTTTTGGGGGATTTGGGGCACGCACGTGCACACACACACACACACACACACATACACACATGCCCTGCATGAGTTTTAAGCCTGCAGGTCAATCGAGTATTTGAGGTCCAGTAACGTAATCATTATGCCATCTGCTGATGTGTGCGTGCGTGCCCAAGATCCCAAGAGGAGAATGGAGGAGAAGGGATTGCGGTGTGTCCATCCCTCCTGTGGGGTGATTTCTCACTTTCTGTCTCTCTGTCTTTCTGGTGAGTGCATTGACCCTAGAGCAAAAACCTCTCCAAAAAAAAGAAATATATGTTGAGTTTAAGCTACGGTGCTATAACTTGAACAAACTGTCCCAGTCCTCTATGATGAGCTTGGCCTCTCTGAGGCCCTGTCAGTAGCATGCCAGATTGCAATGCTGGAGGCCAGTGACTGACCACAGGTTAGGATACCTGGCCCAAGCAACTCTAGACACTGGAGTGGAGGGGGTGGAGGAGCCTTTGTGAACACTCCCTAGATGCCGACAAGCTGGAGGCCTAAGAAAGGTTTTCAGTGTGACCAGACCAGGCTCTGTTGTTGAGGATGCTTCTTTTCTCTTTCTTTCTCATGCATAGACTTTCTGACATGAATTTTAAAAAAAGAAAAAAAAAAAAAAAGAACTCCATGATGGTGAGGACTTTATTGTGTTACCTACTCGATCAATAAATAAATGTTCCACTGGTCCGTATTCTTAGAGGCAAGGAACTGATTTTTGTGACCCTGGTGTTTAGCATGTAGTAGACACTCAGAAAATATTTGCTCATGAGTAAGTACATTTCATAGATCCTACAGGGTCAGGTGACTGGACCTGGGAGAGGACCAAGAAGGCAGATTCAAAGGTGATTTTAAAGTGTGAATATTTCATAACTTAGAATTCATCTTGTTTTGAGGATTTTGTGATACTTTGAAATAACTTTAGTGCTCATTTGTTCTTCAAAAATTTGACCTCATTTAGCATTAACATGTATCTTAAGCCTTTTTGGAAATATATTTTTAGTTATTAGAAAATTAATGGAATGTTACCTTGAATTTACATTTTGTATTCTTTCATTTTAGTGACCTAGTTCATACAACAGAAAGTCTTCGGCAATCAAAATTATCTGCTGTGAAAGCTGAAAAAGAAAGTGCCAATTTTGATTTTGTTTTGGAACCTTATAAGCTTGAAAATGCAAGACTGAGTAGAGAAAATAATGAATTATATCTGGAGTTAATGAAACTGAGAGAACACTCAGAACAACACATTAAAGGTAAATGAGAACTTGGTAGTTTTTTATTATTATTATTTTCTTTAACTTTATTTATCTATTTATTTATTTAAGTTTTAATTTGACTGGAGAGGAACAGAGTGTGAAAAAAGTGAGAGAGAAAAAAGTGAGAAAGCAAGACACCAGGTCTGGAACTTGAACCGCAGTCAACCATGTGGGAGTCCAGCATCCTTAACTACCACGCCACCTGCCAGCCCTGAACTTGGTAATTTTTTAAATGTGATGTTTTTTCCTTTTTTGTTTTATATGTATTATATTATGGTAAAATCTAATTTTAAATCTATTAGAAAATGAAAATATGATAGGCCTTTTGCTGATTGCTCCCAAAATAATGTAGGGTATGTTGAAGAGTTCCTGAGAAGGAAAATAAATACAGCATTCTGTGGCTGTATTAGTCTTCACATATGTGGATTACATTTTATTTTTTCTTTTTCCCAAATATTTGTGGACTGAATGAAAGCTGCTGGGAAAGGAGGGAGCTGGGGCAAGTCATGAAAATCTTTTCCCTCATAAACTGGGATTTTTTTTTTAAAGAATAATTTTATCTATCTTTATTAGTATTATTATTTTCCAATTTGGTCAGAGAGAGAAAGGGAAAGTGAGAAAGCAAGCCATCAGGTCTGAGACTTGAACTGCACTTGGCCATGTGGGAATCCAGCACCTCCTACCACCGTGCCACCTGCTGGCCCCTGTGGATTACATTTTTTAAATTAAAATTGCTATAGAGAATATTAAATGCTGGAACTGGAGAAGTGTTTTTAAAACAGCTTTTCCCTTAAAAATAAGAGTAGTAAAAGTAAAAGCCATGTATTACTTAATAGTTGGTCTTGGGTCCAGCAGATAGCGTAATGGTTACGTTGCTGGACTCCACATAGTAGACCACAGTTTGAGTCCCAGACCCAGTGGCTTAAAACTCACACTGGGCACATGTGTGTGCATGCCTGCCCAAAATCCCAAGAGGAGAATAGAAGAGAAAGGATTGCAGGAGCCACCGCTGTCCTGCCTTCTCTCCCCGTAGTTCCCCTGTGCCTGCTCTGAACCTCATGGGAATGGGATCTCACAGCGTATGTGTGTGGCTTCTTTTGCTCAAATGTTTCTGAGTTTCATCCATGTTGTCGACGTGTGTTAATATGTCCTTCTCTTTGATCTGTGAGTAGCTTCTCATCGTATAGATGTCATATTTAGTTTAACCCTTCTGCTGTCATTGGTGCTTAGGCTTCCAATTTCTGACTGTTACGAATATGGCTTAAACATTGCTGTAGAGCCTCCTGGACTTTTTTCATTTCTTTGTGTAAATACGAAGGAGTAGAATTACAGGATTAAAGTGTACAAGTGTGTTTTAACCTTATAAGATTGCGCCATGGGGCCAGCAGGTGTCATGGTGGTTACAGGCACTGGACTTCTACATGGCTGACCACGGTGCAAGTCCTGGACGTAGTGACTTGCTTCCTCACTTTCTGTCTCTTTCTCTCTGTGTCTCTCTCTGATCAAACTGGAAAATAATTAAAAGAAAAAGTCAAATAATTCTTTTTTAAAAAGCATATTAAAATTGTTTTTTAAAAAGTGGTGACAGGTGGTGTTGTTGCGCTGGACTCCCATGTGGCTGACTGATTTGAGTACTGCACCTGGCGGCTTGCTTATCTCTGTGTGTCTTTGTCTCTCTGGTGAGTGCATGTGCCTTGTAGCAAATTAAATAATAATAATAATAATAATAATAATAAATACAATCAAGTAAATAATTAAAAAGAAAAAAGAAAGTACCAGATATTCTCTAAAATGATTTTACACACCTGTCAGTAATGTGTGGAAATTCTAGTTGCCCCAAATCTTTGCCAACATTTGGTATTGTTAGTTTTAATTTTAGCTATTCTATTATGGGCATAATTATACTTCAGTGTGGGTTTTTGTTGTTTAATTTGCCAGAGAGTGCATGTACTTGCCAGAGACAGAAAGAGAAAGAGGGAGAGAAACCATCCTCCAGTGGGATGTGGTCATGCCACAGTCCCTTCTCCTTCTCACCATCCTACCGGGATCTTGGGCACATGCGCATGTGCGTGCACACACTCACACACACGTGCCTACCATGTTTTTCAGGCCACTGGGTCTGGGATTTTTTTTTAACTTTATTTTTATTTTTATTTGATGAGGGAGAGGGAGAGAGAAAGTGAAAAAGCAAGCTACCAGGTCCGGGACTCGAACTGCAGTCAACCGTGTGGGAGTCCAGCATCCTTAGCCGCCATGCCACCTGCTGGCCCCTGCGCACAGGATTTGAACCACATGGTTGGCCATGTTGGATCTAGCTCCTTTAACTACTGGGCCAAGGGGCAGGCCCCATTGTGGTTTTAATTTCTATTTCCCTGGTGACTAATATTGAATACCTTTTCGTGTGACTATTCCCTTTCTGACATCTTTTAAAAGATATCACCTATTCAAGTATTTGGCACAACTAAATTTTGTTTTAATTTTTTTGAAAACTCATGATAGAGCATATGCATGCACGAGAGAGAGTGCAAGTTAGAAGCAACCCTGTGCAAGACTAGATCATGCCACATTCCCTTTCTTGAGATCCCCTAGCCTGCCGGTGTCCTGGGCACCTGCTGCTATGTCTTCAGTCTGTGGTGCTGCTCATTGTGCCCTAGAGGCTGGGCCACAAGTGAACTGTCATTTTAGCCCAAATACATTTCTTACTGGGTTATTTGCCTTATTACTGAGTTGTAAGGGTTTCTTTTGTAATCTGCATACAAATCCTTTGTCAGATCCTGGGAATATTTTCTCCCACTCTTTAGTTTGCCATTTCGTTTTCTTAATGAAATATTCTGATGAACAGACATTTAAAATTTTTGTGCAATCCAGTTTATCAAGTTTTTGTTTCTGTTTTTATGTTTAGTGCCTTTAAAAGAACCCTCTCAGGACCAGCAAATGGCGTAGTGGTTACGTCACTGGACTCCCACATAGCCGACTGCAGTTCAAGTCCCGGGCCCAGGGGCTTCAAAATCATGCCGGGTGCGTGTGCGTGCATGCCCAAGATTCTAGGATGAGAATGGAGAAGGAACTGCAGCCTAGCCATCCCCACTAGGGATGATTTCTCACTTTCCCTCTCACTGTCTCTGTCTCTCTAACTAGCACATGCTCCCTAAGGGAAAACCCCCCCTTTTTTTTTTCTTAAAAAAAAAAAAAGGCACCTCAGAATTCTCTGCCTACCCCAGGGGCAAGAGAATCTTTGTTTCCTTCTATCTCCTTTATTCTTTTAACTTTCACATTTAGGTTTATGAAGAGATGCTTGTTATAATGCAACAATGTAATTATCATACGCATTGGATTTAAATCTATCTAAATATTCTAGAAAGCTGTGTATCTGAAGAGAAACAAAAAACAATTACCTCAGAGTAAAAGAATCTTTTCCTTCTTACGGTGAAAAAACAATAATAGCTAAAATAATATAATGATGTTTCATTTTCCTTTAGGACTTTAATTTTTGGAAGTGAATAGAACTGGTTTTGGAAGACAAGATGACTACAGCTGCAGAAAGAAAATATATTAATATCAGAAAGAGATTGGATCAGTTGGGATACCGCCAGACTCTGACAGTGGAGTGTCTACCGTTGGTAGAAAAACTTTTCAGGTGAAGATAAAAACACAGTTCTAAGACTGTAGGACCTTAATCCACTTACCTATTTTCTGATTGAACTTCATGCTTCAGTTAAAAAAAAAAGAATTGGGAGATTTTTGAAAGGTCCTTGAGTCATCTGAAGCCCATCTGTTCTGAGACTCTACTCCCTAGTCTGCAGTCTAGGCCTTCCATATTGCAGAGCTCCCGGGGTCACCATGCAGACTGTAGTGTTCCAAGTAAACGTGTCACAGGGTGTTCTTTGTGGTAGAATGACGGTGTTGGGAGTTTCCAATTTTGGGAGACACTTTTCCCTTGCGTTTTGTGCTGTCTCACTGGCATTTTATTGCTCTTATATTAACTGTGGTTCTCTAATATGTTATTGTCATTACTTTAGCTGTTGAATGTTAGAGTAAATGAAAGGTTGTTTGTCTCCTTTTTTCCCTTTCCACAATAGCTGTATTGGAATGGTGTGAGAATGGAACATGAAAGTCATCGAGGCTTTTCTTTTTTTAGATTTTTGCTATAGGGCGCATGCACTTGCTGGAGAGACAGAGAGACAGAAAGTGAGAAATCACCCTGGGGAGGATGGCCACACTGCAAACCCTTCTCCTCCATTCTCCTTTGGGGTTTTGGGGGATTTGGGGCACGCACGTGCACACACACACACACACACACATACACACATGCCCTGCATGAGTTTTAAGGCTGCAGGTCAATCGAGTATTTGAGGTCCAGTAACGTAATCATTATGCCATCTGCTGATGTGTGCGTGCGTGCCCAAGATCCCAAGAGGAGAATGGAGGAGAAGGGATTGCGGTGTGTCCATCCCTCCTGTGGGGTGATTTCTCACTTTCTGTCTCTCTGTCTTTCTGGTGAGTGCATGCACCCTATAGCAAAAACCTCTCCAAAAAAAAGAAATATATGTTGAGTTTAAGCTACGGTGCTATAACTTGAACAAACTGTCCCAGTCCTCTATGATGAGCTTGGCCTCTCTGAGGCCCTGTCAGTAGCATGCCAGATTGCAATGCTGGAGGCCAGTGACTGACCACAGGTTAGGATACCTGGCCCAAGCAACTCTAGACACTGGAGTGGAGGGGGTGGAGGAGCCTTTGTGAACACTCCCTAGATGCCGACAAGCTGGAGGCCTAAGAAAGGTTTTCAGTGTGACCAGACCAGGCTCTGTTGTTGAGGATGCTTCTTTTCTCTTTCTTTCTCATGCATAGACTTTCTGACATGAATTTTAAAAAAAGAAAAAAAAAAAAAAAGAACTCCATGATGGTGAGGACTTTATTGTGTTACCTACTCGATCAATAAATAAATGTTCCACTGGTCCGTATTCTTAGAGGCAAGGAACTGATTTTTGTGACCCTGGTGTTTAGCATGTAGTAGACACTCAGAAAATATTTGCTCATGAGTAAGTACATTTCATAGATCCTACAGGGTCAGGTGACTGGACCTGGGAGAGGACCAAGAAGGCAGATTCAAAGGTGATTTTAAAGTGTGAATATTTCATAACTTAGAATTCATCTTGTTTTGAGGATTTTGTGATACTTTGAAATAACTTTAGTGCTCATTTGTTCTTCAAAAATTTGACCTCATTTAGCATTAACATGTATCTTAAGCCTTTTTGGAAATATATTTTTAGTTATTAGAAAATTAATGGAATGTTACCTTGAATTTACATTTTGTATTCTTTCATTTTAGTGACCTAGTTCATACAACAGAAAGTCTTCGGCAATCAAAATTATCTGCTGTGAAAGCTGAAAAAGAAAGTGCCAATTTTGATTTTGTTTTGGAACCTTATAAGCTTGAAAATGCAAGACTGAGTAGAGAAAATAATGAATTATATCTGGAGTTAATGAAACTGAGAGAACACTCAGAACAACACATTAAAGGTAAATGAGAACTTGGTAGTTTTTTATTATTATTATTTTCTTTAACTTTATTTATCTATTTATTTATTTAAGTTTTAATTTGACTGGAGAGGAACAGAGTGTGAAAAAAGTGAGAGAGAAAAAAGTGAGAAAGCAAGACACCAGGTCTGGAACTTGAACCGCAGTCAACCATGTGGGAGTCCAGCATCCTTAACTACCACGCCACCTGCCAGCCCTGAACTTGGTAATTTTTTAAATGTGATGTTTTTTCCTTTTTTGTTTTATATGTATTATATTATGGTAAAATCTAATTTTAAATCTATTAGAAAATGAAAATATGATAGGCCTTTTGCTGATTGCTCCCAAAATAATGTAGGGTATGTTGAAGAGTTCCTGAGAAGGAAAATAAATACAGCATTCTGTGGCTGTATTAGTCTTCACATATGTGGATTACATTTTATTTTTTCTTTTTCCCAAATATTTGTGGACTGAATGAAAGCTGCTGGGAAAGGAGGGAGCTGGGGCAAGTCATGAAAATCTTTTCCCTCATAAACTGGGATTTTTTTTTTAAAGAATAATTTTATCTATCTTTATTAGTATTATTATTTTCCAATTTGGTCAGAGAGAGAAAGGGAAAGTGAGAAAGCAAGCCATCAGGTCTGAGACTTGAACTGCACTTGGCCATGTGGGAATCCAGCACCTCCTACCACCGTGCCACCTGCTGGCCCCTGTGGATTACATTTTTTAAATTAAAATTGCTATAGAGAATATTAAATGCTGGAACTGGAGAAGTGTTTTTAAAACAGCTTTTCCCTTAAAAATAAGAGTAGTAAAAGTAAAAGCCATGTATTACTTAATAGTTGGTCTTGGGTCCAGCAGATAGCGTAATGGTTACGTTGCTGGACTCCACATAGTAGACCACAGTTTGAGTCCCAGACCCAGTGGCTTAAAACTCACACTGGGCACATGTGTGTGCATGCCTGCCCAAAATCCCAAGAGGAGAATAGAAGAGAAAGGATTGCAGTATGGCCATTCCCCTGGGGATTGATTTTGTGCTTTCTGTCGCTCTGGCTAGCTAGCACATGTGCCATAGAGCAAAAATATCTAAAAAAAAAAAAAAAAAAAAAAATTGGTTTTTGAGCTGAAAGCAGGTTAGGATGATTTCAAAGGTTGTAGGCAAAAAGTAAGTGTACGACGTAGAGAAAATGGAGTCAGAATGGTTTAGTCTGGCTCTCTCACCTCTTATCCTATCATGTTTAAAGGCCACAGGATAAACAACTCAAGTTATTAGTTGTAGTGCACTTGTTATGTACTTGTTACTTTGCTGTTTTATCCCATTGCATAAAATTGCACATCTGCATGCACAACTGTTTGTCATTGGCAGTGAGCCACTATACCTGCAGCCCCTTTAAGAGAACAGAAGTACCCGGTCGGCCAGCTAGCCTTGTTCAACTTGGCCTTGGCTCACTGCTCATCCCTGATGCCCTTGGCTTGGCTCGGCCTTGGCTCAGCTCAGCACATGAATTTTCACTTGTGCTGTCAGCTCCCCCTGAACTCAGCCAGTAAACACCATGACATCAAGGCCTCGCATCTTTTTCCAACTCCCTGCATCTCTGCTCAACCCACTTTCCAGAGGGGGAAGACTCTTTTGCAAAACATACGGTTAGCTTATTATACATTTTTCTTATGTTCGTAGATTGTTATCTAATCACTGGCATGAATTTATACTCTTTAGCTTCATTCCCAATTTACTGAATTAAAAGCTATGATGTGGGGCTGGCAGGTGGTGTGGTTAAGGGTGCTGGATTCCCACATGGCCAACTGCAGTTCGAGTCCTAGACCTGGCGGCTGGCTTTCTTTCTTTCACGTTCTCTTTCTCTCTCTGTCTTTCTCTGGTCAAATAAATAAAATAATAACAATAGGAATTTAATTAATTAATTAATTTTTAAAAAGTCATGGTGTACTCTAGGCTCGTACAATAGCAGAAAAATGTAATTCCCTTTTGTGCTTTGTGAATTATTGTAGTTTTGCTAATAATGGTAGGAAGGGTAATAGGCTTTAAACAAAGCCTTAATAAGAATCAGGTAGAGTGTTTCAAATTGATGTGACTTATATTTTGTGAAATTTCTTAATCTTTAAAATAGTCCTTGAATCTTTTTCATTTTAAGAGTTGAAAACTACCTTGAAGAAGTGTTCACGTGAAACAGCTGATCTAAAATTTCTAAATAACCAATATGTCCATAAACTCAAACTATTGGAGAAAGAGAGTAAAGCTAAGAATGAAAAAATTCAACAACTCCAGGAAAAGAATTTACATGCTATAGTACAAACTCCCGGTAAGTCCACATTTTGTCAAAATAAATTATACACATGTACCATTTTAAAGATATTAGAGCTATTGACTGAAATAGAACTTTGAATTTTCATGCTTAGGCTTTAATGTTTGAAAAGCTCTATTGGAGAGTCATAGAAACTTCTTGATTTATTTCTGAAGATCTAGGTAGTTGGGGTTTTTTGTTTTTGTTTTTCTTTTTGAGATTTTTGCTATAGGACATGTGTACTTGCCAGAGAGACAGAAAGTGAGAAATCACCTCACAGGGGAGATGGCCAGGCCACAGTTCCTTCTCCCCCTTTCTCTCAGGATTTTAGGTATACACCTGCATGCGCCCAGCATTAGTTTTAAACAGTCAGGTCTGGAACTCAAATCACAGTTGACAATATGGGAGTTCAGTGACGTAACCATTATGCCAGCTGCTTGTCCCCAGGTAGTATTTTTTTTTTTAGTTAATTTTATTTATTTATTTATTTATTTTACTTGACCAGAAAGAGAGACAGAGAGAGAGAAAGTTAGAAAGCAAGCTGCCAGGTCCAGAACTTGAACTGTGGTTGGCCATGTGGGAGTCCAGCTCCCCGATCACCATGCCTCCAGGTAATATTTTATACATGTGCTTAGAAACTTAACTTAGTAATAGCCTTAGAGACATGTAGTCTAACATCAGGGCCCAGAGTTTTATTTTCCTAATCATGATTTTAAATTCTTTTTCTAATGTTATTTTGATTATAAAAGTAGTTTGTATTCGTTAAAGAAATTGAAAAGTTATATATTTAGTTTATTTTACAGTTCTTAGTGTTATGCCCAGTAGTTCTAAAGGAAGAAAAAAGAAAGTGGGGCACATCCAAAGCTGTAGTTGTCAGCAGGTATAGGTTGGTGGAAGAATCTCCAGGATTAGTGACAAGATCATCAAGATGTCTAACGGTGGGGTCAAGGCTGTGGAAGCAGGTGAGGCACAGGTGCTGCTGGCTGTCTAGGTAAACACTTAGGGGGCAAAGAGCACGGTGAGTGTCAAATGCAGTAGGGGGAATGGAGATTGTAGTCAGAAGAGAATCTCGGAGTTCAGTGTCTAGAAGCTAGCACAGTTCTGAGTGATGACAGTGTCCAAAGCACAGTCTTGTCATCCTGTGCCTGAAGCTGCATGGAAAAGGAGACTCATGAGAGTAGAGGGATTTTAGAACTGTAAGGCCAGGGTGGGTTAGATCTTGGAAGTAACTAGATTAAAGCTGAAAGGAGAATAATAAGGTTTCTGAGGAAAGAATGGGACCAATTTAAGAGAGACTCAAGATATATAATCAATAGAATTTAGTTAAGATTGAATGTGGTAGATTTGGAAAGAGTAATTCTTTGATTTGTGTTTTGAGTGAATGAGTTGGGTGATGGTACTATTTCTTAAGATTTGTGGTTTGAGGGCAACAGAGCAAGAGTCCACTTTGGAATGTGCTGAACATGGTATACCTACAGGACATTTGCTGACATTTTTAGTAACCAGTAGGATCTGTAAATCTGTTCTTGCAAAGTAGACCCAGATGGAGTTCAAATTTTAGAGAGAGAGAGAGAGACAGAAAGCAAGAAGTCACCTCCTGGTGAGGATAGCCACACAGTCCCTTCTTCATTCTCCTCTTGGGATTTTGGGCACGCACACACATGCCCCTGATGTGAGTTTTAAGCGACGAGTCTGGGACTTGAACTATAGTTAACTAAGTGGGAGTCCAGCAACATAACCATTAAGCCATCTACTGGTCCTGAGGGTTTTTAAAAGAAACGGAGAAAGAGCAACCAATGAGAAAAACCAGGACGTAAAGGAAGAGGAAGTCGTGGTTGGCCTTATTTAGTTGTATAACTACAATGTAGCCCAGTTTCTTTATCCTTAAAACTAGAGAACAGATGTAGACAAACCATATTAGAATTCTAATGAAGATGAAAGCAGAGGTTATGTTTGTTCTTCATGAGGATCTATTTGTTTTCCAAGTGTGGTTCTCTTCTGGCCACATGCCTAAAAATGTATATTATCCATGCATTTTTGGCTAAGACAGAATACATTCATATGTAAAATAATTTATACTCTCCCCACTTGTAAAGCTAATTAAGAAAATATCCCCAGGCCACAGGTAGTGTAGTAGTGGAGGCGCTGGACTCCCATGTGGTTGACCACTGTTCAAATCCTAGACCTGGCAGCTTGAAACTCACACTGGGCACACGTACATGCGTACCTAAAATCCTGAGAGGAGAATGGAGGAGAGGGGATCGTGGATTGCCATTTCCCCTGGGGGGTGATTTCTCACTTTCTCTCTCTCTGCCTTTCTGACGAGTGCTTGTGCCCTATAGCAAAAGTCTTTCTCTCGGGGAAAAAAAGAAAGAAAGAAAGAGAGAAAAAGAAAAAGAAAAAGAAAATATTCCCTACTGGGCCCAGCAGGTAGCATGGTGTTTGGGGCATTGGACTCCCACATGGCCAATCACAGTTCAAGTCCTGGACCTAGAAGCCTTCTTTCTCTCTTTCTCTTTCCCCCTGATCAAATTGAAGAATAATAAATAAAATTAAACAAATAATTTTTTAAAATTCTCTCTCCATTTGGGTAATAGCATGACTATATTACAGCGGATATCCCACTACATTTTAATTTTGCTACATAAATTTTAGTTACTCGTTCATCTGACATTGCATGTTAAGCATGTGTGTTTTAGTTCTCATTGCCTGAAGCACCTCATTTGACAGTTTTCTGCTAGTGATGATTTCTTGAGCTCATAATAGTGACTGCCACAAGGGACACTCAGTTTTAATCTTGCCAAAGTCCAATCCCCATCTAGTGAGAAACAGATAATCTGGGCACACCTGCCAAGTAGGCGGGCATATAAAACATGTTCTATAAATGTGTCTTGTTGGGGTTTTCAGGAGTATGTTATTTTGTTAAAGGTCAGGGTGAATATTTGCCTATGGGGGAGAAAATATTTTATTTTATTGATAACAAAATATAAATTAGAGACATACTTTTTTTTTTTTTAAATGTTTTTGATGTAGGGAGTGTGTGCTCGCCGAAGAGAGATAGAGAGAGGGAAAGTGAGAAATAATCTCTGTGGGAGTGGCCACACACAATCCCTTCTCCATTCTCCTCTCAGGATTTTGGGCACGCAGGCACACACATTTGGCATGATTTTCAAGCCACTAAGGCTGGAACTTGAACCGTGGTCACCCATTTGGGAGTCCAGCACCTTAACCACCATGCTACCTACTGGTCAAAATGTACTTTTTAGTGAAAAGGCTAAACTAGAATATTGCATCTTAAGACAATGTTTTACTGTGTTCTTAATTTTTTTAAGACATCAACTGTTTTTTGTTTTTTTTTAGGTGGCAAGAAAAGAAGTATTGCCTTTCGGAGGCAGAGAATGCAAATCGATGAGCCAGCCCCTCCCTCTGAAGTCAGTTCATACCCAGTCCCACAGCCAGAGGACCCTTACATCGCAGACCTCCTGCAGGTGGCTGATAACAGGTGCGTTAATACTTTCGTTTTCTGGAGCTGATTGAGCACGAGATTAGCTCTCAGTTTCTTAACTGTTGTATTTCTAATGTGTAACACAAAACTTTACAGACATTTAATAAATATTTTTCTAATGATAGAATGTTTTTACTGATTCGAAGCCTGGATTTCAAATAAATCCTACATCTGAGATTTTTGTCCTTAATTGCTTTAAAATGATTTAGTGCCATCAAGAACCTATTTCAGTAGAATTGACTTTGACATTTTGTTTCATTTCTAAGTAAGTTATCTTTTATAGGGATCTATATTACTTCAATAAATTCATGCCAAATGCTGGTTGATCATGAATAGATTTGTAACTAGGTTTCCAATTCATGTTCTGTGGCTTCTCTAGCCCTGTCCTTAAGTCAGAATCAGATAGGGAATCAGGTTAACTGAGACTTCACCAAGCCTCCTGGATGTGACATGCGTAGTGTTCTGTGCTCAGAAGACGAGTACGACGTCCTGCTGCTTTTGAGATCCTTGCATTCCAGTAGCGGGGGTGGAATACATGAAATGCCATTAAGAAAAGTATCAGGGTAGCTTTAAGGAGTGGTGACAGCCTCTAGGATGACAGCCAGGGAAACATTTCAAACTAGAATGCACTAGGGGCATAGGTACACACGTAACTTTTTAATTTTGTTGATTATGCAGAGAATGTAAGAGTTTTTTTCAGCCCATTATTTTCCATATAGAAATCTAAATCCTTTTTTTAGGACATGTACATTTTGTTTATATTCAGAGACATTTGTACTTTTAAATGAGCCATTTCAGACATATTCTTTTATCATAATCATTTATTCAAATACATTATTATTATTATTACTTTTAATTTGCTATAGGGCATGTGTGCTCACCCGAGAGAGACAGAAAGAGAGAGAGAAAGTGAGAAAGCAAGCCTCCAGGCCCAGGACTCAGACTACAGTCAGCTGTATGGGAGTCTAGTGTCTTAACCACCACACTACCTGCTAGCCCCAGACATACTCTTCTTGTAAACCCAGATTAGGAGAAAATTTCAGTTCTAGTAATAGCGGGGGGTGAGCTATGTTTAGAAGCTTCACTCTATGGAAAATTTTTCTAAAAGGCAGACCTGGCTTTAGGCTTTATCTTTCTCATTGAAAGTGGATTATGTCATATTGATGTAGTACAGATCTATTTGGATACTTGTAGAATTCAAGTAATTTGAACAATATCATGGTTCTGTTAGAATGGATGGGTTCCAGAAGGAGTAGACTTTTGCTGCAATTACTTGGAAGATGGCAATATTTTTTCGTATTTCTCTTCTCTCCAGGGTTGCAGAGTAGAGTTACAGTACAGGTTAGACTTGGTTAATTAGAGTGAGAAAGCACATTTTTGTCCTTTATTTCACTTAATAATGTGAATTTGAGGCTAGGCCCTCAGTTTTCTGAATTTATAAGTTAGCAGCAGTACCTCAAAAAGTTATCCTAAGGATCACAATGCAAGAGTGATATATTTTGATCGCATAATGCATCTGAGTTTGAAATCAATTACCACTCACTTTTTTTTTATTACCTTTTTTTGGAGAGGTTTTTGCTATACGTGTGTGTGCACTCGCCAGAAAGACAGAGAGACAGAGAGACAGAAAATAAGAAATCACCCCCCTGGGGGGATGGCCACGCCACAATCCCTTCTCTATCCCCCTCTCAGGATCTTGGGCACGCACACACATGCACCCAGCGTGAATTTAAGCCACCAGGTCCGGGACTCAAGCCGCGGTCGACTACATGGAGTCCAGCGATATAGCTGTTATGCCAACTGCTGGTACCACACTCACTTTATTAAATTAAATTTATTATTATCATAATCTTGTTTATATTACATTGACTCACATGTATCTTTACAGTATATTACATTTCTTTTTCCAGAATGATTACCATGCATATCAATCAAGATAAAGTCATTGCTATCCACATCATCATCAAATAGCTTTCATAATTTTTTCCAGATTATTATTATTTTTATTCTCATTTTTTTAAACATTCAATCACTATGTCATTTTTCTACTCACTTTTTTTATCTATGCTTATAAAATTAACTCTCCAAGATGCTATACTATATTTATATGGAGGCTTTAGTACCCTTTGGCACCACACCTCAAACCTGATTGAGAAGCAGGAAGTATAGAATTTATGAAAGAGACCATGTAGTTTCATTTCTTGTTATTTTGTATTTCTTAGTAAAAGTATATTTGCATTAGTTATAAATGTGTTTCAGGATTCAAGAACTTCAACAAGAAGTCTGCCAGTTACAAGAGAAGTTAGCAATGATGGAAAACGGAGTGAGAGATTATAGCAAGCAGGTAGGATTTTTGTTTACATGTGTAGTAGGGATTGAGCTGGGTATGCTTTGATTGCAAATAGAAGTAGGTTGTACTTGACATTACTGACAGTTTTTATACAGCTTTTATCGTCCTCGTCCGTTTGTTAATAGAGTTAATAATAGAATGACTTTAGATGCTTTAGAACACATAGTCCATTCCATTCATTATTCATTGGGGTGAATAGTAGTTTTTCTGGATTTTTGTTTGTTTTTCTTTTAAATGAATCATCTCTCTCTAAATATACCTTTGTAACCATATTGGAGTTTCCATCACAGGAAGCATTTTGGTGAAGTATGCTATGTTTTATAGTTTTATTTTTATCCTTACAGATTTTTGTTAGTGTGAACATGAATCTCTGGATGTTACTCTTCTGTATTGCCTTTTTTGGTGTGTGTTTAATTCTCTGTAAGCACTAATACCTCGTAAAATAGTTTTCTAAAGAAGCAGGGGATTAATGGGTGCAAAATTATACCATAACCATAACAGACTTCATCTTTTCATATTTTATGTTGATGTCTTAGCTAAATTCCAATTTGGGTAGTTAGAGGCTTGCTTTCTTTATGTGCTTACTGAAGTTTAAATTGGGTAATAAGTTTTTCACTTTCTGCTTAAACTGCATTTTTTTTTTTTTGGAGTGAAGTGATCCCTCCATACTTATATAAATGTAACATATGTTTTTATAACTGTTAAGTTTGTGAAGTACTTTGAAGATCATTTGGATAAAAATTAAAATTGTTGTAAGGTCAACCAAAAATCTTTTTGCAGAAATGTCAAAAATAGCCATTCTGCCCAGGAGTTGAATATTATTGGTAGTTTTCAGTTGATAACCACACTTTCATCACATTTTTCTCCAAGTACTTTATGAACATCAACTGGCCAGTCTTTACCATCCATGTCTGTGAGGTGGCTAAGATGTTTGGAAAAAATAGCTTGACCTTCTGATAGAAATCACCAATTTATTTTGATTAACAATTTCAGTTGAGCCTACCCTGCTGCCTAACAGTTATGTTGTTGGGATTTTTTTTTTTTTTTTTTGCTTGAGCTTACTCTGTTTTTCTTAGCACATATTCCAAATAATGCTGCTCTCAAGCTCTTTCCCCACCTATAGTAGACCCCTTCTCAGGGTGTCACCTTGTCCCAGCTTCCAGTCTCTACCTTCAAAGTTGGCAGTATCTACCCTCAGGCTCTCGGGACTGACCAGGTAGGGTGTCATCTCCCTGCTGAAGGCAGGGTTTGCCAGTGCTCTCACCAATTCCTTTGCTTATTCCTAAGGTCTTTATACTGTTATTTATTCCTCGCTTGACACATAACCATTTCACAATGATTATTATTATTATTTTTTTTTTTAAGAAAGATTTTTGCTGTAGGGTGCATGCTCTTGCCAGAGAGACAGAAAGCAAGAATTTACCTCTGGTGGGATGGTCATGCCACAGTCCCTTCTCCTCCATTCTCCTCTTGGGATCTTGGGCACGCACGCACACCCACTCAGTGTGAGTTTTAAGCCACCAGGTCAGAGACTCGAACTGCAGTTGACTACATGGGAGTCCAGCGACATAACCATTATGCCATCTGCTGGTCCCTTTTTTTTTGAAAGATTTTTGCTATAGGGTACATGTGCTTGCCATATAGACAGAGAGAGAAAACAAATCACCCCCCGGGGAGGATGGCTACACAGCAATCCCTTCTGCTCTATTTTCCTCTCGGGACTTTGGGCACACATGCACATATGCCTGTTATGAGTTTCAAGCCACCAGGTCCGGAACTCGTACCACGTCAGCCATATGGAAGTCCCACATCTTAACCACTCTGCCACCTGCTGGCCCCCCAATGATTATTCTTTTAATCTTCATAACCGTCTTATGAGGCAATACTATTTGTCATCCCCAGTATGCCTTAATGATTTTTGTCTTTTAACTACCTCCTCCTCTTGCTATTGCTTTCTTGTTTTTCCTTGTGCAGACTTTTCAAGAGAATATGTGACTCACTGTCACCATTTCTATCTTGACTTCTTCACCTCCTGCTCCTCCTTACTTTCTTGTGTCTGCTTTCTGCCTCCCAGTTGGACTAGTTAATGGCAGCAGTGACCTTAATCCCAAAGGTACTTTCTTGACCCCCTCTGTACTATTTGACCTTATTGATCATTTCTCTTTGAAACTCTTCCATTACTTTATTTTCTTTCTGATTGCATTATTTTTTTTAAGAAACCTCTTACAATTTCTATTTCTCTTTTGCTTTTTTCACTTGCCCACTCCCTGAAATGTTACTGTTTTCCAGGATTCTGTCTTTGAACCCTTCTCCTCTTCCTGTATGTTTTCTCAAGTGGTTTCATTTGCTCAGTTGGTTTAAAATATTGCCTGTGTGTTGACAGTACTCTTCAGTCTCTCAGGCTCAGACTTCTCTGCTGTGTTCCAAACCTATGTTCCTGATTTCCCACTGGGCATTCCGTTTGGAGGCTGCCCTTTGTACTCCTGTATGTGTACCAGACTTGTTATCTTCGGCTTCGAGTCTCTTCTAACTTCTGTATTTCTCTACTTTGATTGGTGCTGTCTCCGTCTACCCAAGTCCATGTTCCGTGGTCTTCCTAGATCTCATTTCCCTGCCTTCACATACCATTTACCACGGTCTGTCGGTTGTCCTGCCCAAGTACTTTTTATTTCCTGCTCTTACTCTATGCCCGTGTTTTAGTTTAGGCTCTAATTGCCTCTCATCCATTTCTGCAATAGCTCTCCCTGCCTCTGGTTCTATTCCTATTAAATGTACCCTTTAATCACAGTAACTCTAATTCCTGCCAGTTTTCAGGTTTACCATTAGCTCCCTGTATATCACGACCCAGTCACACTGAGCCATTTCCACTGCCGCAGACATACCATGTTGTTTTACACTTTCGTGTCAGTGCCTAGAGCACCCCTTTTCTCCCAATAGCAGCGTTCTGCCTTCTGGGGCGTGTTTATCTGGTAAGGCCTTCACTACGTCCCATAGACACAGACATACCACGCAAGTCACTTCAGTCCCTTCACTGTTTTGGTGGCATACACCATATCCTTTATTGAACACCATGGTATACAGCATTATTGGTTTGCTTACTCGTTTTCCCTATAAAACTGTGTATTCCTGAATGTCAGAAAACCAAGTTTTCTCCATCTTTGTGTGCCTAATTCTGTGTTCAGTAACTGTTGAATAGAACATTTGGTTTCTGTTTTGAATTTTATTGAAAAAGGAAACCAAGGCTTGAAAGTGTGGGTTTTTCCAGATTCTTGAGTGAATTAGTATTAACTACTGGTTAATAATGATCTGTGATTTTTTCAATTATATGTCTGTTGTTTTCTATGTAGATAATTAAATTTACCCCAGTTTCCTATACTGTTTTTTATTTTTTGCTTTTTGGGCAGCAGTTACATGCACACTTTAGACGGAAAGGGAGAAAGCACCCCCCAGTTCCTTCTTTCACTCTACACCCCTCTCCGTTCCTCCTTTCTGTCAGAGTTTCGGGCATGCATGCACACATACTTCGTGTGTTTTTCAAGCCACTGACACCAGGATTTGAACCACGGTTGATCGTGTGGGATCTGGCTTCCTTATCCATCTCCTGCCTAAAGGTTAAGATAGCCCTCCTATCATTTTTAATATTGAAGTTCAATAAGAACTCATTTTTTCAGTTCGTTACATTCATTCATTTGGCCCACCAGGCACTGATGTGGTTCAGACTCAGTTCCAGTTCTTAAGCATATAGGTACCTGCTAACAGTTATTTTGTTGTTGCTTTTTGTTTTGTTTTATATAAGCACAGTCTAATCTTTTTTTTTTTTTTTCATAGAGAGATTTTTTGCTATAGGGTGCATGCACTCACCAGAGAGACAGAAAATGAGAAATCACCCCCCTACCCGCAGGGGGCATGGCCAGGCCTCAGCCCCTTCTCCTCCATTCTCCTCTCAAGACTTTGGGCATACAGGCACACGTGCCAGGCCTGAGGTTTTTTGTTTGTTTTTTTTTTTTTTTCTTTTTTTGGGAGAGGTTTTTGCTATAGGGAGCATGCACTCACCAGAGAGACAGAAAATGAGAAATCGCCCCCCTACCCGCAGGGGGCATGGCCAGGCCTCAGCCCCTTCTCCTCCATTCTCCTCTCCAGACTTTGGGCATACAGGCACACGTGCCCGGCGTGAGTTTTAAGCCACCGGGTCCGGGACACGAACTGCGGTCAACTACATGGGAGTCCAGTGACATAGCCATTACGCTAACTGCTGGTTCCCCCAGGCCTGAGTTTTAAAGTCAACTACATAGTAGCCCAACTGTAACCATTATGCCATCTGCTCGTCCCACCACAGCCTAATCTTGAAGGAGGAGGAAAACCCCAAAATTAAATTAGGAAGAATCTAGTCAGTAGTAATTCTTATGCAAGCTATTTGACAGTATTTATATTGACACTTTCTGTGCTATTTTTGTTCTGCCTATGGATATGTGAGTGGGTGCAAATATGAATGCAAATCTATTGTGGAACCTAAAAAGAAGTATGTCCAAGTAAGTGTTGGTTTTGAGCCAGATAACAAACCAGATTTTAAAAATGACGGCACACCTTGTGTCTTCAGATCGAGTTGCGAGAACGAGAGATAGAACGGCTGTCAGTTGCGTTGGATGGTGGTCGCTCCCCTGATGTCCTCTCCCTGGAGACGAGAAATAAAACCAACGAGAAGCTTATTGCTCATTTAAATATTCAGGTAATGGCTTTTATGATTATTTCACTGAATATTTAAAATCCTAAGTGTTTAGAATGTTCCATGGTTTTGTCAAAGTGAGTTGTTCACTGAAGGTTATTTACAGTGGGAAAAATTAGATAGAGCCCAAGTATCCAGAAATAGGGTGCAACTATTGAAAAATAATGTTTTAAAATAATTTTCAATGAAGCGAGAATGAAAATAGATCATAATGTTAAAAATTTTAAAGAAGATTCTTTTTTGGCCGGAACCGCCATCTTCCAGTAATTAACCAAAATGACAAACACAGTGAGAAAGAGGAGAGGCACCTCATATATGTTCTCCAGGCCTTTTAGAAAACATGGAGTGGTTCCTGTGGCAACACACATGCATCTACAAGAAGGGTGATAGTGGGACCAGCAATTGGTGTAATGGCTATGTTGCTGGACTTCCATGTAGTTGACCGTGGTTCGAGTCCCGGACCTGGTGGCTTAAACTCACCCTGGGTGCATGTGCGTGTGCGTGCGTGCCCAAGATCCCGAGAGGAGAATGGAGGAGAAGGGATTGCATCGGCCATCCCCCCTCGGGGGTGATTTCTCGCTTTCTGTCTCTGTCTCTGCCTTTCTGGCAAGTGCATGCTCCCTATAGCAAAAACCTCTCCCAAAAAAAGAAAAAAAAAAGAAAAGAAAGAAAGGTGATAGTGTAGATATAGGGAATGGATACTGTCCAAAAAGGAATGCCCCCTAAATGTGACCATGACAAAACTGGAGGAGTCTACAGTGTTACCCAACATGCTGTTGGCATTGTTGTAAACAAACAGGTTAAGGGCAAGATTCTTGCCAAGAGAATTAATGTCTGTGTTGAGCATATTAAGTATTCTAAGAGCAGAGATAGCTTCCTAAAACAAGTGAAGGAAAATGACCAGAAAAAGAAGGAAGCCGAAGGGAAAGGGGCCTGGGTTCAACTGAAGCGCCAGCCTGCTCCACCCAGAGCAGCACACTCTGAGAACTCGTGGAAAGGAGCCTGAGCTACTGGAACCTAGTCTCTATGAATTCATGGCATGATAGGTGTTAAAAATAAAATAATCATCATTTTACTTTGAATAAAAGGTATATGTGTACTTTGAAAGACACTGAAAGAAAATATACCAAAATTTACTAAAAAGGCTTATCTTTGTGTGATGTGTTAACCTTTTTTTTTCTTCAAAAATTTTGTGACTCAGGACCAGCAGTTGGCATAATGGCTATGTTGCTGGACTCCATGTGGTCGACTGCAGTTCGAGTCCTGGACTCAGTGGCTTAAACTCAGACCAAGCACGTGTGCATGCCCAAGATCCTGAGAGGAGAATGGAGGTGAAGGAATTGTGTGTGGTGTGGCCATCTCCCTGGGGGTGATTTCTCACTTTCTGTCTGTCTGTCTTTGTGTTTCTGGTGAGTGCATATACCCTATAGCAAAAACCTCTCCAAAAAAAAATTTTGTGACTCTTCTATATGTAAAAAAGATTATTTTAAATATATATGTATATATGTAATTTTTTTTTTTTTTTGAGAGGTTTCGCACTATAGGGTGCGTCAGGT
>NW_006204841.1:601113-619205 GCF_000334495.1 Tupaia belangeri chinensis
TCTCCTCTCAGGATCTTGGGCACACATGCACACGCGCCTGGCGTGAGTTTAAGCCGCTGGGTCCGGGACTCAAACCACGGTCGACTACATGGGAGTCCAGCAACATAGCCATTACGCTAACTGCTGGTCCCTAAATTTTTTTTTTTTTTTTTTGAGAGTGATTTTTGCCATAGGGCGCATACACCCTCCAGAGACAGAGAGAAACAGAGAGACAGAAAACAAGAAATCACCCCCAGGGGGGATGGCCACATCATAATCCCTTCTCCATTCTCCAGTCAGGATTTTGGGCACGCATGCACATGCACCTGGCATGAGTTTTAAGCTTCTGAGTCCGAGACTCAAACCACAGTCGACTACGTGGGAGTCCAGCAACGTAACTACTAGTGCCATCCACTGGTCGGTCCCACATATATGTAAAGTAAGCACCTAGTTTTTCCCACTTAAGAATGGAATCCCTTGCCATGCATTTGACCTAAGGGTGAAAGAACAGGAGAGTGCCATGAAGCATGACACATGAACGTTAGGGATTTAGGGATGTCAGAGCCTACCTGGATGCAAACAGGATAAAGTAGGTAAAAGCTCTAAGTAGTAGTTCTAGAACAGTGCTGGCTGATAGAGCCTATAATGTGAGCCACATATATTATTGAAAAATTTCTAGTTACTAGATACTAAAGTAAAAGGAAACAAGTGAAATTAATTATAATAATAATATAAGTACATTTCACCTATATTATTTTTACATTTAAAAAAATATTTTTGTGAGGGACCAGCAGATGGTAGAATGGTTACATCACTGGACTCCCATGTAGTCGACTACTATTCAAGTCCCATACCTAGTGGCTTAAACCTCATACTGGGTGCATGTGCATGCATGCCCAAGATCCCAGGAGGAGATTGGAGGACAAGGTATTGCGCTATGGCCATACCCCTGAGGGATGATGTAAAATAATTTCCTAATGCATATACCTGATGAGTTGCACATTCATTTTAGGTTGACTTTCTTCAGCAAGCTAATAAAGACCTAGAGAAGCATATCCGAGAGCTTATGGAAACCAAGGAAACTGTGACAACCGAAGTCGTTCATTTAAGTAACAAAAATGAAAAACTCTGCCAAGAGTTAACTGAAATAGACCAATTAGCACAGCAGTTGGAAAGACACAAAGAAGAAGTGCTTGAAACTGCTGATAAAGAACTTGGGGAAGCAAAGGTAACGACGGTCCAGGCTGTGTGCGTGTTCCTTCATTCTCTTGGAGTACAGGGAGCTTGAGTCCTTGGGATATCCGTATTCAGGTGTTTGGTTAATTTTGTGTGTTTCTACTGTTTTTGATTTTGTAATTCACACCTTTCTATAAGGTTACTCATATCCTCTAAATGATTGGATTTTTATGTTTCTTTAAGAGTCTTTCTAAAACACTCCAATTCTTAGGCTACATCTCCAAGTTCCATCTTGTTTTCCTTCAAGATTTTCATCTCAGTCCTTTTATCTCTTCATTGTGAGAAAGCTTCTGAAGTTTGCCCTCTATCTGATTTTTTGGCTCCAGAACCCTATAAAGGTGTTTTAAAAACTATTTTTAGGTTAGCAGGTAACATTTTTCATCTTTAAGTTTAAATAAATGCAAAGGATAAAACTTTCAAATTATTGAAATATTGATCTCTTAAAATAAAACTCTGTCATTGTTCTTAAACAGAGCCTATGAAATCTGACCCTTTCTCCTTGAAATCCTCCAACATTTTGTCTTTATTTTAACATATTTTATGTTTGAATGGCTTTTCTTCTAATTTATGATTTCTTATTTGCATTTCATTGTTGTATATCTTTGTGGGGTTGAGTATCTTTTTATGAGCACTACATCAGAGTGTAATTACTCTTTGTGATTACAAACAGTGCATGAACTGGAGTTACTTATTTATTTTAAAGGATTATTTAATTTTCATTATTATTATTATTAATTTGCTATAGGTCACATACACTCATCAGAAAGACACACACAGAGAGATGGAAAGTGAGAAAGCAAACTGCCAGGTCTAGTACTTGAACTGTGGTTGACCATGTAGTCCAGTGCCTTAACCACCAAACCACCTGCTGGCCTTGAGGTTTTTTTATTTTTATTTTTTAGAGAGAGATTTTTGCTATAGGTTACCTGTGCTTGCCAGAGAAACAGAGAGACAGACAAAACAAGAAATCACCCCCACTGGGGGATGGCCACACCACAATCACTTCTCCATTTTCTTGGGATCTTGGGCATGCATACACACATGCCCAGTGTGAATTTTAAGCCACTGACTCTAGGACTTGAACCACAGTTGACAACGTGGAAGTCCAACAATGTAACCATTACACAATCTACTGGCTCCTATTATTTTTAGTTTTACTGTGCCTAGACCAACAAGTGGTGTGGTGGTTAAGTCGCTGGATTTCACATGACCAACTTTGAGGTTTGAGTCCTGGATTCGGTGGCTTGACAAACATGCCGGGCGCATTTGTGTGAGTGTCCAAAATCCCAATAGAAGAATGTAGGAGAAGGGATTTCAGCATGGCCATGGTGTTGATTTCTCACTTTTCATCCCTCTCTATCTCTCTCTGGCAAGCACACACACCCTATGACAAAATCTGTTTTTGTTTTATTTTTAATTTTCTCTTTTCTAATTTTTTTTAGAATTATTTTATTTAACTTTATTTGTTTATTATTATTATTTTCTATTTTGATCAGAAAGAGACAGAGAGAGGGAAAGTGAGAAAGCAAGCCCAGGTCCAGGACTCAAACCATGGTCAGCCAGGTGTGAGTCCAGTGCCTCTGATCACTATGCCACCTGCCAGCCCCTTTTTGTTTTTTTAAGAAGTTTTTGCTTTAGGACATGTGCACTCACCAGAGAGAGAGGAACGGACACGGTGAGAGAGAGTGAGAAATCACCCGATATGGGGATGGCCACACTGCAATCCCTTCTCCATTCTTCTCCCCAGATCTTGGGCACATATGCACATGTGCCCAGCATGAGTTTTTAAGTCACCATGTCCAGGACTTGAACTGTGGTTGGCCATGTGGGAGTCCACTGACTTAACCGCTATACCATCTGCTGGTCCCTCTAGGACAAATCTGAAAAAATAAAATTTTTTTAACTGTGACTGTAAGGTTCAAATTGTTAACATTTTCCTCTGAATAGTGTTATAATTACAGTTATCCATAATCTGTGGGTCAAAGTGACAAATATACCACAAATGTTGATAAATTCTTATTAAATAAAAAAGTACCATTTTATTGCTAAGATACCTTTTGGTGAAATTTAATGCGAGAAAATAGTGCTTTATTTAAAGCCTTTAGCCAACCCCAATATTTCAGATTATTTTCCTCTGGTGCTCCAAAAGTTTTTTATATCTTGAGATGGTATACTATCATGACATGAACAAAATATATTCTTTTGTTTTGAAAAAGTAAGAGAAAGGAAAATGTAAAAAGGAGGGTGAGAATGGAGAAGTTACGTGATATGCAGACCACAGCAAGTTCCTAGGTAGATCATTTTAAAGAAGTTAAGTGCAAATTAAAGATCCAGATGTGGGCTGGCCCTGTAGCCTAGCGGTTAAGGGGGCCAGATGCCACATGGCTGATCACGCAGTTAGAACATTGGCTCTGGCAGTTTGAGAAATACGCCAGGTGCATGTGCTTGTGTGCCCCAAATCTCAACAGAACAGAGAAGTGGTGACAGGATTGTGACATGACCATTCCCCATTAAGGGTTGCTTTCTCCCTTTCTCTGTCTCCCTGTCTCTGTCTGGCAAACTCACACTACCCTCTGGCAAAAATAAAGGATTTAGATACTGATCCTTACAACTTAAGGAAATAAGTTAAAAGGGAATAAAAGGCATTCAAATTGCAAAAAAAGTAACATTGTCTGGTCACAGATGACATGATCTTATATTTAAGAACTTTAAAGATTCCACAGAAAAAGAACTAAAAAATGAGTTCAGCAGAGTTGTGGATACAAAACACAAAAAGCCAGATGCATTTTTGTACATTAACAGTAAGTAATCTGAAAGAAAATTACGAAAATAATCCCATTTAGGGACCAGCAGTTGGCATAATGGTTACATCACTGGACTCCCACATAGTCAACCATGGTTCAAGTCCCAGACCTGGCAGCTTAAAACTCACACATGCATGTGCATGCATGCCCAAAATCTTGAGAGGAGAATAGAGGAGAAGGGATTGTGGTGTGACCATCCCCACTGGAGGTGATTTCTCGCTTTCTGTCTCTCTGGTGAGCACATGCTACCTATAGCAGAAATCTCTCTTTAAAAAAAGAAAATAATCCCATTTACAATAGTATCAGAAAGATTAAAATATTTAGGAATACACTTCACCAACGAGGTGAGAAACTTGTACACTTGAAAGTTACAAAACATTCCAGCAAGAAGGTAAAGAAAACATACATTAGATGGAAAGATACCTAGTGTTTATGAGTTGGAAGACTTAGTATTGTTCAAATGTCTGTTACTACCCAAAGCAATGCAGTACAGTATTATCAAAAACCCAGTGGCATATTTTGAGAAAAAAAAAAAAACACTACAGTTTATGTGGAATCCAAAGGGACCTTGGGTAGCCAGAACAGTCTTGACGAAGGACATGATTAGTGCAGTTTTCATTCTGCTTTTGTAGTTTAACCTTACTGTGCCACTCCCGTATGTCATCCCGTTTCCCTCCTCCTGCGTGTTTCAGTTCTCCTGTATACCACATGCTGAGTACAGCTGCTCCCATCCCCTTGGCTGTGCTCAGCAAAGGCCACAGAAGAGTCCTGTCGAGTCAGAGCGTTTTAATCTTGGCATTCTGCTCTCTCAGTTGCAGTATAGAGGATCTAGATTGGTAAAAGCAGGTGAGGAGAAAACCAGTAGGATAGGAAAGTGAGGAAATGACAGGATTAGAAGTGTATCCCAAAAATCAGGGCCCAAGGAAAGCCCTACAAGTATAGAGAGGAAAAAAAATAGATTTCCCAACCTCACTCCCACGGTACAGATGACTGGGTGCTGCTGCACAACGCTGGAGTCATTGAAGGCCAGCAGTTTGGATTCCGTGTCATCCCGGGTGTACCTACAGGCAGGCCCAGGGACCTGGCTAGTTGGCAGGCTGCAAGGAGGTCATGGCAGGATAAGATCCAGTCGGGTCGATCCCTCACTCTCTATCTCAGTAGGTAAATAAACTTTAAAAAAAGAAGATTATATTAAAGTGGCCCTTATCCAGATGTTGTATTCAGGTCCCTGTAAGCATTCGGGCACCAAAAGATGAAAGAGAAACTTCAACTTGACCTCCTCTTCATTGAGATTGAACGTCAGGGCTTAAAGCCTCACTCTCACTGGTGAGAGAAAACGTGAACCGCTTCAAAAGTTCCTGGGTCTTACTTGCATTGTGGCTTAATGATAAGTATTCTTAGACTGTCAGACGTTTCCGTAATAGGCTTTTTATTCCTAGGAAGAGATTAAAAGGAAGCTCTGTGAAATGCGGTCTCTGGAAGAAACGATGGCAAAACTTCAGCTGGTAAGTTGCTGACATACTGAACGGCCTGCATCTTTATTAAGACAGTTTCATGCTGTTGTCCTCCTTTTTTATTAAATTGAGATATAATTTACATATAGTATCCACTCTCTAAGTGTACAATTTAGTGGTTCTTGGATCGTCACCAAATTGTGTAACCATTGCTACCACCTAGTCCCAGAACCTTTCCATCGCTCTAGAAACCTCATAGCCATGAGCATTCACTCCCATTCCTTTGTGCTTAGCCCCTAACAACCACTGATGTACACTCTATGTCGCTCTAGATTTACCTATCCTGGCCCTTTTCTATAAATGGAATAATATAATATTAAAACCAGATAATTACTCAGTATTTTTTGTTGACTGTAATCAAAAGCACTCAGTCTGTTTTTAAGGGCTTTTTTGGTCAGACCATTTTCCTAGTCTTACTGCTCATTTAGTCTTCAAATAAAAATAATCATCATCCCCACAGAAGCCTAGATGTAGTGCATTGTGCTACAGTATAGAACCAGCAGAAAGGACATCTTGCTTACAGGTAAAAACCAGGTGGTCACCCATAAGGTTGAGGTTAAACTGGAAGAGTTTCCACTCAGGTTGGAAAAAAAGACTAATATTAATTTACAAGTTTTCTCCTTACATATAATCTTTATACAGTTTAGCTGCAATGTTTTAGTGGCATAATCCATTAAAAAAAAAAAAGCCATTGGGCCAGCTGATAGCGTGATGGTGGTGAAGGCAACTGGATCCCGTCTGCATGGTTCGAGTCCCAGATCTGGCAGCTTAAAAAACACGCCAGACACATCTTGCATGTGTGCCCAAAATCCCGAGAGGAGAATGCAGAGGGTATTGCAGTCTGGTCATCTTCCCTGTGGGTGCTTTTTCACTTTGCTTCTCTTTCTTTCTCACTTTATGCCTCTTTCTCTTTCCTTCTGTCTGTCTATCCACCAAGCACACGTGCCCTATAGCAAATTAAAAACAAACAAACGTTATGATTCACTTGCACATAGTAGGTTCTCAAATACTTACTTGGTGTTTTTCAAGGTTTGTTTGTTTTTTTTGTGGATGTTATTAACAATGTATCACAATGGCTTCCTTTTTCATCCAATTTAATGAATATTCAGTTTTATTCAGCACTGAATAATTGAATTAGCTAAACCTGCTAAATTCTTCTGTATCATAGATATTGTGAAAAGAAGAAAATTCTTCCATGAGTCAGTTACTGTGTTTGGATGACGTTTTCACTGGAGTGTGAGCTCCGTGAGGGCCATGGGGTTTGCTGTTTGCTCACTGCTGTTTGCGCTCTGTAAATGCTGAATGGGAGTCCCAGTGCTTGACTCGGAACCACGACAGTGGTATTGGCTGGCAAGGTGTTGCCATAGTTACTTTCTGACTACCTGTTTTCCATTAATGCTGTTGTATGTAATTTTCAGGTGACAGTGATAGTAATAGCTAGCGGTTATTAAGCACCTACTGTGGTGGACATACTGGACACCGCACTGTTTCACGTCTGTAGATCTTTCTTCAACAGTGAATCCTCAGTGTCATGGGCTTGGTATCCCCATTGTGCAAATGAGGCTGAGAGAAAATCCACTATAGTTTCGTGATAACAGTGGTTGTTTTGGAATGCTCTTACCACTGTCCTCTTTTAAACATTAAAAAGCATTATGTCCAGAGCCAGTCGGTGGTATGGAGGTTAGGGCTGCTGGATCCCACATGGCCAACTCCATGGTTTGAGTTCCAGCCTTGGAAGCTTGAAAATCACATTGGGTGTGTGTGTGTGCATCTCTAATATGCCAAGATAAGGGGCCAGCAGGTGGACTGGTGGCTAACGGCACTGGACTCCCTACATGGCCTACTGCAATTCAAATCTTGAACCTGGTGGCCTGAAACTCATGCCGGGTACATGTGCATGTGTGCCCAAAATTCCTAAAGAAGAATGGAGGAGACGGAATTGCAGTGTGACCACCCCCTAGGGGGTGATTTCTCACTTTCTCTCTCTCTGTATATGTCTGTCTCTCTTTTTCCAATGAGCACATGTTCCCTTTCACAAAAAATCTGAAAAAAAAAAAAAAATCTTAGAGGGAAAAGGGGTTGCAGTGTGGCCGTCCTCCGAGGGGTGCAGGGATGTTTCTTTCCCGGCTCTTTCTCTCTGGTTACTTTTTATATTATAAAGGTACATATTTATTTAGGAAAAAAAACAATATGCTAAACAGATTAGATGAAAAATACATGATATTTCTATCACCCACAAGGTATTTGATATTTGAGCTTTATGGTGTTTTTAGTCACAATTGATAATTAACTTTAGTTGGAAACATATATTTGACTAATTAAAAATACGTGCACACATGTGTGAATTGCTATTATATAAATGTGGTTACAAAAAAATCTTACTTTTAAGTGCTATCGTATTTTCTAAATTTGTTAGAAATCTTAATTATAATCTTAAATTTTTCAGGAATTAAATTTATGCCATAAAGAAAAAGAGAGATTGAATGATGAACTCCTTATAAAATCAGACTTGGAAACTGTTGTTTTTCAGCTTGAACAAGAAAAGCAAAGACTTAGCAAAAAAATGGAAAGTTTTGCAGTTACAGGTAAGATGCAAAATGTTGATAACTTAAAAAGTTTGTGATTGGGATTTCCTCTTGATGCATTATTTTTCTTGACAGCTTATCTTTCATTGATTTATTTTATTATTTATTGTTGCTAACTGTAAACCAGAAATCATAATAGGCATTATAAATGCAGTAGAAATATCTCTCCCTCAGGAACCTTAAGAAAGTTTTCGGGGACCGGCAGGTGGTGTGGTGGTTAGGGGTGCTGGATTCCCACATGGCTGACCATGGTTCGAGTACCAGACTGGTGGTTTGCTTTCTTGCTTTCCCTCTGTCTCTCTCGGGTCAAATTTTAAAATGCAATAGGGCATGTGCGCTCGCCAGACAGAGTCAGAGAGACAGAAAGCGAGAAATCACCCCCCACAGGGGGATGGCCACGCCACAATCCCTTCTCCTCCATTCTCCTTTCGGGATCTTGGGCACCCACGCACACGCGCCCGACGTTAGTTTTAAGCCACCGGGTCCGGGACGCAAACCGTGGTCAACTACATGGGAGTCCAGTGACATAGCCATTACACTAACTGCTGGTCCCCCTCTACCCCCTCATTCTGAGGGAGTGATTTTTGCCTCTAGTTTTCTTAAGGGAGTGTAGCCCATCAAGCAGCCATTCCCAGTTTCATGACCCAGGATTTTAGATCTGTCTTCAACTTCTTTTCACTGCAGCAGTGTCTCTTAGGAAAGGCCAGTGCCTCCAGCCATTTTGGATCTTAACCAGTCTGATTTGAAAAACCTCACATATTATTTCCTCCATAATTCCGGTCTTTGTGCTGTTATTCCATTTCAAACATGCCAACTGTTCTCCCATTAAAGAAAAAGAAAACTGTAACCAAACTTTCTAGACTATTTCCTCCTCTTCACAGCTTCAACATTTTTGGAAAGGTTATGTATACTTGCTGTTTCTGATGGACCCCACAACCCCTTAGCAAATCAGTCTGCTCTAGTTGATTTCAGCCCCACTTCACCAGCTGAACTGCTCTTGTTAAAATCGCATTCACTTTGCTACGCCAGATGTAATAGACACTTGTCAATCATCAGCATATTTGACTTCTCAGCATTTAACAACTGCCCATTCCTTCCCACTCTCCTGTTTTCTTTTTACCTCTCTGGTTACTCCTTCTCGGGTCAGGATGAATTTGCCGGTTTATTCTCCTGTCTGCATCTCCCACTCTCCTTTTGTAGCTCTGTCCTGCTACAGTTAAAATAAGTGCTTGACCTTGGCTGTGTTTTTCATACTGAATTCTTGGCCAGTGTCAGGCACACAGTAAATGCTCAATCCATATCTGTTCAATGAATGAAAAAAGAATCTCAATACATCATAAAAATCATTTCATGGGGACAGTGTGGTAATTAAAAGGACTGGACTCCCACATGGCCGACTGCAATTCAAGTCCCAGACCTGGCAGCTTACTTTCTCACTTTTCCCCTTTCTCTCTTTGGCAAATTAAAATAATAATAATAATAAATGAAATGAAATAAATAATATATATCATTCCATACCTCAGAGTTTCAATAATCATCAGTTGGGGTGGACTATAAGAAATTGCCAGTATTCAGTTACTTTTGACTCATGAAAAGGTGAATTCTGTGGTAAAAGCTAATAATAGTGTTTATTTGAAGAAAGATTTGAGCTTTTTTGATCTCTTTGTATTTGTGTGTGGGACCAGCAGATGGCATAATGGGTATATTGCTGGACTTCCACATAGTTGACCGTGGTTTGAGTCCTAGACCTGGTGGCTTAAAACTCATGCTGGGCACATATGTGTGCGTGCCCAAAATCCCAAGAGGAGAATGGAGAAGAAGGGATTGTGGTGTGGTCATCCCCCCATGAGGTGATTTCTTGCTTTCTGTCTCTCTCGAGAGCACATGCACCCTATAGCAAAAATCTTTCTTCAAAAACAAACAAAAAAAAACCTCTTTGTATTTGTCTGTACTGTATTAAATTTGTACAAATTGTGGTTTGTAGATTTTTTTAAAGTGCATTTTCAGATCTCTAGAAAGTACCACATGGTCATTAGTTGCTTCATTTTTTTGTACCGAATAGTACCCATCTTATGGTAAGACAAAAACAAGGAACTTTGATATTAGAATTTATTTCGATTTTGCTTTTCGTTTCTTTCTCCTTCACTCAATATTTACATTTTTGATACAATTTATAGGCACTATATTAAACAGTTCATGATTTCTGGCAGCTTTTGTTCTAGAATTTATTGATATTTATTTGGTTTACTAACATTATATACACAACATTGTTTTAAATTTAACCACTTTAATTTGCAGAAAGAGAGCTTATTTTGGAAGTTGAAAGGATGAGGCTGGAACATGGAATAAAACGTCGAGACAGGTCACCTTCTCGTTTAGATACTTTTCTGAAAGGTATAGAAGAAGAACGGGATTATTATAAGAAAGAACTAGAAAGACTCCAACACATAATACAGCGAAGATCTTGCTCTATAAATTATTGCGCACGTGAAAAATATTCACAATTTAAAACTCCAGAAAAGGTAATACCCCTTATTAATAATGGTTATTAATAAGGCAAGAGAGTGTCTTTATTGCTAAACTTTTCTTGTTTATTATTGTATTAAATGTAACTATTCACTCTTGCATTTGAAAAGCCCTAATTTTTATTTGTGTTTTCTCCCACAACCTGTGCTTGAAGAGCACTGCACTGATTAGGAGAAATAACCTAGGAACACATTGTGACATGCTGCTTCCTCGGAGTGAAGACAAGGTTGAGTCACAGGGACAGTGCAGAGGCCTCTGGGCTTCCAAACGCTGGAACCTAGGGTCATGCTGCTGGGCATTTCCTTTCTCTCTAGAATTTATTTTCTGCATCAGCTGTGTTCTATCTCTTATGGTAGAGTGGCTTTGTTCCCATGGCAGGCACCATGGCTTCATGTCATTCCTGGCCTTGGGCCATCAGGAAGGTGCATCACTTTCTAGGGGTCGTCCATGTTAACCAGGCCAGGGAGATGAGAAGCTGGAGGTGAGTGCAGGGCACATTATTCTGTTATCCACTGTACCATGCTTGCAAGTCGATGGTCTACAGATGTTTGCTCTGTATATATATAATTTTCTAATCCACGTTTCACTGTTTATATTAGTTTGAGTTGACAGTGATTCCAGAGAGAGTGAGGGAAAGTGAGAAAGCAAGCCACCGGGTCCTAGATTTGAACTATGTTTGGCCATGTGAGAGTCCAGCGCCTTAGCCACCATGCCACCTCTTGGTCCCGAAAATTTTTCTTTTTTTAAGCTTTGAAACTATAAGAGCCTGAAGGTTTATGTGTCCCTAACATTATCTATACATTAAGTAAAATTAGGAGTTTGGAGGAAAGTCATTAAAACTTAAAACATTTCATTTCAGACTTGACTAAATTTGCCAATTCTGTCATCTTTTTTCTTGAAGGTCCTGTGCCTATTGTCAGATATTTTGAGGTTTTTTTGTTTTTTATTAAAAAATTGTTTTTGCTTATTTATTTTTATTTATTTCATGATAGAGAAAGGGAGCGAAGCACTCCCATAGGGCCTTTCTGCCACAGTCTCCACCTGCCACCGGGTCCTAGATTTGAACTATGTTTGGCCATGTGAGAGTCCAGCGCCTTAGCCACCATGCCACCTCTTGGTCCCGAAAATTTTTCTTTTTTTAAGCTTTGAAACTATAAGAGCCTGAAGGTTTATGTGTCCCTAACATTATCTATACATTAAGTAAAATTAGGAGTTTGGAGGAAAGTCATTAAAACTTAAAACATTTCATTTCAGACTTGACTAAATTTGCCAATTCTGTCATCTTTTTTCTTGAAGGTCCTGTGCCTATTGTCAGATATTTTGAGGTTTTTTTGTTTTTTATTAAAAAATTGTTTTTGCTTATTTATTTTTATTTATTTCATGATAGAGAAAGGGAGCGAAGCACTCCCATAGGGCCTTTCTGCCACAGTCTCCACCTCTGGTCTCAGTTGGCATGCCCAGGAACGTCCTAGGACATGAACCTAGAACCTTTCCCACATAGGTCCAGTTGCAGTACCACTGTGCCATCACCTGGCCCCCAATTCAAGTCTCCTAATGAGAATTTTTTTTTTAATATTGTAGGCTAATGAGTGAATTTTGATTTATAGTTGTCAGTGCCATTTTATCTATTATAAGCAGAATGAGTTGCAAAAACACAGTACAAGCTCATTTTTATGTTGCTGAGTTTTTATGTTCCATGTGTACATATAGGACCCAGGAAAGCTAAGTCACTGAATTGAGGTTGTTTGTTTGTTTATTTAATTAATTAATTAATTAAAAGAATCTGCCACAAAGAAAGTATTGGGCTAGCAGGTAGCATGGTGGTTTAAGGTGCTGGATTTCCACATGATTGACCACAGTTCAAGTCCTCAACCCAGCAGCTTAAACCTTACCACAGGCATCTGTGTGTGCATGCCCAAAGTCCCAGGAGGAAATTGAAGGAGAAGATGTTACAGCATCGCCATCCCCCTCAGGGAGCTATTTCTCACTTTCCTGCTCACTGTTTGTCTCTTTGGCAAATGCACACACCCTATGGCAAAAATTTAAAATAAGATAAAAGAAGAAGAAGAAGAAAAGCATTTATTAAATAGCAAGTAGATAAATACCTCAGCACTTTTACGCGGATATTTAATTCAGTTGATTAGTGTGTATTCACAGCTAAAACACAAGTGAGAGATAGTGGTAAGGTATTAGTAAAATTAGGAGAGACATTTTCCCTACTTGTACTTACTTACTTTCTTGAAATGTTATGATATTGTCTGGCATAGACAAAGAATTCATTTTTTAGAGTTCAGAAAGTCAGAATACAAAGCATTTCAGAGTCCCAGTGATAAGTCACAGGCTTGGTCAGGGAGAGCGGGCAGTTCCATGGGTGAAGCAACTCGGGAGCACATTCTCTACTTGAAAGTAGGGTTTGGTTTTGTTTTTTAAGAATTATATTATTTAACTTTATTCATTCATTTATTTTAATTTGACTAGAGAGGGACAGAGTGAGAGAGAGGGAAAATGAGAAAGCAAGCCACCAGGTCCAGGACTCAAACCACGGTCAGCCATGTGGGAGTTCAGCACCCCCAACCACCATGCCACCTGCCGGCCCCAAAGGTAGGTATTTTTAATATATTTAGAAATACTTTGTTAGCGGGGGACCAGCAGGTGGCGTGGTGGTTAAGGCACTGGATACTCCCACATGGCCGACCAGGGTTCGAGTCCTGAATCTGTTGGCTTACTTTCTCATTTCCTCTCCTCACTCTCATCCTCTGTCTCTCTCTAGTCAAACTAAAAAAATAAATGAATGAATAAATAAAATTAATAATTATTTTTTTAAAAAAAGAAATACTTTGTTAGCAAATTACAAAGACCTCTCTAAGGTTAGATTTGGTGCTCGCTATGAATTTTTAACCCCTGCTTTATGGCAAGCTGTTAAGCATAGTTTCTTGAGATTGTATAATTGTCATTTTTGATGTCAACAATCTTCAGCAACAATACCCTTGTTGATTCTCTGTTGTCTGTGTAGGGTGGGTACTGTCCCCATTTGTCTCGTGCATACCATGGTTTCTGGTTTCCATTGTGAGTTTCCCCTGTAGTGTAGTGGGAACTGCTTTGTAGTTGGAGGTCTGATCCAAGTTCTTACTCCACAACCTGCCTTATGACCTTCAAGAAGTTACCTAACTTTCTGGAACCTTGACTTTCTTATTTGCAAAGTGGGGAAGGTATAACCTCTTGTGAAGATTAAATGAGGTAATTTATATGAGAGTCCAGTATAACATGTAGTTCCCAGTAAATAGTTCGTTTCCTTTTTATTTGCTGGTTCAAAGAAAACAGGTCTCAGTAGAAAGTTAGGTTCCACTGAGCAGCTCTGTCCTGACCACCTGCTACCAGTTGGTGTGGAGTACAGAGCTGAGAGAGGCCATTGCTGTCAGCACAGCCTTGAGTGTGTGTGCTGAGAACCATGGAGTGTGAGAGGGCGTTATTAAAGATGATACATTATAGGGACCAGCAGTTGCCGTAGTGGCTATGTCGCTGGACTCCCCTATAGTCAACCATGGTTCGAGTCCTGGACCTGGTGGCTTAAACTCACTCCGAGTGCATGTGCGTGCGTGCCCAAGATCCCGAGAGAATGGAGAAGAAGGAATTGTGGCATGGCCATCCCCTCTGGGGAGTGATTTCTCGCTTTCTGACTCTCTTTCTCTCTCTGTCTTTCTGGTGAGTACATGCGACCTATAGCAAAAACCTCTTCCAAAAAAAAAAAAAAAAAGACACATTTTAGGTGTCTGTATTAACTGGGTCAGTCAGTAAATTCTCAAGGAATCCGTGTTTCCCCAGCTACCATGCTAAGCACTAAAGATGTAGTGAACACTAACAGATACCTACTGTGACCCTCAGAGAACTTATTTTTAGTGATACTGATAGGCAGTAAGCACAGAATCGTGTTAATGACCTTATGATCTCATCTATATTGTTAATGAAGAAAGTTTCTGAATGTTAAGAGGGTATTTAAAAGGAGATCTAAATCAGATTGGAGAATCTGGAAGGATTCCTTGGAGAAGGTGACATGTAAGCTGAGCCCTAAACGGTAATGAAAGTAGATTTGCAAATTATTATTCTGAGACCTTAATCAGCTTTTGTCCTCTGAAATGGTCTTCAAGGTGTCCAGATAGCTACTCTCACCCACCATGCCTTGCTTTTGCTTATTTAACCAAGAGGATGGCTTAATTCTAAGGGGCAGGTGAGCTATCTACCATGTTCAAGTCTGCATTGGACGTGGCATGTGCACAGCGCATGTTGAATAATGTAGGCCAGGACTCTCAGTGCACCAGACTATCAGGTCATTGCTGCTTGGGGATTCTGTGTCGGGTACTCTAAGATGCCATAGATCCCAAGTAGCAGCGAAGCCAGTGGATCTTCAGAATTACAGTAGAGTAGTAGGCACACTCTTGTTTTAGAAGTGTTGGAAATAGTCGCTTATTCAGTGAACATTCTCAGCATACACTGCCTGGTAGAAATATTTGCATATATCTGATTATAAAAATAGACCTCCTCTAGATCCGGAGCTGGGACTTCTGGGTGCTGGTGTGTCTGGGAAGTTGGTCCTGGTCTCAGTCCCAGAAAGCCCTTGGGACCGTGCTGCCCTGGGTGAGCAGGCACACAGATGCCCTTCCAGCCCCTCCTCTGGGAGGGGTTATAAACTAGTGGTGCTCGAAAGTGAGCATGCCTCAGAATCCCTGGGAGAGCTTGGCGAAACAGTGGCCGGGTCCTGTCCCCGCAGTCCTCAATGAAGTGAGTCTGAGCGGACCCCAGACTTGCATGTCCCACAAGTTTCTAGGTACTGCTGGTGCTCTGGTCTGGGGATCGCACCTTAAGTACCACTGGTCTGAGCAGCTCCAGGAGAACGGCAGGGGACGTATCTGCTGGGGTCTGACCCAGCAGTACTGTTGGCCGCCAGGGCCTTCCCGGAAGCAGATCTGCACCAGAACAGCCGGTGCTCTCACCTGCTCTCGCCAGGTCATGGTAGCTTTCCTTAGCTACGTTAAATACGCATGGGGTTTCGTCTTGTAGCCTCTTTCATTCAGCTGTAACACCAGCATCCTGTGACAACCATGTGATAATTACAACAAATGGTAACTTCTGTTTTTAAATTATGTTTCAGGGTGATTACAATTCAGAAATTCATCTGATCACAAGAGAAAGAGATGAACTTCAGCATATGCTTGAAAGATTTGAAAAATACATGGAGGATATACAAGCCAATGTTAAGTTATTGACAGCAGAGAGAGATAAACTGAATGTCTTATATACTGAAGTAAGAAACTTAATATAATTAAGCCAACAGATGATACAGGGCCACTTCACTGTAATGGAATCAGTGTGTCATTCAAAGTACTGCAATCTGTGGACCCTGTGATGTTCTTTCGTAGTTAGAATTATAAGTAGTAATATCATTTTGTTACCAAAGCAGAAATTCGTCTAATTTTTTTCACATTTATTCTTTCTATTTTCCAGACTGTGTATCAGATGAGTTAGACATAGTCTTCTAAAATTCTTTGGAACAGCTCTTAGTCTGACTCTGCACCAAGTCTGTCCTTGGGATTCAGACATGGTGGGTGGTTTCTGTCAGACTGGTGGTAGTGCCTACTCTTGGATGATATTGGCCATTAAGGACTTAGCTGCTAGTGAAAAGCCTTTACTCTAGGGAAGAGGGACTTGGTACAGCTTGGGCCCGTTATAAAACCTCAGTGATCAGAAGGTGGGGTGAACCCAAGTGGTCACCTAAATTTGTTCCCTTATACTTCTCCCATGAAATCCTAATGCTACTGAGAGACAGAGAGAAAGAGAGAGAAGACATGCAAATGAAAGGTCAAGTTGTGGGACCAGCAGGTGGCATAATGTTTACATCGCTGGACTTCATGTAGTTGACTGCGATTCGACCTGGCAGCTTAAAACTCATGCTCGGTGCACATGCGAGTGTGCCCAAAGTCCTGAGGGGAAAATAGAAGAGAAGGGATTGCAGTGTGGCCATCCCCCCAGGGGTGGGGGATGATTTCTCATTTTCTGTCTCTGTCTCTATGGCTAGTGGACATGCCCTATAGCAAAAAATCTATTTTAAAAAAGAAAAAAAAAAAAAGTTGAAAGAGCTGTTTTCACTTTTTTGGGATCTGCAGCTTCACTTCTGGGTGTTCCCTACTGTTGGTTTAGGTTTCAGCTTTATGAGTCTGCTTAGTTAGCTCCTGCTCGCCGTTGCTATCTGTTAGTAGTTCCCAGTGTATCTGGCTGCCACCTCCCTCTTGTCTTTTTGGTTTGTTATTACCATTTCAGCTCTTTTACTGTCATTTTGTTAGGGCTTGGGATGAGAGCAAAGGTAGCATGCATTCAGTGTGCATTTTTTTTTAAACATATTCAAAGTGATTTTTTTTATTTTTCTCTTTTAATTCTTTAAGGCTCAGGAAGAACTATCTGCACTAAGACAGGAATCCAGCCATACCACAGTCTCCCGTAATATGGTCAGCCTTATGGAAAAGGAAAAGGAACGTGCATTATCTGACTTGAAAAGAATTATGGCAGAAAAGGAAACTTTAAAAGAAAAGTTAAAAGTAAGTAATGTGACCTATTTTTTATAAGTATTTATTTCATTATATCACTTTGGGTTTCTTTTTCTTTTGAGAGATTTTTGCTATATGGCATGTATACTCACCAGAGAGAGAAAGGAAAAGTGAGAAAGCAAGCCGGCAGGTCCAGGACTCGAACCGTGGTCCAGCGCCTTAACCATGCCACCTGCTAACCCTAATTAACTTATTTTTGAAAGGTAATTATTGATATAAAAGTCTTTGTATATGTTTTCATGTAAAGCTACTATTTAGAATGTATTGGCAAGCAATAGTATGTGGGCCAAATCAGGACCATTTTATTTATATATGGCCTGTTAGCTAAGAATAGTTTTGACATTTTTTAATCATTTAAAAAAAAAATAGTACTACATTTTCGATAATAAGGCATTACTGGAATAGCAGGCTCCTTTTGTTGCCTGTCTGGCGCCCAGGGGCAGAGGTGAGTAGTCACTGCAGGTGCGTGGAAACTAAGCCGAAAACATTTGTTTACTCTCGTCCTTAGGGAAAATGTTCGCCAACCCCAGAACTTAATAGGGAGTTTCCCACATGGTAGAACATTATCTTTTAAAAAATATATTGCACCTTTATAGAGATAATTCACATGCCATATAATCCACCCATTTAAAGTATACAGGTTAGTGGTTTTAGTATACTTAAAGACTTGTGCAAATATTGTTCCGGATGAGGAACACTCCACCTCCAGTCTGGGAACCTGAAAGCAGGTACAACCCTCGCTGCTTAACAAAACAGAGAGACAAAACTGCTGATGAAAGAGGAAAGGAAGATTTATTCCAGTGTGGCCACACCAGGAAGACATGTAAGAATATGTTCAGCTGGTCAACCACC
>NW_006204841.1:619215-649113 GCF_000334495.1 Tupaia belangeri chinensis
AGGGAAAGGAGGGAGCCGTGATGCAAATGGCTATCTGTAGAAGAGCAGAGGTCCGGTTAGTTTTTAGCTGGGGGGCACAATCAAGGAATTTGTCTTTGAAACAGGAGCTTCAGTCTTAGCCAAGGGGTACAGTCAAATGATTCATCTTTCAAATAGGAGTTTCAGATTGTGGCTGGGGCAGGGCATCCAAGCTCCAGGTGGACTGTTTTGTATCCCTGGAGTTCCTCTGAGAAATTTCCAACAGAGTATGAGGCTGAGAGAGAAACAGTTTTTGATATTAGCAAGATGGAATCAGTCTGGCTAAGCAGGCCCCTGTTACAATATCACTGCATTTTAGAGCATTTTTACCTCAAAAAGAAACCTGTACCTACTGGCATCACTCTCTGTTTCCCCTTAGACCCCTTAGTTGTAGGCAACTGCCAATCCACTTTTGTCTCTGTAGATTTGCTGCTCTGGATAGTTCTTGTAAATTGAACCATTCAGTATGTGGAGTTTTTGGTGTCTGACTTTGCATTACCGTAATGTTGAGGTTCACCCGTGAAAAATGCTAAGAACATTTGTGTACAACTTCTCATCTGGATTATGTTTTCTCTGGATCATAGAGCTGGCAGTGTGATAATTCTCTGGATCGGGTGGTAATTTGGTCTTTATTTGGGTCCTGTTTCTTCACATTGTCACCAGTGTGTGTTATTGTCTCTTTATCATCCCTGGTGGATGTGGGGAAGTGTCTTGTGGTTTCTGATTCTCGTTTCCCTGATGGCAATGATGGTGAGCATCTATTTATGTGCTTCTTGCCCATTTTTGTACATTTTTAATTAGAATCTTTTGGAAGACTGTCAGAAAGTATTTTCTTATTAAAAAAAACGTGTTAAGATTACCAAATGGAAAACTTATGTGCAGTATGGCAGCTTTTAACATAAACTACTAACTTATCCTTTTCCATATCTGTGGAAATGATCAAGGGATGTAAAAATAGGATTTAAAAAATGCAGTAGTACTGAAAACTTGGGGGGGAAATGACATATATTTTACTAGAATCCTTCTGGGTTACAGAAGGTAGGATTTTATGAGTTTACAATAAGCCTTTTTCGTTTTCTCTTTTCCCTAGGTTTTTGCCCTAGCTCTCATGTGCTCACCAGAGAGAGACAATGAGAGGGAAAGTGAGAAATCACTTCCTGCGGGGGGGACAACCATGCCACAATCCCTTCTCCTCCATTCTCCTCCTGAGATTATGGACATGCATGCACATGTGCCCGGTGTGACTTTCAATCTGCCTGGGACTCAGATTATGGTCAGCCATGTGGGAGTCCAGCGCCCCAACCACCATGTCACCTGCTGGCCCCACAACAAGCCTTTTCCTTAAAAGCGGAACCACTCTATAAATCTCGTCCAGTGTTCCAGACTATCCCTATCCACCAGTCGTTAACTCCAGGCATCACCAGTAACTAAGCTCTCCCTGGAAGCGTATTTCTCGGGGTTAATCACCAAGTCTTCAGTGCTACCTTTTGAATATTTGTTCATATTAATAACATTTATTAATCCCTTTTATGAGTTTCTAAGTACTTTTTATATGGGCTATCTCAGTAAATCTTCACAGGTCCAGGACTTGGGCTGTGGTCAGCCATGTGCGAGTCCAGCCTCCTTAACCATCACGCCACCTGCCAGCCCCCAGACGAGGACTTGTGAGTGAGATCCAATAACTTGCCCACGGTCACCCAGCTGTGAGTCCCATGGACTCTGGCCCCGGAGCCATGCCATTTTCTCTTAAGTTTGTTTACTTCTCTCTGTTTCCTCTGCCATCTCTTCTGGCCCTTACTCCTTCTCGCCTACTTTATTATACAGGACACATCAAAAAGTTTGTGGAGGGGCCAAAAGGTGACATTGTGGTTGAGGCATTGGACTCCCACGTGGCCACCTCAATTTGAGTTCAGGACCTAGTAGCTTGAAAATCATGCTGGGTGTATGTGCGGGTGTGCCCAAAATGCCAGGAGAATAGAGGAGAAGGGACTGCAGCATGGGGCGGGTGATTGGGCACTTCCCTGCTCATTATCTCTGTCTCCAGTGAACACATGTGCCCTAAGGCAAAAACCTAAAAAAAAAAAAAAAAAAAACTTATGAATAAAAGCAATTAAAGAACTTGTTTATTTTGATATTAAAACATCTGTGAAGTCCAGTGTAGTTTATTTATGATCCCCATGATCCCCATTTTCCAAGAACTTGTAAAGACCCCTGTTAGTGACCTCTGTATTCCTGGTCTTGCCCATCTCAGATCTTTATGTCACACTGAAGTCAGAATTATCTTTCAAAGATTTATGAGAAAACCTCAGAAAGTTCATGGAAAGATGAAATGAAAATATGAATTTATTTTGGTGCCAAAACATTGAAATTTATAGTCTTTTTTTTAATTAAAATTTATGTATAGTCTTTTGATAATATACATTTTTCATGAACCTTTTGAAGACTCCTGATAAATCTGATCACATTTCCCATTTAAAATCTATTAACTGTTTTCAAGGATTTTAATGATTACCTACTTCAAGCTCTAGCTGCTGCTGCTGCTTTTTTTTTTTTAGAGGTTTCTTGCCTTAGAGCACCTGTACTCACCGGCTAGAAAAATAGAAAGTGAGAAATTACCCCCAGGAGGGATGGCCAAACCTCAGTCCCTTCTCCATTCTCCTAGGGTCTTGCGCATACACGCACACGTGCCTGGTGTGATTTTCAAGCCACTGGGTCTGGGACTGAACCGTGGCTGGCCATGTGGGAGTCCAGCAATGTAACCACTTAAGCCATCTGCTGCCCCTGAGGTCTAGCTTTTTTCCTCTAGACTTACCTCCCCTGTTCCCTACTCTTCTCAAGGATCCAGGTTAGTGGACTTTTTCTTTGAGCCGTCTACATAGACATGATTGAAGGATTCTGTCACCCTTATATAGTCCCCTTAACTAGCTCATTTCTATTCGACTTTTATTTTTTTTCTTGTTGCCAGAGGGCACATGCCAGCGAGGAAGAGGAAAGGGGAAGGGAGAAAGCGTGGGGCGTAGTCACGCCGCAGCCCCTTCTCCGTCTCATCAGGGTTTGGGTCGCACATACACGCATGTCTGGCATGTTTTTAGGCTGCCAGGTTTGGGACTCTAACCATGGAGTCAGCCGTGTGGGATCTAGCACCTTCACCACCACACCATCTGCTAGCCCTCCTGTTAGGCTTTATTTTAAACCAAAAGCAACATTTTTATAAAGTGTCTAATGATTTTCTTTCTGAAACATTTTCAAGTTTTATGAAAAGACAAATGGAATATAATAGTATTGTGAGCTTGCATCGTTTATTTTGGTAATTTTGTTTTATGATCTGATATAAACATTTTCTATAAAATTATCTTTCAGAATATCCAGGAAATGAGTCTTCTTGGGAAATCAGAATTAGAGAAAACTGTTGAACATTTGACATGCATGAATCATCAGGTAATTTATCAAACGGGGTTGGCTGCGATGTGTTTCATGAATGCCTGTGACTGTTGGGGTTTTACAGACTGTGCTTTTCAAATGATGAAGCAGTATGCTAGAAAGGCACATGATAAGGCCAGGAGTGTGCTCTGAGGGCGATGACTCAGGTGCAGATTCGCCTGCCTCTTGTTATCTGTCAGCAAGTTTACTTGACCTTTTGTCCCTCCACTTCTGTATTGGGAGATTTTTGCTATAGGATGCTTGCTGGAGAGACAGAAAGCAAGAAATTACCCCCCACGAGGGATGGCCATGCTGCAGTCCCTTCTCCTCCACTTTTCTCTTGGGATTTCTAATACACATGCACCTGATGTGAGTTTCAAGCCACCAGGTCCAAGACGAATCGTGGTCGGCCACCTGGGAGTCCAGTGCCTTAACCACTATGCCACCTGCTGGCCCATTCTGTATCTGAAAAGTAAAAATAGTGCTAGTACTTCTCAGTGTTTTTGTGAAAAATAAACACTAACACATATGAAGAACTTAGAAGAGTACCCTGCAAATCGTAAGCACTCAGTAGATATTAACTAGAGATATTATTGTTTAACTTTTGTTTAAAAAAAAAAATTGCATAATACAGACATAGTGTAAAAAGTAAAGTTCACGCCAGCCAGTGGTGTGGTGGTTAAGGCAGATAGATCCCATGTGGCCAACTACACAGTTTAGTCCTGGACCCAGTGGCTTGGAGAACACTCAGGGCGCATGTGCCTGTGTGCCCGAGATCCCAAGAGGAGAATGGAGAAGGGATTGTGGCGTGACCATCCACTTGGGCGTTGCTTTCTCAGTTTCCCTCTCTTGTCTCTCCAGCAAGGGCACACACCCAGTAGCAAATTTTTTAAAAAGTAAAATTCACTTTCTTTTTCATTACCGTGTTGAGAAAGGATTTTTAACAATTTGATATGTTTTTTGACACTCTTTTTTTCTCTCTCATTTTGGCTTATTTCTATTACTATTCTTTACTCTCTTGTTTGTCTTCTAATTCTGTCATCTGGATTAGTTTTTTTTTTATTCATCATGTATTTCCCCGCTGCTTTGCATGCCGGTAATTTTATACTGGGTGCCAGATGCTGTGAATTTTATCTTCTTGGTTGCTGGTTTATATTCCTATAAATACTGTTGAGACTAGTTCTGTAGTGCAGTTGAATAGCTTGATTCTTTTTAGTCTTGCTTTAGTAGATGGGCAATTAGTCTTTTCTAATTAAAAAAAAAAAAGAAATATTAAGTTTATTCATTTATTTCTTCAGAGAGAGAGAGAGCAGGCACCCCAGCCGGGTCTTCACACTGTGATCCACCCTTAGTTTCAGCTGGTCCAGATCAGGGGCATGTGGACACATCCCAGCATACTCAGGAAGGTCCCACGACATGAACACAGGACCTTCCTTATGTGGGTCTAGTTGTATTACCACTGTACTACTACCAGGCCCCTAGCTTTTCTAATTTTACCACTGAGATAAAACTCTTTTGAAGGGCCAGCAGATAGTATCAAGGTTAAGGTGCTGGATCCCAAATAACTGACTTCACAATTTGAGTCCTACCTAGATCCAGTAGCTTGAAGATTGCTCTGCACATGTGTGCGTGCCTGCCCAAAATCCCAAGAGAGGGCTGGAGGAGAGAGGATTTGCAGTATGGCCATTCCTGGGGGAGATTTCTTGCTTCCCTTGGGTCTCCCTCCAACTCTTTCCAGTGAGGGCACAAACTGTAATAAAACCTAAAAGGAATGGGCTAGCAGCTGGCATGATGGTTAAGGGCACTGAATTCCCATGTGGCTGACCACAGTTCGAGTCCTGGACCTGGCAGCTTGCTTTCTCACTGTCTCTGTTTCGCTTTATCCCTCTCTGGTCAAATTAAAAATAAATAGATGAATAGATAAAGTTAAAAATAATAAAATAATTCTTAAAAAAAGAAATTTAATTTAATTTAAAAAAAATAACAGGGGCTAGCAGATGGAATAATGGTTACATTGCTGGACTCCCACATAGTCAACTGCAGTTCGAGTCCTGGACTGGGTAGCTTAAACTCACGCCGGGTGTGTGTGTATGCATGCCCAAGATTCCAAGAAGAAAATGGAAGAGAGGGGATTACGGCGTGGACATCCCTCCTGGGGGGTGATTTCTTGCTTTCTGTCTCTCTGTCTGTCTGGTGAGCATATGTGCCCGACAGCAAAAACCTCTCTTTAAAAAACAAAAACAAACAATAACAAACCTTTGAGTACACTCCCTGTTACCCCGCGAATTGTGAGATTTTCAAATGATCAATGGGAAAAGGGACTTTCCCAGCCTTTCATGCAGGTCCTGAGTGTTATTTCCTCTAACCGTCGGTTCTTTCTCTGGCCGTGAGTAGTTTTTTCTGGGTTGTGCTCTTCTCTGCTGAAGACTTCAAGGACCCTGGGAACCAGCAGTTAGCATAATGACTATGTCGTTGGACTCCCACGTAGTTGACCACAGTTCGCATCCCGGACCTGGTGGCTTAAAACTCACGCCAGGCGCGTGTGCGTGCGTGCCCAAGATCCCGAGAGAAGAATGGAGGAGAAGGGATTGCAGTGTGACCATCCCCCCTGGGGGGTTATTTCTCGCTTTCTGTCTCTATGTCTCTCTCTGTCTCTCTGGCGAGTGCACGCGCCCTATAGTGAAAATCTCCCCCTCCCCCCCAAAAAAAGACTCCAGGGACCCTGTCGCAGGTCTCTGGCGCTCTCACTCTGCAGCTTTCCCAGTGTCTGCCTTACACGTGTTGGCTGCCTCGGCCTGCCGTGATTCTCAGCTCCGTCTTGAACTTCAGGGAAAACACTGAGCTCCACCTGGTTTCCTTTCCTGAGCCACAGCCCCACACCCTCCCGTCAGAATGCCCCAGCCCTGGCAGAGCTCATCCTGTTTGTTTCCTTGTTGGTTTCAGGGCTCACTCACTGTCTGTCACTGTCTGATGTTCAGAATTTGAAAACCTTTGTTTCATATATTTTGTCCTATTTTTAATTACTTTAGGCAGGAGAGAAAATCTGATACAGAGAGGCAGGGCCAGCCAGCCTATGCCTATAGTCTGGGCTACTATGGGTGCTAAGGCAGGAGGATTGCAAGTTTGAGGCCAGCCTGGATAACAGCAAGGCCTGTCTCTTAAAAAAATAAAATGGAGTGAGAGAGTCTAACATATTTATCAGAATTCAAAGGAAATCTAATAGGATGTGGGAGAGACAGTCTTTAAAGAGATAACAGCTGGTACATTTCCAGATATCATGAAAACATTGGAATTCTATGACTCAAGATGCACATTGAATTCCAGAAGCATGACAGATCCCAGGTAAGATAAGTGAAAAAAAATATATGCAGTTTTTAATAGTGATAAATCATACAAGATCCCTGTAAATTCAGAGTTTTTTGTTTTGTTTTAAGAGAGATTTCTTGCTGGAGGGCACATGTGCTTGCCGGAGACACACAAGAGAGAATCACCCCCGGGGAGATGGCCATGCCTCAGTCCTTCATCTTCATGCTCCTCTCGGGATTCTGGGTACACACACACATAAACCTGATGTGAGTTTCAAGCCGCCAGGTCTGGGACTCCAATCACAGTCGGCCACGTGGAAGTCTAGCACCATAACTGCTGACCCTAGTTCACAGGATTTTTATGGAAAATATTATTGAAAGACATTTAAAAAGATCAGAGTAATGCCTCAGTCCTTCATCTTCATGCTCCTCTCGGGATTCTGGGTACACACACACATAAACCTGATGTGAGTTTCAAGCCGCCAGGTCTGGGACTCCAATCACAGTCGGCCACGTGGAAGTCTAGCACCATAACTGCTGACCCTAGTTCACAGGATTTTTATGGAAAATATTATTGAAAGACATTTAAAAAGATCAGAGTAAGAGAAATTTCACATTTATAAAAGAGGTGACAGGTATGATGTTTATAAACATAATATAAATTCTCCTCAAATTGCTTTAGAATTTATATAGTTCTAGCTGAAATTCCAAGAAGGTAGTTTGTGTGTGTGTCTGAAAATTGACAGTAGATTGTAAAATTTACATGAAGGAACAAGATAGTAATCAAATATAAATTTTAAGAAAAATGTGGAACTGGACTTTTCCTACCAAATATGATGTCTTCAATATCATAGTAATTAAGACAAGGCTTAACAGAGATTGCTGGGGCCAGCAGGTGGCATGGTGGTTAAGGTGTTGGAATTCCCACATGGCTGACCATGGTTCAAGTCCCGGACCTGGTGGCTTGCTTTCTTACTCTCTCTCTCTTTCTCTCTCTGTCTTTGGCAAAATTCATGTGAAAAATAATAATAACAATAATAAATAAATAATTCTTTTTAAAAAAGAGAGAGAGATTGCTAAAAGTGAGACCGACAGGTGGCATTGTAGATGAAGGCACTGGACTCCCACATGGCTGACCACGGTTCGAGTCCTGGACCTGGCGGTTTGCTTTCTTGCTTTCTTTTTCTCTCTCTCTGTCTCTGGTCAAATTAAAAAAACAAACAAACAAAAAACAAATAAATAATTCTCTTGAAAAACACTTGGTTGTGAGCAAACAACAAATATAAGGAAACAATCTATAAAAGAACTCAAATCAATGGGACAAGAACTATTAGTAGTTGTTTCTGGGTCAATTGGCTGTTCACGTCAAAATACGTCAAACATACCGTACCCTGAAATCAGGTCAAGATTACTTGCGGCCTTGAACATTTAAAACATAACCAACTACATTTTTCAAAAAAATACAGGACAGAGTGTTTTTGACTTTGGAGAAATAGCAGTAGTAGTCATTTGTACAGCATTTACTCTGTCTCAGCACTTTTTTCAACATTTGATACATATTATTTTAATTCTCACAGTAGCCATTTGAAGTGAATGCTAATGCTAATATCCTTTCACGGATAAGGACACCAAAGCAAGGGGAGACTTGGCCAGGATCACACAGGGAGCAGGTGACGTGCCGGAGTGTGTGCCCCTAAATGAGACACACAGTGAGTTTATTCCTCAAGAGAAAACACAGTTACATAGGACTACATTGACAAAATCATCTGTCCCTATTTACAGACTGAAGATAAGCCACTACTGGAGAGAGCAGCTTGCTGCACATTTAACCCATCCCCACAATCCCCACAGAACAAAACAGAACAAAAACAAAACAACACGTGAATAGTCACCTCATGGAGGAAGCAATTACAAAAGGCTAATAAGCCTAAAAAGATGTTCTACCTCAGTAATGTGGGAGATACACTTCAAAACCAGAGAAAAATTGTTCTCCAGCTCTCAGGTCATCAGACACTAAGCATTAGCAAGTATGTTAGCTCCTGGGAATGCACACTCGTACCCTGCAGAATATGTGGCCCTGTCCAGCCAAGGCATGCCCTTGAGCCAGCAGTGCCATTTCTAGATGTGTACCTTGATGGTACCAGCAAGCCCTGGTCTGTTGCTATCCATTAAGTTGTTTGGGAACACAGCCTAGCCCACTTGTTCACATATGTGCGATAGTGGAGTAGTGGTGACAGATCAGCGGCTCACAAAGCCTACAATGTTTATTACTCCTTGGCAGAAAATGAAAAACATCCTCGATGTCAGTTGGTGGGAAATGGGTAAATGATGGGAATTCACACAGTAGCGTGTTACAGACCAGCACAAATGAATGACAATAGCTGCTAAAATCCACACGCTCGAATCTTACAGATTACTGTGCCAGGAAAGGAAATGGCCTCCGAAAACATGTTGTGTAATTTCACATACGTAAAACTAAATAGTATCGGTTCCAGCAGGTGGCATTGTGGTTAAGGGTGCCAGACTCCCACATGGCCAACCGCAGTTCAAATCCCAGACCTGACCACTTACTTTCTCACTTTCTGTCTCTCTCTCTGTGTCACTCTGTCCATCTCTGATCAAATTAAAAATAAATAAAGTTACATAAAATAATTATTTGAATAAAAGCACAGTTAAACGGTATGTTTAGGGATTCATATGATTGTGCTACACTAAAGACAATAATGAGAAACACGAGACTCAAGATAGCGATTACTGTGGACAGGGGATCGGAAATATAGTTGTATTTTTTAATCCAGATGCTGGATACACAAATGTTCATATTTTTAATCCTCTTTTTCTATGGCATACTCTTGTTTGTGCCATATTTACCCATGGTATTCCAAGAGGTTTGTTTTATTTCTTTCAGGTTTTAGCCATAGGGTGAGTGTGCTCACTAGAGGGAGACAGAGACAGTGAGAGGGAAAGTGAGAAACTACTCGCCAGGGGAACGGCCATGCAGTAATCCCTTCTCCGTCATTCTGGATTCGGGGCATGCACGTATATGTACCTAGCATGATTTTCAAGCTGCCAGGTTTGGGACTCAGACCACAGTCAGCCATGTGGGACTCCAGTGCCTTAACCACCACACTACCTGCTGGCCCCCTTAAAAGTTTTAATACCCCAAAACAATTCCTTCCCCATCTCCCTATCCACACAACGACCACCCTCTACTCTTCTAACTCCTTCTCCTGTGTGCGCCTCCCTGTTTCTGCATAACGTGCCACTTGGTCTCCCTGAGTTGATGAAGTATCTGTAGTGACCTCTCTGCTGATGGATGAGGCCTTCGCGCTCGCCCTTTTGGGAGCCTTCCCCCACTCCCTGAGCACGTTTTATTTACATATCTTACTCCAGTAATTAGTGTGTATGTTATCGTGGCCCCAATCGGTCACTTCTCAGCCAAGTAGAATGGTGTCACTCTTGCCTTTTTTCTTGCAGACCTTTTCCTGAACTTCACCACTGCCTTTATGTTGTTCTGTTTTTATTTTGTTACCTGATTTTCATTGACTTAATGCTAATTTTCGTTGAGAGCTCTAACATCTCTGCCATATACCTCTCAATTTTTTTTTTTTAAGTTTACTATAGATCACGTGAGCTTTTTGGAGACAGAGAGGGAAAGTGAGGAATCGCATCCCAAGGGAATGGAATGCTATAATCTCTTCTTCATTTTATCAGGATTTGGGGCATGTATGCACACGCACCAGTGTGATTTTCAAGCCATAGGGTCCGGGACTTGACCGTGCAAATGAGCCATGTGGGATTCAGCCACCTTGACTTCCACACCATTTGCTGGCCTTCAATTTTTTTTTTTCTTACAGAGGTTTGGCTATAAGGGCGCATATGCTTGCCAGAGAGACAGAGTCAGAAAGCAAGAAATCACCTCCCCACACACCCCGTGCTGGCCAGGGGGATGGCCACACCACAATCCCTTCTCCATTCTACTCTTGGAATTTTGGGCACGCACGCACACAAACCCAGCATGAGTTTTAAGCCGCTAGGTCTGGGACTTGAACCATTGTCGGCAAGCGGGAGTCCAGTGATATAACCATTATGCCATCTGCTGGTTCCCTTTTTGAGCTCTCCGTCCTATTCCCTTACGGACTGAGCGTCTCCCTGCAGCTGTCCTTAGATGACTTACCTCTCCTCTCCCGCCCTTTCCGCGTTCAATCTCACATTCTCTTTCTCAGTTCCTTCATTCTGGTGGTGATGTACCTTCTCCAGAAGTTCCTGGAAAATAATAAATAGGACATTTTGAGGTATTCTGTATATAGAAATCTAGACTGGGAAATATTTTTCTCTAAAAATTTTGAAAATTGTCCCCCATTGTCTTTTTTTTTTTTTTTTTTTTTTGAGAAGTTTTTGCTATAGGGCACGTGCACTCTCCAGAAAGACAAAGAAAGACACATGGAGACAGAAAGTGAGAAATCACCCCCTATGGGGGATGGCCACACCGCAGTTCCTTCTTCGTACTCCTCTCGGGATCTTGAGCATGCACACACTCAAGCCTGGTGTGAATTTAAGCCACCGGGTCCAGGATTCGAACCACAGTCAACTACATGGGAGTCCAGCGACATAGCCATTACTCCAGCTGCTAGTCCCTCCCCCATTATCTTAACTTTCTGTGAGATGTATGACACTCTTCTGGTTTCTAGTCCTTACTAAAGGACATGTTTTTACTTCTGAGAGGTTTGGGATTTTTCATCTCGTTTTCAGTTTTGTGCTTCTCTATTTCCTATCTCTGGACTTTTATTAATTGATTTCAGACCTCCTAAAGGGATCCTGCAAGGCACTTATCTTTTCTCCCTATTTTCTTTTGTCTTTTACTTAGTTTCTGTAAGATTTCTTCAACTTCATTTCCTAATCCTTCTATTGATTGGGGGCGGTTATATTTTTTCTTTCTAAAAGTGCTTCCTAGAAAGGGTGGGAGACACACCCGCAGTGTCAGGAGCACCTCAGTGTAGGAGTGCAGCTTTGGATTGTATTTTCTCACTCTGCTCCTGTCTTCCACAAGTTTTCAGAGTCACTTACTTTCTCTGTGTGTGTCCTTGTGAGTTCATACTTTCTTATTCTTTTACTGTCATTTTTAACAATGTTTCCAGAAAGAGGACGGAAAATATGTGTGGGCAGTCCATAATTTTAACTAGAAGACTTACATTTCTTATTAATATTTCTTGGTTTTAACGTTTGTATGAAGGTCATCATTCCATCTAGAATTTTTTAAATAAAGATTTTATTTTATTTTATTTATTATCATAAAGTAAGTAAATAAAGAAGTAAGTAAGAGAAAGGGTAAGTGAGAAAGCAAGCCACCAGGTCTGGGACTCAAACTGTCTTGGGTCATATGGTAGTCAAGCACCCCAACCACCATGCCACCTGCCAACTCCCTAGAATTTATTTTTATATGTAAAATAAGGTAGAAATTTAGCTAATTTGTTTTTCTAAAGTGAGTGACTATTTCTGCTCTATTTGAAAAGAGTTTATCTTTTTCCCTAAAATGTTACCTTTTCTAAATTTACATCTGTACAGGATTTCCCCCCAACCAGGTTTTTTTCTATTGCTGTAGGGCACATGCGCTGGCTGGAGAGACTGAGTCAGAAAGTGAGAAATCATCTGGGGGTTGAAGGGGGGAGAGGATGGCCATGCCGCAATCCCTTCTTCTCCATTCTCCACTTGGGATGGGAGACACCACACAGACACGGGCACCAGCGTGAGTTTTAAGCTGCCAGGTCCAGGACTTGAACCGCTGTTAAGCACGCAGGAGTCCAGCAACACAACCATTACACCATCCTGTATAGGATGTCTTTACTTTATTCACTTTCCTGTATTTGCTGGTCTGTGTCTATGTGAAAGTATGCTGCCTTACTTACAGTAGCTTTCTGGTTTGTTTATATCTTTTGGACAAGTCTGCATGTATTCTTCTCTGCCCAAAGTTTTTCTGGTTTTCTTAACCTTTTTTCTAAATTAATTTTAGAATCAAATCTAATCCACCTCCTTTTAAAAAGAGGGACCATAAAGATTTTTATTTGAATTTCACTGAATTTATAATTACTTGAGAAATTTTAACACACTAACAATATTATGTTCCCGTTCAGAAACATTTTGTCTATATTAAGTCAGATTATGTTTTATGTCTTTCAGGAAATTTTTAATTTCCTTACATAAGTCTCACCTACTTTGTGTATAGGTTAGAGTATTTTCTATTCTGATTTTCCTCAATTTAGTCCATTCTACTTACTGCTTTTTAGAAATTCCTCAAAATTCTTGCTGTGTTAATGGTTTCCTTTCCTGCTTCACTGCTGTTGTGACTGTATTCTTCCGTGTTCTTATCTTTTTTTTTTTTTGTATTTTTTCTCCCAGTGATAGTGAGGAGAAGTAAATGTGTATGTATAATCTGACATCTAGAACCTAAAATATATACACATTTCTTAAAGCGGTGGGTTTTGTTAAGTAAATCTGACCTAAAGACTACCTAAGAAAAATAAAATTAAGAAATTAATAGTATATACCTGTTAATTTTTAAAATTTAAATTATAGCTCGAAAGTGAAAAATATGAATTAAAGTCTAAAGTGTTACTAATGAAAGAAACAATAGAGTCATTAGAGAACAAATCCAAACTCCAAGCTCAACAACTTAGCCACGTGGCTGGTGACTCATCTCATCAGAAAACCGAGGTGAACTCCCTTAGGTAAGTTACCGACACTTCATTGCTTCACTCCTGAGAACATTTGTGGTTCTGTGAGGTCCAGAACGTGGCCTTTTGGAGTGGGCCTGTGAGCAGTAGTTTCCGCAGTGGGCCTTAGATCAGATGATATAGCCGAAGCTTGTGAAAAGTATGACTTTAGGGCTGATCTGGGAAGGTTCTGATGCAGAGTAAGTCTGGGTTGGTTTTGGGGTTTGTGTATTTCTAAAAACTCTCACAAATAATGATGATTACAGGCAAGTTCATGAACCTACCTTCTTTTATACCCCCCCCCCATAGTACATTAGCTCATTTGTACTCCATAGTGTAAAATTGCTGAATTATGGGATTTTTTGCTATCTGTACCATTTTCTATCTCTTTCTTCCTTCTTTTCAAAGAAATGTAAAGTCAGAATATCTGTCTCCTATTTTAACCCTTTATAATGTAGGAATGTATAACCGAGGATGAGGGGCACATGAATAGCATGCCTTTAGGAAGTGACATCAGATGGAAATACGGAACATGGATTTGAAGTCTTAGAAACTCATGGCAGACAGTGGAGACCAAGGATCTAGACTGAAATGGTGGCAGTGAACTTGAATAGAAGCCAAATTGAGGAAGTATTTTACATAAAAGCAAAAGTTGTGAGCAGTGGGCCAGCTAGCCAGCTTCATGGTCTGAATCCAGAACCAGTGACTTGAGAATCACACCAGGGGGACCAGCAGATGGCATAATGGTTATGTTGCTGGATTCCCACGTAGTCGACCACAGTTCGAGTCCCAGACCCAGCAGCTTGAAACTCACTCCGGACACATGTGCATGCATGCCCTTTCCTGAGAGGAGACTGGAGGAAACGGGACTGCAGTATTTCCAAACCCTCTGGGTGGGATTTCTCACTTTCCATCTCTCTGTCTCTCCAGTGAGTACATATGCCCTATAGGAAAAAAATCTCTTTCACAAAAAAAGAAAAAGAAAAGAGAATCACACCAGGCACATGTGTGTGCCCAACATCCTTAGAGAAAAGTGGAAGAGAAAGTCTTGCAGTATGGCTATACACCCTGGGGGGGGTGATTTCTCTCTTTTTCTTTCTCTTTCTCTGTCTCTCAGATGAGCACATGCACTCTATAACAAAACAAAACAAAAAGGCTCCAGTGACTTGCATGGGTATAAAAGAAAGATACAGTAATATAGAACATTGTCTTAAGGCGTGGATTGCTATTTAGACTCCAATACAGAGGACACAAGGAAACAGCCAACAAAGATTCTTTTTCTAGACTGGATAGCTACAATAAGTAAAGACAATGAAAGAAGAGGACCACTGTGGAGTCTGAGGAAATGGATCTCTTTCTCAATTACATTTGCAGTAAGAATCAGGAAGGGATTTTCCGATGTAAACAAGGTACTGCATGTGTGAAACAGTCATGGAGCAGTAATGAAGCAGGACTAGCTGATGGTGTAATGGCTGTGTTGCTGGACTCCCATGTGGTCGACCGCGGTTCGAGTCCTGGGCCTGATGGCTTAAACTCACGCCAGGCGCATGTGTGTGCCCAAGATCTCAAGAGGAGAATGGAGAAGAGATTGCAGCATGGCCATTCTCCCTGTGGGGGTGATTTCTCACTTTCTGTCTTTCTGTCTGTCTCTGTCTTTTTGGTGAGTGCATTCACCCTGTAGCAAAAAGCTCTCCCCCCCCTCCCAAAAAAAAGAAAAACAGTAATGGCTTGAGACCTAAAAGGATTGTAGTAATGATTATTTTCTTTTTTTTAATGATTGACAAATTAAATCTGAAAGGATTTTCCTCACTGCCGTCTGCCCATGTAGCTCCATTGCTTGGGAGGTCTGGGTTTGGATCCCAGGTCTCCCGAATATGCAGAGCAGTGACATGTCCATACCTTAACCCTGGCTTACTGGGATGCTGGGGCAGGAGCATCATGCTTGATTCAGTTGTGGCTCTAGATGGGTGCCACCACGCTTGGCTCTTTTTTAGGCCGGATCTTACTTGGTTGCCCAGGCCAGCTTCAAGCCACTATCCTCCTTCCTCAGGCTCCTGAGTCACTCCACATGCCCAGGCTTTAGGGCACGCTAAGATTTAAAATCAGGCCTTCCATTTGGTCCAGGCCACCGTGGTTGGGCCTGCATTCAGGTTTTTATGTAACCTTGTGTTTTATACCCCAAATCAAAATTCCATAATGCTGGGACCAGCAGTTAGCATAATGGCTATGTCGCTGGACTCCCATGTAGTCGACCACGGTTTGAGTCCCGGACCCGGCAGCTTAAACTCACGCCGGGCGCGTGTGCATGCGTGCCCAAGATCCCGGGAGGAGAATGGAGGAGAAGGGATTGCAGAGTGGCCATCCCCCCTGGGCGTGATTTCTCGCTTTCTATCTCTCTCAGAGCAGCATGTATCTAGAGCTGGAGAGTCAGCAAACTTTCTTCTGTAAGCAGACAGTATTTCAGACCGCGCCAGCCGCGCAGTTCCACAGCTGCTCAGCCCCCTCCGTGGCTGTGGTAATGTGTGCATGGAGCGCAGTCACGTTCCACCACAACTCGGTTGTGGACACCGAGCATTGGACTCACAACATTCACGTGTCACAAAACAGATCTTCACTGAAGACTTTCTTAGTAATTTAATCATTTAAAGCCATTCATAGCTCTCAGGCTTTACCAGAATAGGCAGCGGGCCATAGTTTATCAACCCTGCTCAAAGATAGAATGTTTCCAGCCCTGCTACTTTTCTCGGTCAACCTCATAGGAAAGATCCTTAATCCGCACAACTGTGAGCTGTGAGGCTCTGAACGATGAGATTCCTTCTGCTGAAAATACTGTCAGACTGGTTTCAGTTTACCTTGGTCTTTTCTGTGTTTTGTTCAAAACCAGAGAATTTTATTATTATACAAGATTAAATCAATGCTATAGTAGATTTTCCTGAAAAATACCCATAAACTCTTGTTAAAGTAGATATTGGTGCTTTTACTAGAATTTGTTTAAAACAAATATAGTCTCCCTTGGGAAGTATGTATTTGTTAAATGAGTTGAGAACCATTTTAGATAAAAAGAAAGAAGGTTTATAGATACAACTTAAAAACTGTCTTCTGGAAGTTCCTAACTTTTTTTTTTTTTTTTTTCCGACCAAGGCAGGAGGAGGAGTCAGGACCCTGATGAAGTTAGCTGAGCTGACAGAACTAGAACTGAAATAGCCAAGGGAACCAGAGCCACCAGTTTCAAGTTAGCACCCCTCATAGAAACCCAAAAGGAAAGCAGCCCGAATCCTCTTTGGTCTGACTCACCAAGAGATGGTACTTCCTAGAAGCCTTTCTCAGGGGCAGGCTACAACCATAGACTTTTGGGGAAAGTCTAAATTATGACAAGAATACTACATCAGTCCTTTCTTCTCCTCCTCCTCCTCCTCCTCCTCCTCCTCCTCCTCCTCCTTCTTCTTCTTTTTTATTAAAAGAATTATTTATTTATTTATTTATTTATTTATTTAAATTTAACCAGACAGAGAGAAAAAGGGAAAGTGAGAAATCAAGCTGCTAGGCCCAGGGCTCACACTGCGGTTGGCCATGTGGGAGTCCAGTGTCTTAACCACCACACCACTACCAGCCAACATTTCTTTTTTGTTTTTTTTTTTTTAAGAATTTGTTATGGGACTAGCAGATAGCTTAATGGTAATGTCACTAGACTCCTACGTGGTTAACTGCAGTTTGAGTCCCAGACCCAGCAGCCTGAAATTGAACCCGGACACGTGTTTGTGCATCTCCAAAATCCCAAGAAGAGAATGGTAGAGAAAGGATTGTGACGTGGCCATCCCCTGGCGAGGGGGGCTGGGGTGACTCCTTGCTTTCTGTCTCTCTTTGTCCCTCTTGCAAGTGCACATACCATATAGTCAAAATCTCTCAAAATTTTTTTGTTGTTTAATAGTAGTAGTATTTTTGTAATTTGCTGTTTTGTAATTTCTCACCAGAGAAAGACACACACAGGAGAGAAAGAGAGAGAAAGTGAGAAAGCAATCCACTAAATTCAGGACTCAAACCACAGTTGGCCATGTGGGAGTCCAGAGCCTTAACTACAATGCCACCTGTTGGCCCCCATATCTTCTTTAATAGGTTATTACCATTCTACTCCCACCTCTCTTAGATAAAGCTTTGCCTCCATTTAAATTTAATTAATTAATTAATTAATTAAATTTTTGCCATAGAGTGCTTGCACTTACCAGAGAGAAACAGACAGTGAGAAAGAAAATGAAAAAATCACCCTTCAGAGGGATGGCCACACCACAATCCCTTCTTTTCCATTTTCCTCTCAGGATTTTGGACATGCACCACACATGCCGAACCTGATTTTCAAGCTGCTGACTCGAACCACAGTCAGCCATGTAGGAGTCCAGCACCCTAACCACCATGCTACCTACTGACCCCATTTTTACAATCTCAACACTTCTTATGAATAAAGGACCCTTTAAGAATCTGTCTTTGTTTAAAATACTCCATCATGAAAGGAAATAATTACTTTTGTCCCCTAAAATGAGAGCACGTAGGGCCAGCCCCACAGCCTAGTGGTTAAGGGAGTGGATCCCACAGGCCAACTGTGTGGTTCACATCTTGGCCCCTACAACTTGCAAAACGCAACAGGTATGTATGCATGCCCCAAGCCCTGACAGTTTGGAGGAATGCTGGAAAAGGGACTGTGGCCTGGCCACACCCCACTGGTAGGTGGTTTTTCTCTCTCCCTCTCTCTGTCTCTATGGTGAGTACATACATCCTCTGGCAAATTAAAAAATTTCAAAAATGAGGGACCAGCAGATGGCATAATGTTATGTTGCTGGTGGCGGTGGTCAAGGCACTGGATCCCACATGGCTGACTGTACTGTTTGATTCCCAGATTCAGCTGCTTGAAAAAAATATATACTGTGTGTGTACATGCCCAAAACCCTCAAAGGAAAAGCGGAGGCAAAGGGTGGTGTGAACATCCCCCATGAGGGGCGCTTTCTCGCCCCCAAACCTCCCCTGCCCCACTCCATCGCTCTCCATGCTCTAGCAAAAATTTAAAAAAAAAAGACTTTTATCTTAATAGCAGTACTTCGGTCAGAAAAGTTACTTCCAAGATCTAGTGTGGCATCTCTGTTGTTCCCTCTCTACACTAGAGTATAAAAAGGCAACGCCCCAAGGACCTCCTTTATACGTGTATCAGACAAAATGATATCCTGCCTGCTTATCGACCCCACTTTCACTAGGAAATTACCCTGTTCATTAGGAAGTGAGGTGGAAAGAGATCTTTCCATTTGTACCTAGAATGTCGAGCACTGCCAGTCACGCTGTCCTTGACTAGGGGCTCTCTGGGCCATTCTGTTTTGGAAGGAACTCAGAGTTCCCGGCAGACGTTTCCCTTCCACGTGGACGATGTTGGTCTCCCTTGTTGTGCTGAGAAGGCCACACGAAGTAATGGAGGAGCACTGATAACAGACCGCACGGATATCTGTTCTTTGCCTTGAGTAGCTTTGACCTTGGACAAGTAACGGTGGTTTCTGTGAAGTTGGGATCATGGTTCTAGTTATAGAACTGTCCTAGAAGTGAGTGCTCTAACGCGTACAGGTCCGTGCTCTGTAGTTATATCCTGGAGAGCAATAGCTCGAACTTTCAGGAACAGCTCGAGCACAGTGCACTTACCTGGACCTCACCTTACCTGGAACTGTTATGAAATAAAATTTCTTGAGCCTGGCCTCTTCGAGTTGGTTTGGTTTGCTCCTGCACTTCTGAAGAAGTCAGTCCCAGCTCCGGTGTCCTCCCTGCCTCTGACTCATCGTGCACTGGCCATTAGAGTAGTCGGGGTCGTGTATGTGGTCTCTCGGTAAAGCACCGTCGTTTCTGTCAAGGTGGCCCAGATAGCTCACTTGTGGTCGTGGGATCCAAACCTCTCAGTTAGGCAGTTCTAAGCTAAGCTACTGTGTTCTTCCCTGAAACATCAAAAGGACCTTTGGGATTCCTGATATGTATCTGAGGTGAGGGCCTTGTCTCTCCAGCAGGCAGTGTTAGGAGCTAAAGATGCAAAGAGATCAAAGCCTTCTGAAGCTTCTAGATTACATGAGGGTCAGTTCTGGCTTTTATAGCTTCCAGGGACTTGACTTCTGAAAAAATCTGGCTGATCAATGACAGATTCCTCTGAAATTGTCTTTGTTGTTGGCTACCTAGGCCTCTGTGCATCTTTTCTTTTTTCCTTTTTTAAATTAATCTGTTTATCACACCATGAGAGAGAGCGAACGAGTACCTTTAACAGGGTCTTGACACCGTGGTTCCCCTCCAGCCTCAGCTAGCCCCAGACCATGAGCACACATGTCTGACAACTTGGGGAGGCCTCTGGTCATGAACCAGAAACTTCCCCATGTGGGATTGCCTCGCACAACGTTGTTTTTTACCACTGTCCCACATCTGGCCACTGTGCATTTTTTCTTTGGCTCTCTGAAAATCAGTCTTTAGTCTTTTATTTATTTATTTATTTTTAATTTGAGCAAAGAGACATATACAGAGAGAGAGTGAGAAAGCAAGCCACCAGGTCTGGGACTCGAACTGTGGCTCAGCCATATGGGAGTATCTAGCACCTTAACCACCATGCCACCTGTTAGTCCCTTTTTTTTTTCTTTAGAATTTATTTACCTTCTTAAAATTAATTAATTTATTTATAATTTTTACTATAGGGCACAGAGAGAGACAGGAAAAATGGAAAAGCAAGCCTCCAGGTCCAGGACTCAAGCTGTGGTTGAACATGTGACAATCCAGTGCCCTAACCATGATGCCACCTGCTGGCCCCAGTCTTTGGTTTTAAATCTCCATTGCACTATATGAAATGCCTGCTGTTCCTGCTTGTTATGATCTCTAATTGACTCCCCATCCAAAAAGTCAGAGTAAGAAGCAAAATTACAAATTCACTGGCCAGGATGGTCCGTGTTTAAAGATAGTCCTTTGAAGTAGCAGGCTCTAAATGAGCCAGGTGTGCCGTGGAGGCCCTGCTGCTCAGGAGGCTGACACAGGAGGATCCCAAGCTCAGACCAGGGTGGGCAACAGCGAGACCCAGGCTGGAAGAGCTGGGCATGGTGGCGCACACCTGTAGTCCCAGCCACCTGGGAGGCTAAGGCAGGAGAATTGTGACCCAGTGAATCCCTGACTTAAAAAGAACACAGGACTTTCTCTTTGCCTCCACCATTGAAACTAGATTTAAAGGAACAGTGGTTCTTATTAGGAAAGTTAGAAGAGCTTCAAAACTACCCAGAAGCTTCTAGAAGAGAGTATACAACTAATTTGACTTGTCTAGTTATTATTTTTAGGAAGACGAAACCATTTTGGCGAAGAATGGTAGATGGCAAGAAATAATATGTAATATAATGCCATTGGTTATACTGGAAGAGTTGTAAAATAAGAAATAGTAGAAATTTTAAAAATAAGTGAAGAATTTATAAGACTTCTCATTTAAAAACCTTCTGTCTGAGAGATCGAGAACGCCATTTGTTCTGTCCACTGGTTTTTCAGGGCGGTAAATGAGCAGCTGCAGCGGTCACTCGATGACTATCAGCACCGGCTTTCCATGAAGAGAAGTGAACTGGAGTCAGCCCAGGCGCAGATCACAGCGCTGGAGGAAAACATAGGTAAGTGTCGTTATACTTTGTTTTTGCTAATGCTAATATACTTGTCTAACAAACATTTCTTTTTATTTATAGATAAACTGAACCTTAAGATAACTTCCCAAGATGAGGAGGCCCATATAATGAAAAAGACCATCAGCGTTATTGATAAAGAAAAAGACTTTCTTCAGGAGACAGTAGATGAAAAGACAGAAAAGATTGCAAGCCTGCAAGATAATCTGGCTAATAAAGTATGTGACTATTAAATGTCACTTTCCAGCATCTCAACAGAAAAGATAGTTTTATTCAGTTTCGAATATACAATTCTTATCCCTATATAACAAGTTCCTAAGGCCCAGGGCCATGTCTTCTAATATATTTAAATTTCATTTATCTCAGTAATTTGAATCTTCAAAATGTGGTTTTTAATCTATTTCTAGAATGTGATTTTATCATCTTTCGTAAAGCATCGTTCAGGGCCCAAGGGTGCAGGGGAGGCATGGTCATATGTGACATACAGTTGGAGCCTGGAATTATCTTTCCTTGGGGCTTGTTTTATGGAATAATTTATATTTGAACTATATAAATGTGATGAATTACATAAATTAAAGAGATTTCTATATGAATTGTCCAGAATCTTACATATTTTTTATGATTTCTTTAGGAAAAAGCTATTGCTCAGATAAAGATAACAGTCTCAGAGTATGAATCATCTATGAAGTAAGTAATGAGTGAGATGCAGCCAGCTTTTTGAGAAATTTTCAGTGATTACAGCTTTATCTGTTTTTAATAGCAATCCAGCAATGAGAAGTTTTCCTTTTTCTTCATCTTTGCCAATGGCAGCATCATTTTCTTGCTTCCTTCAGAAGATGTTATCCTCTTTGACCCACTCCCTCCCTCCGTCATACACATCAAAACGCCTGTATCCTATTAGATGTTCTCTTATTCTATACCTACTTGTTCTTTATTGCTTTTTAGAGTTATTTATTTAATTCCATTTGTCATTATTATTATTTTTAAATTTGCTACAGGGCACGCACGGTCATAAGAAAGAGACCGAAAAAGAGACAGAGAGAAAGAAAGAAAGAAAGTGAGAAAGCAGGCTGCCATGTCTAGGTCTCAGACCACAGCTGGCCATGTGGAAGCCCAGCACCTTAACCACCATGTCACCTGCTGACTCTTCTTTATATTTATTTTACATGTCTTTACATTTTATATAATAGTGGGACCATAAACATTCAATAAGTATATGTAATTGAATCTATTATACTGGGTCATTGAAAAAGTCATGATGTATTTTTTGTTTTTCTATGGAAAAACGCATCATGACTTTTCCAGCAACCCAATCTTTTGTGTTTAACACGTGATGGTTTTCTGTTTTTTATTTGGCTTTTGGAGTAATTTATTTTTTACTTCATTTGCATGAAATAATTGCTAGAGATTAGAAAATCTGCTTTACCTAATGATTCGACATTTTAATGCAGCAGGTGTAATTTCTTGTGTTGTTAGTGTGCTTAATTCAGTCCACAACAGTTTTCTTTCAAATAACTTTTTTCCTTTTTTAAATTAATCTGTTTATCACACCATGAGAGAGAGCGAACGAGTACCTTTAACAGGGTCTTGACACCGTGGTTCCCCTCCAGCCTCAGCTAGCCCCAGACCATGAGCACACATGTCTGACAACTTGGGGAGGCCTCTGGTCATGAACCAGAAACTTCCCCATGTGGGATTGCCTCGCACAACGTTGTTTTTTACCACTGTCCCACATCTGGCCACTGTGCATTTTTTCTTTGGCTCTCTGAAAATCAGTCTTTAGTCTTTTATTTATTTATTTATTTTTAATTTGAGCAAAGAGACATATACAGAGAGAGAGTGAGAAAGCAAGCCACCAGGTCTGGGACTCGAACTGTGGCTCAGCCATATGGGAGTATCTAGCACCTTAACCACCATGCCACCTGTTAGTCCCTTTTTTTTTTCTTTAGAATTTATTTACCTTCTTAAAATTAATTAATTTATTTATAATTTTTACTATAGGGCACAGAGAGAGACAGGAAAAATGGAAAAGCAAGCCTCCAGGTCCAGGACTCAAGCTGTGGTTGAACATGTGACAATCCAGTGCCCTAACCATGATGCCACCTGCTGGCCCCAGTCTTTGGTTTTAAATCTCCATTGCACTATATGAAATGCCTGCTGTTCCTGCTTGTTATGATCTCTAATTGACTCCCCATCCAAAAAGTCAGAGTAAGAAGCAAAATTACAAATTCACTGGCCAGGATGGTCCGTGTTTAAAGATAGTCCTTTGAAGTAGCAGGCTCTAAATGAGCCAGGTGTGCCGTGGAGGCCCTGCTGCTCAGGAGGCTGACACAGGAGGATCCCAAGCTCAGACCAGGGTGGGCAACAGCGAGACCCAGGCTGGAAGAGCTGGGCATGGTGGCGCACACCTGTAGTCCCAGCCACCTGGGAGGCTAAGGCAGGAGAATTGTGACCCAGTGAATCCCTGACTTAAAAAGAACACAGGACTTTCTCTTTGCCTCCACCATTGAAACTAGATTTAAAGGAACAGTGGTTCTTATTAGGAAAGTTAGAAGAGCTTCAAAACTACCCAGAAGCTTCTAGAAGAGAGTATACAACTAATTTGACTTGTCTAGTTATTATTTTTAGGAAGACGAAACCATTTTGGCGAAGAATGGTAGATGGCAAGAAATAATATGTAATATAATGCCATTGGTTATACTGGAAGAGTTGTAAAATAAGAAATAGTAGAAATTTTAAAAATAAGTGAAGAATTTATAAGACTTCTCATTTAAAAACCTTCTGTCTGAGAGATCGAGAACGCCATTTGTTCTGTCCACTGGTTTTTCAGGGCGGTAAATGAGCAGCTGCAGCGGTCACTCGATGACTATCAGCACCGGCTTTCCATGAAGAGAAGTGAACTGGAGTCAGCCCAGGCGCAGATCACAGCGCTGGAGGAAAACATAGGTAAGTGTCGTTATACTTTGTTTTTGCTAATGCTAATATACTTGTCTAACAAACATTTCTTTTTATTTATAGATAAACTGAACCTTAAGATAACTTCCCAAGATGAGGAGGCCCATATAATGAAAAAGACCATCAGCGTTATTGATAAAGAAAAAGACTTTCTTCAGGAGACAGTAGATGAAAAGACAGAAAAGATTGCAAGCCTGCAAGATAATCTGGCTAATAAAGTATGTGACTATTAAATGTCACTTTCCAGCATCTCAACAGAAAAGATAGTTTTATTCAGTTTCGAATATACAATTCTTATCCCTATATAACAAGTTCCTAAGGCCCAGGGCCATGTCTTCTAATATATTTAAATTTCATTTATCTCAGTAATTTGAATCTTCAAAATGTGGTTTTTAATCTATTTCTAGAATGTGATTTTATCATCTTTCGTAAAGCATCGTTCAGGGCCCAAGGGTGCAGGGGAGGCATGGTCATATGTGACATACAGTTGGAGCCTGGAATTATCTTTCCTTGGGGCTTGTTTTATGGAATAATTTATATTTGAACTATATAAATGTGATGAATTACATAAATTAAAGAGATTTCTATATGAATTGTCCAGAATCTTACATATTTTTTATGATTTCTTTAGGAAAAAGCTATTGCTCAGATAAAGATAACAGTCTCAGAGTATGAATCATCTATGAAGTAAGTAATGAGTGAGATGCAGCCAGCTTTTTGAGAAATTTTCAGTGATTACAGCTTTATCTGTTTTTAATAGCAATCCAGCAATGAGAAGTTTTCCTTTTTCTTCATCTTTGCCAATGGCAGCATCATTTTCTTGCTTCCTTCAGAAGATGTTATCCTCTTTGACCCACTCCCTCCCTCCGTCATACACATCAAAACGCCTGTATCCTATTAGATGTTCTCTTATTCTATACCTACTTGTTCTTTATTGCTTTTTAGAGTTATTTATTTAATTCCATTTGTCATTATTATTATTTTTAAATTTGCTACAGGGCACGCACGGTCATAAGAAAGAGACCGAAAAAGAGACAGAGAGAAAGAAAGAAAGAAAGTGAGAAAGCAGGCTGCCATGTCTAGGTCTCAGACCACAGCTGGCCATGTGGAAGCCCAGCACCTTAACCACCATGTCACCTGCTGACTCTTCTTTATATTTATTTTACATGTCTTTACATTTTATATAATAGTGGGACCATAAACATTCAATAAGTATATGTAATTGAATCTATTATACTGGGTCATTGAAAAAGTCATGATGTATTTTTTGTTTTTCTATGGAAAAACGCATCATGACTTTTCCAGCAACCCAATCTTTTGTGTTTAACACGTGATGGTTTTCTGTTTTTTATTTGGCTTTTGGAGTAATTTATTTTTTACTTCATTTGCATGAAATAATTGCTAGAGATTAGAAAATCTGCTTTACCTAATGATTCGACATTTTAATGCAGCAGGTGTAATTTCTTGTGTTGTTAGTGTGCTTAATTCAGTCCACAACAGTTTTCTTTCAAATAAATTACAGTTTTTAACCAGCTTTCTCTAATATTTTCCACCTCACTCATTTTCCAGCAAGCTAAAGGACACACTGACCAGTCGAGACCGCGAGATCAGCAGCCTCCGGCGCCAGCTGGATGTGGCTCACAAAGAGCTCGATGAGGTGGGGCGGTCCAGGGAGATGTCGTTCAAGGAGAACAGACGGCTACAAGATGACCTGGCTACAATGGCGAGAGAAAACCAGGTATGGACACAGTGCATAAGCTGGTAGTTTTATAATATCCTAAACATTTTTTCTAAAATTTGGTCATATCAATGTCAATATAAGCAACATAAATCTGTCTTTAAGGAGACTGGTGTTCTCAAGATGTTAAGAATTCAGTTGAGAATGCTGTTCTGTGTCACAGGCACATAACGGACATAGCGGTGGATTCCTCGCCATTTTGGTCTGTGTTGCAGGAAAACCTAACACGGGGGGCTTGGAAATCTCTGTGGCAAAAAAGTCTTGGTCACTGTTCTGTGAACAGCAAGGACCTCAGCTTCACTCACAGGGTGAAGCGTGTGTGTTTTCAAGACCCCTGATAAGTTTTAATCACTGTGCTTACTTCCATTGGCTTAGAGATCTATTTATAAATAAATTAATGTTTTAATGACAGATACTGAAAGGTGATGCTTTTGTTTGTCTTGGTCTATTAAAGGATTGTATCAAGAAGAACAATGATTTTGCTGTTTAAATATTTTGTTTTTAAAAAGTTACTTTCAGGGCCGGCCTCATGCCTACTGGTTGAGGGAACCAGATCCCAATTATTTTTAAATTTGCTACAGGGCACGCACGGTCATAAGAAAGAGACCGAAAAAGAGACAGAGAGAAAGAAAGAAAGAAAGTGAGAAAGCAGGCTGCCATGTCTAGGTCTCAGACCACAGCTGGCCATGTGGAAGCCCAGCACCTTAACCACCATGTCACCTGCTGACTCTTCTTTATATTTATTTTACATGTCTTTACATTTTATATAATAGTGGGACCATAAACATTCAATAAGTATATGTAATTGAATCTATTATACTGGGTCATTGAAAAAGTCATGATGTATTTTTTGTTTTTCTATGGAAAAACGCATCATGACTTTTCCAGCAACCCAATCTTTTGTGTTTAACACGTGATGGTTTTCTGTTTTTTATTTGGCTTTTGGAGTAATTTATTTTTTACTTCATTTGCATGAAATAATTGCTAGAGATTAGAAAATCTGCTTTACCTAATGATTCGACATTTTAATGCAGCAGGTGTAATTTCTTGTGTTGTTAGTGTGCTTAATTCAGTCCACAACAGTTTTCTTTCAAATAAATTACAGTTTTTAACCAGCTTTCTCTAATATTTTCCACCTCACTCATTTTCCAGCAAGCTAAAGGACACACTGACCAGTCGAGACCGCGAGATCAGCAGCCTCCGGCGCCAGCTGGATGTGGCTCACAAAGAGCTCGATGAGGTGGGGCGGTCCAGGGAGATGTCATTCAAGGAGAACAGACGGCTACAAGATGACCTGGCTACAATGGCGAGAGAAAACCAGGTATGGACACAGTGCATAAGCTGGTGGTTTTATAATATCCTAAACATTTTTTCTAAAATTTGGTCATATCAATGTCAATATAAGCAACATAAATCTGTCTTTAAGGAGACTGGTGTTCTCAAGATGTTAAGAATTCAGTTGAGAATGCTGTTCTGTGTCACAGGCACATAACGGACATAGCGGTGGATTCCTCGCCATTTTGGTCTGTGTTGCAGGAAAACCTAACACGGGGGGCTTGGAAATCTCTGTGGCAAAAAAGTCTTGGTCACTGTTCTGTGAACAGCAAGGACCTCAGCTTCACTCACAGGGTGAAGCGTGTGTGTTTTCAAGACCCCTGATAAGTTTTAATCACTGTGCTTACTTCCATTGGCTTAGAGATCTATTTATAAATAAATTAATGTTTTAATGACAGATACTGAAAGGTGATGCTTTTGTTTGTCTTGGTCTATTAAAGGATTGTATCAAGAAGAACAATGATTTTGCTGTTTAAATATTTTGTTTTTAAAAAGTTACTTTCAGGGCCGGCCTCATGCCTACTGGTTGAGGGAACCAGATCCCACATGACAAACCACGCAGTTCACATTCCAGAACCAGTGACTTAAAAATCATGCTGTTTATGTGTGTGTGCCTGCCCAAAATCTGGATAGGATGGAGAAATGGAGAAGAAGGGATGGGGTGGGTGTGTGGTGTGTGAGTGTGTGTGTGTGTGTGTTTTCTTATCTTCCAATCTCTGTCTCAATTTTTTTTTTTTTTTTATTAAATGTATTTATTTATTTGTCATGATTTTCAAATCGCCAGGTCTGGGACTTGAACCACGACTGGCCATGTGGAAATCCAGCGCCCCTGCTAACACACCACTGACTGGCCCCAAGTTATATATTTAATATTATTTGTTTATTTATTTTTATTTGACCAGAGAGAGGAAAAGTGAGAAAGCAAGCCAGCAGGTCTATAACTCGAACCATGGACAACCATGTGGGAGTCTAGCACCTTAACTACCGCACCACCTGCCAGTCCTTCTGGCAATATACTTTTTAATTACTTTTGATATTTAGTATAAAGTATATTGCTCATACATGATTTTAATGCCAACCCTCAACCATGTCTGGACCTTAATGTAAGTTTCAGGTACATGGTCAGGACTCTTTTGGTAAAGATGTGGTAAAGTTTGGTTAAAAAGTCAAGATCAGCCAGAAGAAATATGTGAAAATAACATTTAAGAGCAGTTTTGTTTTGTTTTTCTTACTCTCTTATTCCCCAATTCCAAAGGAGCTGTTTGCACATAGCTAGAACTCATTCGGTGTTTATTTTAGATTTGTCTTCTATCTTCTGGTTTATAGGAAATCTCATTGGAATTGGAAGCAGCAGTACAAGAAAAAGAAGAAATGAAGAGTAGGGTTCACAGTTACATAACCGAGGTGTCGCGCTGGGAGAGCTTAATGGCTGCTAAGGTGACAGACATATTAGGTTGGATTTAAGACTGATTTAAAAGAAAATTATACCTGTTTATCCTGCCTTTGCTATGAGGTTTTAAGCATTTGAGAGTGAGGATCTCACCGGCCATGTTTTTATATTTGCCCTGAGGTCTTAGTATATAGCCCCTGCACAGAAGCAAGGCTGCGGGGCCTAAAGCTCTCTGAGTTATAACAGAATTCCCAGCACGTGCATGCATTTAGCATTCCCAGTATGTGGGTGTATGTATGTAGCACGGGTATTCAGTGTGTGACACTTACTAATTCAGAAACCGTTTCATTATGATCAAACTAGGAACAAGAAAATCAGGATTTGTTAGATCGATTTCAGATGCTTCATAACCGTGCTGAAGACTGGGAGGTCAAAGCCCATCAAGCCGAGGGAGAAAGCAGCTCAGTTCGCCTGGAACTCCTTTCTATTGACACAGAGAGGAGGCACCTCCGAGAGAGAGTGGAGCTGCTGGAAAAGGAAATCCAAGAGGTAATACGTTCGCTTCTCTTGGGACGACATTGTGCAGACAAACGGAGAACTCACAATACTTTATGGAAGTGAGGTGGTAAGCGTTGATTAAAAAGCTCAGTGGTCAGTTTTTGTTTTAAACCTGTAGGCTTTGGAGCCCTGTTATTTTTCCCACTGCGGTAAAAGACACGTAACATGAAATGGGCCACGTTCGTTATCTTTTTTTTTTTTTTTTTTGTCTTATTTAAATTTATTTGTTTAAGTTCATTCACTGTACATCATTACAGCGTACAAAATGAGATTTTCCATCCAGAGTACACTGTATATTGTCTCAATCAAGCACATCAACATACATTATTGTCAACAAATAATTTTCTATTTCTAGTTCCATGTTTTGCTTTTCCCCCATCCTCGATTCCCTATCTCTTACCCTCTGCCATCTCCCATACTCTTCCCACACTGTCTCTGGTATCTATGTTTACTTTCTATACTGTTTTCCCCCCATTTTTTATTGAATTACTAAAGATCTTAGTTAATCTAAATATTTTCATAACAAACACAGCTGATACATACATTTGCATGAACAAAAGTCTAACTTTAGGTATCCTATAAAGTAGCACCTAGCTGGGGCTATATATCTTATTTTTTATTGAATTACTAAAGATCTTAGTTAATCTAAATATTTTCATAGCAAACACAGCTGATACATACATTTCCATGAACACAAGTCTAACTTTAGGCATCCTATAAGGTAGCACCTAGCTGGGGCTATATTATCTTACTGCAGTCATCGAATGGATTTTTTTTTTCTGAAACTTTTTTTTTTGTAACTTAATTTACATTCTTT
>NW_006204841.1:650117-669528 GCF_000334495.1 Tupaia belangeri chinensis
CCATTTTCTCAGTCTTCGTGGTGGATTTTTCTAGGCCAGCCATTTTCTCTTCTACGTCTGAAATTCTATTTTCTGTATGATCCAGTCTGCTGCTTTTTTGTTGTTGTTGTTTTTTGAGAACTTTCGCTATAGGGCACGTGAACTCACCAGACAGACAGAGAGAGACATAGAGACAGAAAGTGAGAAATCACCCCCCAGGGGGGATGGTCACGCTGCAATCCCTTCTCCTCCATTCTCCTCTCGGGACCCTGGGCACGCACGCACACGCACCTGGCATGAGTTTTAAGCCACCGGGTCTGGGACGTGAACCGTGGTCGACTACGTGGGAGTCCAATTAGCCATTACGCTAACTGCTGGTTCCCTAGTCTGCTTTTAATACTTTCAAGGGAGATTTTGATTTCCTGTATTATAGACTTCATTTCTAACAGTTCCGTTTGACTCTTTTGTAAAGCATGTAATTCTTCTTCTAGATCTTGCAAGAATTTCCTCACCTCCTGGAACTCATCAACTCACCTCCTGGAACTCGTCAACTTCTTTCTCCTTTCTCTTTAGCAGTTCGTTGTCTCTCTTCTCTTCCATCTCAGTTAGCTTCACCATTATGAATGTTCTAAATTCTTTATCAGACATTTCCATGATTTGCATTGAACTGCTTGTCGATGAAGAGGAGTTATTCTTTTCCCTTGGAGGCGAGGTATTTTCTTGCTTTCCCATATTTCTTGTGGTCCTGTGGTGATTTCTTGTCATCTGATGGATGGTGTGCTTCTTTCTAATTCTTGGAGTTCAATCTGAATGTTCAAGAGCAAGCAGAAAGAGGTGATCTGGAATCTTTTGCCGTCCTGTTGTGATTACTGGTGCAGCAGATTCAGTAGACATTGAGGAATGTTAACCCTAATAGTATTTGGATGTTTAGCTACAGTGCCCTTAGATCCATCACGCTAACTTTGTTTGCTGGAGGCTGAATTATCAGTAGAAAATCTTCATTTTTCCTGTCCCCTGAAATGACTACTTTGCAGGAGCCATGAGGAATCCTCTTCTCACGTTCCTTATCTTTTAGTGTACGGCTCTGGGGCATTAAGTACACCCACAGCAGATGTGGTGCCTGGTCAGCCCCATCCTGCCTTCAGGACTTTTTCATCTTCCCCAGCTGAAACTCTCCCCTTTAAACACCAGCTCCCCAGGCTTCTGGGCACCCAGCCCTGACAGCCCCATCCTGCTTTCTGTCCATATGGGTCTAACTACTCTAGGTACTTCACGTAAACGGAGTATGCAGAACTTGTCCTCTGTGGCCGGCTTGTTTTACTTAGCCTTATGGTTTATTTTACCTCAAGGTTCATCCGTGTGCTATCACACATCAGAATTTGATTCTTTTTCTAAGGCTGAGAAATGTTCCATTGTGTGTATGCGCTACATCTTGTTAACTGTTCATTGCTGGGTGGGTCGAAGGAGTTGGGCTTAGGGTTTGTCCCCCAAGAGTAGTGCTGCTGTGAATGTGGGTGTAGAGATACTGTTCAGGCCCTTGCTTTTAGTCCTTCTGGGTGTACATGCAAGTGAAACTACGGGTCATCATGCTGATCTTGTGTTTAACTTTTATAAAACTTTATATTTTCATTTAGTTAGGTTGAATTTAAATATGACTTAAGATACTTGGTTTTAATGTGAACTACATTTTTGAAATTTAGAATTTAACTGAAGACAATTAGGAGCAATAGTATGTGTATTACTTTAAAAGGTGTTATAGTGAGGATTATTTATAAAGGAAAACTGTAATATAACTTTAAAAATCTCTCACATTAGGGGCCAGCAGTTGGCGTAATGGCTATGACACTGGACTCCCATATAGTTCACTGTGGTTCGAGTCCTGGACCTGGTGGCTTAAACTCACACCGGGCGCATGCGCATGTGTGCCCAAGATCCCTAGAGGAGAATGGAGGAGAAGGGATTGTGGTGTGGCCATCCCCCCTGGGGGGTGATTTCTCGCTTTCTGTCTCTCTGTCTCTCTCTGTCTTTCTGGCGAGTGCACGCGCCCTGTAGCAAAAACCTCTGCCAAAAAAAAAACCTCTCACATTCACAATACCCTGGCACACTCGTTACCATCATTCCATGGTTACGTGAGGTACCATTGTTAGTCATTGTGCACATATCCTTCGGGTGAACCTTAAGCAGGCCATCCTGAAATAACTGGCAACTGTCTGAGAGTATTTTTTTTTTTTGAGAGGTTTTTTTTGCTATAGGGTGCGTGCGTTCACCAGGCAGACAGAGACAGAGAGACAGAAAGCGAGAAATTACCCCCCGGGGGGATGGCCACACCGCAATCCCTTCTCCATTCTCCCCTCGGGATCTTGGACACGTGCGCACACACGCCTGGCCTGAGTTTTAAGCCACCGCATCCAGGACACAAACCACGGCCGACTACATGGGAGTCCAGCGACATAGCCATTACGCTAACTGCTGGTCCCTTTCTGAGAGTATTTTAAAATGTGCAGAAATTGGCTCTTATATTTGTTTGAAGTGAGATTGTGTCTGAACATATGCACGCCCCTAAGATGATCGGGCTTCTTAACCTTCCACCTGTTTCTTTTTCCTTTTTCAGCACATAAGTGCACATCATGCATACGAGTCCCAAATCTCGTCAATGGCAAAAACCATGTCTAGGTTAGAAGAGGAGGCCCGACGTCAGGAGGATGAGAAAGCAGCGATATTAAGTGATCTGTCTTCTCTCAGAGAACTTTGCATTAAGCTTGATTCAAGCAAAGATATCATGACCCAACAATTGAATTCCAAAAACCTTGAGTTGGAGAGGGTAAGCGTGAAAGAGAGATCACCTCAGCCCAGTGTGTCCCCGTGTCTCTCACTGTCTCATTGCTCCCGCCACTGCCTGATGTGTCGTGCCCCTTCAGAGTAGTTACTTTTGACTACAGGATTTGGGGGACTTCAAAAAGTTCATGGAAAAATTCATTCTGAAATGTAAGTTTATTTTGGCACAAAAGATCATTTGAAACCCATGCATGCATATTTGTAATATGCATTTTTCGTGAACTTTTTGAAGATGCCACATAAATTCTTTGCTAAGATTTCTCTGGCAAACATGGTGTTGTTTTGTAATACATGCGCATTTAAGATATTATGAATGTTTAAATTATAGATCAAGAGCATATCCTAGTACATTCTTTTTCTTTTTAAAGGTAGGACTTGATCAGTTCAGTTCTTCCTAAATGGAATATTTTTCCTGATTAAAAAATAAAATCTCGGACCAGCAGTTAGCGTAATGGCTATGTCGCTGGACTCCCATGTAGTCGACCGTGGTTCGCATCCCGGACCTGGTGGCTTAAACTCTGGCCAGGCGTGTGTGCATGTGTGCCCAAGATCCCGCGAGGAGAACGGAGAAGGGATTGCGGCGTGGCCATCCCCCTGGGGGGTGACTTCTCACTTTCTGTCTCTGTCTGTCTGACAAGCACATGTGCCCTATAGCAAAAACCTCTCAAAAAAAAAAAAAATCTCAAGGGCCATCAGGTGGCATGGTGGTTAAGGGCACTGGACTCTCACATGGCCGACTACAGTTCAAGTCCTGGACCTGGCAGCTTGCTTTCTCACTTTTCTTCTCTTTCTCTCGGTTACTCTGTCCTTCCCTGGTCAAATCTAAAGAAAGAGAGAATGAGAGGGAGAAAGGAAAGAAGAAAAGGGAAGAAAAGGAAGGAAGGAAGTTAAATAATTCTTTAAAAAACAAAATCTCAAGGCATTTCAATCATGTTTAATGAAACAAGTTTGCTTAGCTAGAACTTCCCATTCCCCAACAGGCATTGCTTTAAACAGCCTACTGTGTGTTGTCAAACATGGTGTTTACAGGCCCAGCATTGTGCTACGTGCAGCCACAGTGCTGTGTTCCAGAGACTGGGATCACATGGGATGCCCAGGTTCAGGTTCAGGTTCAGGGCCAACCAAAGGCTGCTGTGCACTTGTAACCCAGTGACTCAGGAGGCTGAGGCAGAAGGATCAGGAGCTCAAGGCTGGCCTGGGCAACAAAGCAAGGCCCTATCTAAAAGAGTTGAATAGGCCAGCTGGTGGCATGGTAGTTAAGGCAGCTGGATCCTACATGGCCAACTGCATGGTTCAAGTCCCAGACCTAGCAGCTTGAAAAACACACTTGTGTGTGCCCAAAATCCCACAAGAAGAAATGGAAGAGTGAGGATTTCTGTGTGACGATCCCCCATGGGGAGGAGGGTGCTGTCTCTCTTCCTTCTCTGTTGTCTCTCTCCAGTGGATGTATGTGCCCTGTAATGGAAATTTTATTTTAAATAATAAACAACTAGGCGTAGTGGCACATGCCTGTAATCCCAGCTGGGAGGCCCAAGCAGAGGATCACAACAGTGAGACCTACCTTAACAGCACCAAAGTGGGGGGTCTGTTTTCACTCATCCAAAATCAAGAGGTATTTTTGAAAGTTTATGAGAAAATTAGTGTTTTGAGAAAGCTATGCATGCATTTCAAAATGTTTTAGTTTTTATCTGTTACTTTAATTCTGTTTTTCTACTAAGTTTTTGAAGTTCCCTCATGAAATACTGGCTTTAGTCTTGTAAGAGTAATTGGTAGACTCACACGTGTCCTGTTACTGACAGGGCGACTGCATGGTAGGGTGTTATGCTAATGGCCCTCTCTGGACATGGAAGCATGAATGAAAGCAGGTTGAGGGGTGGAATAGGTCTTAAAGCCAAATGTGCCCTTAGTAAAAATACCAAAGATTAATTTGAAAATAAGGTGTTTTTCTTACAGTTAGATGGCTCAAAACTCTTAAACCAATCACCAGAATGAAGCAACTGATGAGTGTGTAGCTCTGCAGGGCTGTATTGTCAGATAAATAATGTTTCAGAGTAAGTTTAAAATTATACTGAAATAATCTTCCTTTGTATTTCCTGTAGGCTGTGGCGGAATTAGAAAATGTAAAAGCGGAATCAGACCTATTAAAAAAACAGCTGTCAAATGAAAGACATACTATTAAAAACCTTGAATCATTGTTGGCTACCAATAGAGATAAAGAATTTCATTCTCATTTAACCTCCCACGAGAAGGATACAGAAATTCAGCTCCTTAAAGAGAAGTTAGCCCTTTCTGAAAGCAAATTGTAAGTATTGTAAATAAACCTGTGCAAGGAAAATAGCTTGTCAAAAATAATTTTTTAATTTTTTTGAGGGAAAGAAAAGCCTGAGCGAAGAGTGGTGCAAAGTCAAAATATTTGACTTCTGTGTCTGCCGCTTTGGGAACATGCAGGAGTGGCTCAGGAGGGTCATTGTGTTTGGAAAATGCAGGCCTGTTGCCTTCACTACCCAGGTGGTACCCTGGGAGCGGGCTAGAAGCGTGAACCATAGGAAAGCGCGTCTGTTTCAGAAGTGGCCAGAGCAGTCAGTGAGAGACAGCTTTTCAGGATGGGGAGAGCTGGCTGTGTCTCATCCTGTGGATGAAGAGAAAGGGACGAGGTCCGACCCCATGAGTGTGCACCACTCCTCCCTGGTCTCTGCTTAGAGGAGAGAAGTTTGGGGGCCAGGTGGACTGGTTACTGTGCTGGACTTCAACTTGGCCAATTGCAGTTGAAGTCCTGGACCTAGTGGCTTGAAAGTCATGCTGGGCACATGTCCACGCATGCACAAAATCCCTAGAGGAGATGAGAGGAGCAGAGATTGCAGTCCTTCTCACTGTCTATCTCTGCCCAGCAAACACATGCGTCCTATGGCAAAAACCTTGGGGGAAAATAAGAGAATAGAGAATTGCAGGCACATTTGTTGGAAGAGGAGTGGGTGGTACAAGTGGAAGAATGAGCTTTTAAAAGGGGTTAAAAATATTTCTCTCTGTGAAATACAAATCAAGAAAGAGCCAATGAAGACACTTTCTGTCTTGGTGTGATGTTCCATGTCTTGGGTAAATTTGTGTCGTTAGCACTGCTTTGGTAACTAGCATATATCAGAAGCTCAATAAATGTTAGTTAAATAAGCCAGAATAATAAAGAGGAAACTGTGATAGACACTCCAAAAGGCTGAGGAATTGTTAAAGGTCTTGATTTCCCCTTTCTCTATCATTAAACATCATTTCTATTTGTGCTAACTAATTTTTCAAAAATCTATAGCACTCGACTCTATAAAACAGGACATTTGTTATTTTTTTTTAATTCTTTTGTTTTGTTTTAAAGAACTAGTCAAAGCCGTGAAAACACCATGCTTCGAAATAAAGTGGCACAATTCCAAACAGATTACGATGCTCTGAAAAGGCAAATTTCAACTGAAAGATATGAACGGTGAGAAAACGATGTTGGCATTAGACAGTGTTTTTATATTCCCTGTCCCATTCCAAAAAGGATTTAATATGGCTTACAAATAGCAGGCTTGTTTTTTTTTTTTTTTTTCTAGCAGCATTAATTAATAGCAAAACAGATTTCTTCCTTAAAAGACAGCAAGTATTATGGATGATAACATTCCCATAATAAATAAATAGCAAATGTTACATGAATGTTTTCTATTAGTAGTCCTCAAGGAAAAATGAGGGCATTATTTCAAAAGGTATATATAGGAAATAACACGGCAATCCCCAAGGACCCCATAATATGACCCAAATAGAAAACTCCAAATACAAATCATAAAAATACTGGAGGGGGGGGCCGGCAGGTTGCATGGTGGTTAAGAGCGCTGGACTCCCACATGGCTGACTGCATTTCGAGTCCCAGACCTGGTAGCTTGCTTTCTCATTCTCTCTCTCTCTCTCTCTCTCTCTCTCTCTCTTGTTCTATCCCTCTCTGGTCAAATTTTTAAAAAATAAATAAGTAAATAAAATTAATAAATAAAGTTAAATAAAATAATTATTTTTTAAAATTATGATGGTGGTGCTCATAGGAGCGATTAAAACATGTGTGCCAGATAGTATGTGTGTGTCTGATCGATCCTGTCAGGGATCCACTGTGATGCCTGTAATTGAGGTCCAGACAGTAAATGGCAAGGCCAAGACTGAGGCCCAGGCAGGTCTGTCTGTCCTGCAGCTTGTAGGCTGAGCATGTCCAGTATATTCCGTACAGCTTGATCATTTTCATACTCAGATTTTGGCTTATTTGTTTTATGTTGAAAAACTTTATGAGACTCGCTTTAAGAATTAAAACTGAAGTTTAATTTGCAAATTAATTGTCAGTTTACTTTCCTTCCATTACTGTTTCCTCCTATATTAAAACTGGACTTCAGTATTCCTGAGATTGCATTCTCTGATAGTGTCCAAAAGCTGATTAGGTCAGGGCTGAAGAGTTCAGTAAAAGAAGTAAGGAAAGGTCATCTAGGTAGCAAGAGAACCCAGAGATGGTGGTGGCATTAGAGCCAAAGTGGCCGACAGCACCAGAGGCCAGAAGAGCCGTCAGGCCAGGCATTTGCCTACCAGCATGTGGACATTAATCTGTAAGAATATGTTAACGTGTTGGCTGTAATTTTTTTCTTACATTTTAAAACATAAAAAAGAAAAGTAAAAAGAGCTTCAAGTTCTTCCTTTCAGAGTCACTAGTGGCATGTTCGAGTTTAACCTCTAGCTGTGCATACACGTGGTATCTTACTGTTTTGTTTTTTTTTTTATTTTTTTAAGAATTACTTTAATGGGACCAGCAGTTGACATAATGGCTATGATGCTAGACTCTCCCATGTGGTCAACTGCAGTTTGAGTCCCAGGCCTGGTGGCTTAAACTCATGCCAGGCATGTGTGTGTGCACGTGCCTAAGAATCCCTAGAGGAGAATGGAGGAGAAGGGATTGTGGTGTGGCCATCGCCCCAGGGGATGATTTCTTGCTTTCTGTCTCTTTTAAATTGGCTCTAAGGAATGTGTGCTGACCAGAGTGAGAGAAAGAGGGAAAGTACGAAAGCAAGCCACCAGGTCTAGGACTCGAACCACAGTCGGCCAAGTAGGAGTCCAGCACCTTAACCACCACTCCGCCTGCTGGCCTGGTATCCTACATTTTTTCATTAAATATATTGTGAGCATTTTGCTTCTAAAATATTATTTTAATGATTACTTATTATTCCAACATAGTTATGCCATAATTGTTTTTGAACCATCTCTTCTAATGTATATTCTTTTCATTAAAATATTTTATTACAACTTAAAAATTGTACAAAGGCAGGCCAGCAGGTGGTATGGAGGTGAAGGCTCTGGATCCCATATGCATGATTCAAATCCCACACACAGTGGTTTGAAAATCACTCTGGGTGTTTGTGCATTTATGCCCAAAGTCCCAGAAAGAGGGTGGAGAAGGATGGCAGTGTGGCCATCCCCCCAAGGGGGTAATTTCTCTCTCTCTCTCTATCTGTCCCTCTCTGGAGAGCACATGTACCCTATAGCAAAAATAAAAACAAAACAAAACCAACAACATTTGTACAAAGACATAGGATTTAAATCTAGTTTAAAACTAATTAATTTAGTAAAAATTGTTAAATTAACAGTGATAGCACCTTATACTTGCACGCGACTTTTTAGTTTTTTCCTGCTACTTGTATTTAATCTCTCTCGTTTGATCTTTACCAACAGAGAACGAGCGATCCAAGAAATGCGTCGACATGGTCTTCCCACACCACCCCTTAGTTCTACTCTGAAGTCTCCTTCAAGTTCTCCCGAACATATAGATGTGTAATTATCAGAAAAGTATGTATGTAACACTAGGATAAGCAAAACTATAGTAGTGAAAATTCAGAAAATAACTATTTGCGTCAGGGGAGGGGAGATTGCCTAGAAACATGTTCAAGAGAAATTCCTGGAGTAGGAGTCTGGAAATATTCTGCATTTGGGTGCTGATGGTGATTGCATAGGTATATACAATTGTTAAAAACTCATTAAACCAGGGGCCAGCAGGTCACATGGTAGTTAAGGCACTGGACTCCCGGCTGGCCGACTATGGTTTGTGTCCCAGACTTGATGACTTGAAAATCATGCCAAGTGTGTGTGCGTGTGTGCCCAAAATCCCAGGAGAAGAATGGAAAGAGACTGTGCCGTGGTCCTCCCTTCTAGGGAGTGGTTTCTTACTTCCCTCTCACTTCTCTCTCTGGCTCTCTCCAGTAAGTTCATGTGCCGTATGGCAAAAACCTTAAGAAAAAAAAAAAAATCATTAAACTGAACATCTACATGCATTTTAATGTATATAATTCCTAACTGCATTTAAAAAGAGAAGGAATCTGCAGTAAAAAGTTAAATGGAAATGATATAACAGAAGGAAGTATTTGTCAAATTGCCAGGTTCAAGGTACAAATAATAGGTGCTAAAACTGTGGACAGAGACATGAAAATAGGAATGCACTTGGCACAGTAGACTCAGTGTGGCAGGAATGGCAGGCTATAGGGCGTCAGGAGGAGGAAAGTGGTATGGAAGGTGGAGTGGGGTGAGTAGAGTATATTGAATTGGGGTTATTTTAGAGATTGAAAACATGATTCCCTATGTCCTAGGGAGCCATCAGGGGACCTCCTGTGTGTGGGAGGGATTAAGAAAAAAGAACAAAGGACCAGCAGTTAGCATAATGGATATGTCATTGGGTTCCCATGTAGTCGACCATGGTTCAAGTCCCAGGCCTGGTGGCTTAAACTCATGCCGGGTGCATGTGCATGCATGCCCAAGATCCCCAGAGGAGAATGGAGGAGAAGGGATTGCGGCATGGCCATCCCCCGGGGGGTGATTTTTCGCTTTCTCTCTGTCTCTCTCTGTCTTTCTGGCAAGCACACACACCCTATGGCAAAAAACTCTCAAAAAAAAAAAAAACTAGAGGCAGAGAGACCATATGATTCAGTTCAGGATCAGTATTACACTCGAAAACTAAAACTTCAAAGTTTTTTGCTATAGGGTACATGTTCTTACCAGAGAAACAGGGAAAGTGAGAATGCATTCCCTGGGGAGATGGCCATGCCACAGTCCCTTCTCCATTCTTCCCTTGGGATTTTGGGCATGCACACACGTGCACTGGGGATGTTTTTCAAGGAGTCAAAATGAGTAGTCAGCCATGTGGGAATCCAGTCCTTCACCACCACGCCACTTACTGGCCTACTAGGGCTTCCTTTTTTAAAATAAATTACACGTACAGAAAAGTACCATGTCGTAGGTGTACAGCTTAACGACCTTCCACACTGAACACAACTATGTGATCTCCCACGTCAAGGAACACCTTCTTGGGCTTCCTGCTCTGGAAGCAACTGTCCTGACTGTTAAAAGCTTAGCTTCTTTTAGCCTGCTTTTGGCCATTCTGTAGGTGAAATCATGTTTCTGGCTTCTGTCCTCGTGCTACGTTTGTGAGATTAACAGCATACACACAGTACATGGTCATGTGACCGGTAGGTTGCTCCATCTGGTTGCTTCATCTATTGCACGATGAAATATGACGGGGGGCACCAGATGGCACAATGGTTATGTCACTGGGCTCCCACATAATCAGTCATGGTTATTTAACTTCATTTCTTTAACAATAAAATTTAATTTGACCAGAGAGGGACAGAGAGAAAGTGAGAAAGCAAGCCACCAGGTCCGGGACTCAGACCACGGTCAGCCATGTGGGAGTCCAGCATCCTTAACCACCATGCCTCCTGCTGGTTCCAGTAAAATAATTCTTAAAAAAAAAAGAAAAAGAAAAACAGAAATACGAGGACATGAACTTACCAAGATCCATTTACTCATCCCTCTGTGGACAGGCGTTCGGTATTTTCCGCTGGGGGCTCTTACAAACAGTGTGGTGGATGCACACTCGGAGCGAAATTGCTGGGTCACTGGCCGTGCATCTGCTCACACTTTGCTAGATAAGGCTGAACCTCTTTCTAGAGCAGTTGTAGAGAGTTTGGACACATTTGACCAAAGAAGGGTCCAGGGACTGCTGATTCGCTGGAGATGGAAATGAAAGGGAAAGAAGCATGAGTCAGACCCAGGAGTTAGCGGTGACGGCGGACAGTGCAGACTCACTAACAAAAATAGTTACCTCGGCCCTTTTTGAAATGCATGCTTCTCTGTGTGTTTTTAATAGAAGTGTGTGAACGATAATTAGACGTTCCTCGATGACTCGGAATCGCCTTCCGAGCAGCAGCTCTGTGTTGGGCGTCACCACGCTGGCCCTGTGTGTGTAGAGCTTAGGTTTAAATGGCTCCTGACTATTGTGCTTTTGCTTCTGACTTTGTCTGATTAAAACACTTATTTTCCTCTCACTTCGAGGCCCACTTCTAAGCGCCCGCTGCAGTCATGACGTCCTCACAACTTGCGAGCTGCCTTGTCATGGCGATGCCCTCCGTTATGGAGCCTGGCTCGGTGCGAACGAGGGTCTGTGGGCCAGCCCACCCGCTGCCTCCTTTTATGAAGGAAGCTATTAGAGCATAGCCTCGAGCGCAGCCCTTGTTCACACGTCCTCCCCGACTGCTTTCTGCAGTGGCAGAATCGAGTGGTTGGGACAGACCCAGTGGCTCACAAATCTGAGGTGTTTCTTCCTTGGCTTTTCACCCATGTAGCCTCTGGGAATCTCAACTGTACACCTGTAGAAAATGAGAACGAACGGCAGATAATTCCTTGGTTTTATGAAAATAGGCTTGACAGGACCGGCAGGTGGCATGGTAGTTGGGGCACTGAACTCCCACATGGTCAGCTACGGTTCAACACTCAGACTTGGCAGCTTGCTTTCTCACTTTTCCTCTGTCTCTCTCTGGTCAAATTTAAATAATAAATAAAATTAATTTAATTATTAAAAAGAAAAGCATTGTAAAATAACTTCCTTTTCAACCACAGTCGAGTTAACTAACTACAGCTTAAAAAATGTAAAAAACAAATATGCATGTTAAGATGTTTGACATACTTAAAAGTTAAATAAATGCAACTCAAGGCGGTGATGAAATTGCATTATTTGCTACATTCAATTACAAAAAATAAAAGATTATAAAGAAAATAGGCTTGTATTTATAGATTCCCTAAAAGGGTCTCAGGGACTCAGGGGACCCCCACTGCACTTTAAGAACCAGTGATAGAGGGACCAGCCAGTGGCATAATGGTTAAAGCTCTGTGCCCCTACATGGCTGACCATGGTTCAAGTCCTGGATGCCTGAAACACGCTGGACGTATGTACAAAACCTAAGAGGAGAATGGAGACGTGATTGCAGTATGGCCATCCCCTGAGGGGTGGTTTTTCACTTTTTTTCTGTCTCTGGTTAGCGCACACACCCCTACAGCAGAAATCCCCCCCACACTCCAGAAAATACAGAAAAGTATAACGATACCAAAGTAGCCTTTTTAAAAAGCATAGAATAGTACTTATTAAATATAAGTGGATTTAGCGCATCAGGTTTGCTAGAAACTACACTTCTGTTTAAAACATTTATTTAATTTCATTTTTTTTGGTGAATATATTGAGTAACTTCATTTATCATGTTTCCCTTAACCCATGATCCCCCTCCCTTTCCGAATAACAGCCCTCCCTGAGCTCGTGCGGATTTGTAAAAGAGCAGAGCGGTGTGGAATACATGAAGCAGCTGCTGAAAATCATGAACGTTGACGCAGATTCTACCTCTGTCAGCTTTTCTTTAAATCAGTGAATATTTATTTGTAAAAGTTTGGTTTGAAAGAGCTATATTTATGTATATGTTTTAGTATATATGACAAAACAAAATATGTATTAATAGTGTTTTTCTGATACTATATCTGTATTTTTATTATTCCTGACTTGGATGACTCCTCCAAGTGTGTTTATCTTGTGCATTAATATAATGTATGGTTCACATTATGCCGTAATAATATATTTCTAATGAGCTGGTATGTAAATACTCTTACATCACTTGATTCGGAAGCCTTCTTAGTTTTCATGCCTGTGTATAACTCATATCTCAGCATATTCACACTTCTCACCTTTATGCTGTGCTATTATGCTTAACTTTTTGTTCCTCAATCTAAAATGAATTACATTCGTCTGTCATCAAGGGGGATGTATTCAGGTCTAGTTAATGTAATAGCAGAGGTCATGATAAAGAATGAATACTGTGTACAAGTTCTTATTGCCAGCTGAAGAGCTAGCTGGGGGAGACCCATGTATCTCTTTATACATTAGATTATTCTGCTTCTCCCGTGGACTGTTCACATACTACAAATCCTACCACAATCAAACTAAAAGCTATATTCAGAGCTTTACTTATAAAACAATAGAACAGAAATTTGGGTCATTTTTTTTAATAAATGAAATTCTTCACTGTATTAGTCTAATCAGAGTATATGAAATAAATATAGTAAAATAATTTTGTTAAAATTTCAATATACATTCAATAATAATATTTTGCATCTGAACCTATATGTTGTAATTTAACAGTCTTCCAGAATAGCATGTAAATTGAAAACAGCTTTTTACAATTAATTTTCAGAGTTGTAATTTTAAAGAGTTTAGATGTATACATCTATTAATAAAAGAGCAGAAGTACAAAATAGAATGTCAGATACAAATATTAATCGTGTTTGAACCATACACATTTAGAGAAAATCCTATTCTTAGTAGATATCATTATGATTGAAAAAGAACTTAAAAATCTAACAGAGAAAAGTGAAAAACCAATTGCTTACATTTGTTTCCTCGTGTGTGTGTGTGTGTGTGTGTGTGTGTGTGTGTGCGCGCGCGAGCGCTTAGAGGTGGACAGTGCTCTTCTCTGAAACTGTGTGCCTTCTGTGTCCAGGTTCTGCCTTGGGGTGGGACGGCTTTACTTTTCCAACATCTTCGCGGTTTTTATCTATCTGTCATCTACTTTGCGTGACTTTGTGTGACTTTGTGTATTGTAGCAAAAATACAAGAGAATTGAAACTATTTGCAATGTCATACGGAAAAATCTTTTAATAAACATATGTAAATGAAATAAAAAATGTTTGTCCCCACCTTCCCCCCTCAAAGCAACAGCAAGACCTATTTTGTTAGATATTATATTTTTAATGTTTTCTATAATTAAAAAATGTATACCTTGCAGTAATTGTTATTTTCATAACCTTTATACTACACTTTTTAAAAACTAATTTTTTCTTAAGATACTGAATGTCTTGACCTTTTATACATGTTTTCCATTTTGTTTTAAATAATTTAAAATTATGGAGCTTGACAAAGATTTTCCAATAAACTTTCCAGACAATTTATTTTATAAATAGTCTTTCATAATTTTATATTAGCAATATTCTTAATTCTAAACTTAATTAAAATTTATTTAAATTGGTCTTTGTCATGGTGGAATATGGGGAAATCCCTGAATTTAAGTAGCAGGCACTTTTAATACTGACTCACAAGTATTTCCATTTAGTTCAAAATATGCGAAAGGAAGTCAAACTTGACATTCGTTTTTTTCATCCACAAAACAGTGAACCCCTGTGCGTGCGCGTACCCGGTTTTCTCGTTTGCAGGTGCTCTTTGTTGGGATGGTGAATGACCATTCGACTGCCCTCCTGCCCTGCCTGGCTGCAGCTCGTCTTACCTGACCACACACTTGCCCCCCCATCCTTAGATTTTAGCGCTGTGGCTCACTGTCTACCGTGCTGCCGTCGATTCTAGCAGTTGAAGGTCAGTATCGTCTTGGACAATGGTAACTGGTCAGATCTGCACACTTCCGGGAATTTTAACAAAAAGTGGATGTGTGAATGCCTACACCAGACCAAATCGGTTAGCATCGTTGTGACCGAGTTGTGGTCTTACTTCTTTGTTGTTTTCTTTCTTACAATTTTCAGTTTAGGTCCTCTAGGTTATTCTAATGTGCAGCAGTGGTGAACAATTCTAATTTTAAAAACAGACCTGAGGGGCCAGCAGGTGGCATGGTGATGACGGCGCTGGATACTCCCACATGGCTGACCACTGTTCACATCCTGGACCTGGACGCTTGCTTTCTCGCTTTCCTTCTGTTGTGTGTGTGTCTCTCTCTGGTCAAATTAAAATAAATAAATGAATAATTCTTTAAATAAAAAAAAACGGACCTGGGGTAGCAGGTAGCTGAGGAGCTGGACTTCCACATAGCCGACTACGGCTCGAGTCTGAGCTTGTTTTCTCACTTTCCCCCTTTCTCAGTCTCTCTGTTAAGTTCATACACTCTATAGCAAAATTTTAGAAATAATAGATAATTGTTTAAAAAAATAAAAAAACAGACCAACCAAATTGATTTTCTGACCTACTAATGGAACTCAATGTATTGGTTTTTTTGTTTGTTTTTTGGTTTTTGTTTTTTTTTTGAGAGGTTTTTGCTAAACGGTGTGTGCACTTGCTAGACAGAGAGACAGAAAGCAAGAAATCACCCCCCAGGGGGGATGGCCACGCTGCAATCCCTTCTCCGTTCTCCTCTTGGAATCTTGGGCACGCACACACACGCGCCCAGCGTGAGTTTAAGCCACCGAGTCTAGGAATCAAACTGCTGTTGACTACATGGGAGTCCAGCGACATAGCCATTATGCTAACTGCCGGTCCCAAAAGTCATAAAATTCTATTTTAACAGTTCAATTTCATGTAATTAATCTCTCTTCTGTTGTGATCCAATCTTTCCATTTAAATCCTGGAAGTTAATATTCAACTCTGGACTTGTCTCTACCATTACGTTGGCCATTTTCTTGGTTGTTTTGGGGCTCTTATTTCTGTGTGTGTGTGTCTTTAGTTTTCCTGGAATAGCATTCCATTCAGAACTTCTTGGAGAGCTGGTCTGGTGTTGGTAAATTCTTTCAGGTTTTGTTTATCTGAGAATGTTGGTTTTTTTTTTTTTTTTTCCTTTCCCATATGAAGGATTATGATGCTAGGTAAAGAACTCTTGGTTAAGGGACCAGAAGTTAGCGTAATGGCTATGTTACTGAACTCTCACGTAGCTGACCACAGTTCAAGTCCCGGACCCAGTGGCTTAAATACACGCTGGGCGCGTGTGCGTGCATGCCCAAGATCCCAAGAGGAGAATGGAGGAGAAGGGATTGCAGCATGGCCATCCTCCCTGGGGGGTGATTTCTCGTTTTCTGTCTCTGTCTCTCTGTCTTTCTGGTGAGCGCACGTGCCCTATAGCAAAAACCTCTCAAAAAGAAAAAAAAGAATTCTTGGTTAAAATTGTTTTCACGTAACACTGAATATATTTAACCATTTTTCCCTTGCTGGTATTGTTTCCAATGAGAGGTCTGCTGATACCCTGATGGGATATCCTTTGTAAGTAACCTGACATTTCTCTCTGACCAATTTTAGTACCTTGTCTTTGTCTGTGGTTTTGTTTAATCTGGCTATGATGTGTCTTGGAGAAGATCTTCTTGGGTTGATTCCATTTGGGGTTCTTTGTATTTCTTGGGTCTGAATGCCTCCCCAGGTTTGGAAAGTTTTCTTCTAGGACTTCATGGAATAGATTATTAGTTTCTTATTAGTTTCTTCACCTTCTGGGATAGATTATCCAGATATTTGGATGTTTAATGGTATCTAATACTAATATTATTATATTATTATCTCTTATATTGTTCTCTTTTTTTGGGTTATTTTCTCAGACTTTGTGGTAAATTTTTCTAGGCCAGGGATTCTGTGTTCTACATCTGAGATTCGATCTTCTGCATGATCTAATCTGCTTTTAATACTTTCGAGGGAGTTTTGGATTTCATGTATTATAGCCTTCATCTCCAATAGTTTGGTTTGATTCTTTCTTATGATGTGCATTTCCTCTTTCGACTTGTGCAAGAACTTCCACACCTTCTGGAACTCACTGACTCTTTTTTCCTCCCTCTTCTGGTGTTCATTGCTTCTCATCTCTTGTATTTCTGTTAGCTTTGTTCTTATGAATATTCTAAATTTTTTACCAGCTATTTCCACGAGTTCCGTTGTACTGTCTGTGGATGATGAGGAGATGTTATTTTCCCTTGGGGGAGAGATATTTTCTTAGTTTCTCATATTTCTTGTGCCTCTGGGGTGGTTTCTGGTCATCTGATGGACTATATATTTATTCCTAATTTCTCGAAGTTCAATCTGAGTGTTCAGAGGTGTGCAGGAGGAGGTAATTTGCAATCTTTCTGCAGTTCCATTTTTCTCCCTTTGTAGAGCAGATTCAGTGGGAACCGAGGATTATTCTGACCCTAATGGTATTCAGATGTTTGAGTACTGTGCACTTAGACCTGTCTAGACGTTCAGTGTGTGGAGGCTGAGCACCAAAGTGACAAAGGTAAAAGGAAAAGAAAACAAAAAAAATAAAGAAAGAAAAAAGAAGAAAAATAATAATTTAAAAAAATTTTATTTTTTAAAAAAGCAAAAAATGAAAACCATGCAGCATGCTAGCCACTCTAGATTGGAGTCTGGAGCATGAAGTCTGAGCAGAAAATGTTCAGTTGTTCTAGCCCCTGAAAGGGATTGGTCCCAGCTCAAATATAGATGGCTTCCATCACCATCATTTTTAATTTGCCGTAGGAGATGTGCTTTCACCAGAGAGAGAGAGAGAGAGAGAGAGAGAGAGCACCCCACCCTCAGGTCCAGGACTGGAACCACAGTTGGCCATGTGGGAGTCCAGTGCCTCCACCATGCCACTGCTGGCCCTGTTACCAGTGATTGTTAAATGTGGACTGAATCAGGGGCCAACCAGGTGGAGTGGTGGTTAAAGATACTGGACTCGCACGTGGCCGACCATGGTTCTAGTCCCAGTCCTGGGGCTTACTTTCTCACTTTCTCCCTTTGTCTCTGTCTGATGAGTGCATGTGTCATGTACCAAATTAAAAAATAAGAATGATGACAAAATTAAATAAATAATTATTTTAAAAAACTGTGGACTGGATCAAATCACTACTCTGCTCCTAATCCTATAATGACTTCCTCACACAGAAAGTGAAATTGAAAGATCTAGTATAGACTACAAGGCACTTTGTAATCCGGCCCTGGCTTCCATGCCACTATGGCTTCTCACCAGCCTTTCCTCTAAATGTCAAGTATCTTGACCTCCTTATTGTGCTGGAAACCCTCTTCCCTCACAGGAAGATAGCAGCACCAAATAACAAGACAGTGAACAAGCACCAAGTGAGTCCCAGAGCCAGCGACTTGAGAGACAAGCTGGATGCATGTGCGTGAGTGCCCAGAATCCTGAGAGGAGAGTGGAGGAGATGGGATTGGCATGGCCATCCCCGCTGGGGATCATTTCTGAACCCACTCCCATTCTCTCTCTGTGAGCGCACATGCCTATATTTTTTGTTTGTTTATTTGTTTACATAGGGAGTGTGAACTCACTGGAAAGAGAGACAGTGAGAGAGAAAATGAGAAATCACCCCCTGGGGGGATGGCCACACTACAATCCCTTCTCTTCATTATTCTCCTGGGATTTTGGGCATGCATGCACACGCACCTGGTGTGATTTTCAAGCCACCAGTCTAGGACTCGAACCACGTTCAGCTGTGTTGGAGCCCAGCACCTTAAACACTATACCACCTCCTGGTCATCCACGGCAAATTAAAAAAAAAAAAATTAATTGAAAAAGGACCTGGAGAAAGCCAAGTAAGAGAGTGGAAATAAACCCCACACATTTAAATACAAGGAAACTATTAAATCTTCTAGAAAGAAACAAATTATCTAAAAATGAACAAGAGTCAGATTTACATCAAACTTCTTGATAGCTATGTTGGAAACAAGAATACAGTATTTTAGAATATGGAAAGAAAATGATTTTGAACCTACTATTTGATAACTAGCCACACCATCATTCAAATCAAATGTAACAGTCACAGGCATACAAAGTCTTAGAACCTTCATTTGTCCAGCGAAGATTCACATTCAAAAAACTTAAAGAAATTGATTTAAAAAGTAAGTAGGGGCCAGCAGGTGGCGTAATGATTACGTCGCTGGACTCCCACATAGTTGACCAAGGCTCAAGTCGCAGACCTGGTGGCTTAAAACTCACACTGGGTGTGCGTGTGTGTGGGGTGGCATGGCTAAGATGCTGGACACTCCCACGTGGTCAACCATGGTTCGAGTGGCTTTTTTTTTCTCTTTTTTTTCCTCTCTCTCTCTCTCTGGTCAAATTAAATAAATGAATAAATAAAATTAAACAAATCTTAAAAAAAAAAAAAATCTCACACTGGGTGCATGTGCGTGCATGCCCAAGATCCCGAGAGGAAAATAGAGAAGGGATTGCAGCATGGCCACCCTCACTGGGGGGTGATTTCTCTCTGTCTCTCTGTTTCTCTCAATCTCTCCAGCGAGCTCATGCACCCTATAGCAAAAATTTCCCTAAAACATAAGGCTGTGGACTGTGCACTGCTGGGGTCGGTGAAGGACTGCTAGACGGCTGGGTGAAAAACTTGCCCTAAAAACTATTGACTAGGTAGCTTTTACCCCGAAATAATACCCCCAAACCAAAAGTTTATTGCTAACTCCCTGAAAACATGGGATGAGACCCTCACCTCCAGGCTGGCTGCACTGCCTGAGAACCCACCAGCTCCTGACTGGGCCCACTCCAAGGCC
>NW_006204841.1:670837-673463 GCF_000334495.1 Tupaia belangeri chinensis
GCGGGGGGTGCGGGGGGGCTCCGGAACCACCCTGCTTAATCCGACCAACAGAGCCAGGACCAGACCTTTTCAGCTGGGTTCCTACTGTGTTAGTTGAGGCTAATTACAGCATCGAGATTCCGAGCAGCGGGAGGAGGCCGGCTGGCAGTGTTGACCCCGGTCATGGCTCCCACGATCCCAGACACAGTCGACTGGGAGTAGAGGTTTCTCTACATGCACCTTCCTCTGGACACCCAGGATGCAGCCTGACGGCCAATCTGCTGTCCGTCCTGACACCCAAGTGAGATCGAGCCGTTAATCCCCGTGTCCTGGCCAATGCAGCAACAGACACAGGACCCCTCGTCCCCAGTAGAGGTAAGAGCCCATGTCTCTCCCTCACACACAAAAGTAGAACCCAAAGGGGAGGCCTGATGGTGGTGTGACAATGAAATAGGATGTTCTGCCAGGCGTTCTTACATGGGAACGTTTCCGGTTTAAGTCCAGAGACCTCCCGGAATATGGGGACAGACACGTGCCAGGTGAAGGGCTGGCTGAAGGCTGGGAGTGGGTTGTGTCATCGGGACCCTGTGGGAGGACCAGTCAGTGGTGTGCTGGTTGAGGCAACTGGATCCCACATGGCTGACTGCACAGTTGCGGTCCTGGACCCAGCAGCCTGAAGAACACGCCACGCATGTGTGCAACATGTGCCCAAAATCTTGAGAGGAGAATGGAGGAGAGGGGATGTGGTGTAACCAGCCCCCGGAAGGGTTGCTGTCTCAGTCCCTGCTCTCCTGTCGCTTTCTAGCAAGGGCACGCAGCTATTCAAACAAACAAACCCACCCCGCTGGAGTTGCTGTCTCTGTGTCTCTGTTCCCTTTCCCTTTCTCTCTCTGCCTTGTTCTTTCTTCTTTCTCCTTCTTAGAGGTTTTGCTTGAGGGCACATGCACTTGCCAGAGAGAAAGAGCCAGTGACAGGGAAAGTGAGAAATCGCCCCAGAGGGGATGGCCACGCAGCACCCCGAAATAATACCCCAAAACCAAAAGTTTATTGCTAACTCCCTGAAAACATGGGATGAGACCCTCACCTCCAGGCTGGCTGCACTGCCTGAGAACCCGCCAGCTCCTGACTGGGCACACTCCAAGGCCACCGGGGCCAAGGCAGGCTTGGTGCATGACTGTGAGAAGGTTAATGCCCTGAAGGTTCCTGTGCCAGAGGGTAAATACACCGTCCGGGTGGACACTGAAGAACAGGAAGACGTGAAAAGCTGTGCTGAGTGTGTGTCCCTCACAAAGGCCGGGATTGAAGAATATCAGAAACAGCTGGAGACGAGAAGAACATCATTCCATTTGATCAGATGACCACTGAGGACTTGAATGAAGTCTTCCCAGAAACCACATTAGACCAGAAGTACCTCTATTGGCCTCGCCAACCAATTGAGAATGTATAAAAATTTTGTGTCTGGAAGGAGACTCTGGCCCGTGTCTTACAAATGCTGGACATTACAAATAAAAGTAATGAAAAAGAAGTAAGTATGGAAGATGCTGAAAGAGATGTGAAAACTAAAGTTAATCAAATATCTCTGTAAAATCGAATGTACTAGGGGGCCGGCAGGTGGCGTAGTGGTTAAAGGCACTGGATTCCCACCTGGCTGACCATGGTGCAAATCCCGGACCTGGCAGCTCACTTTATCTTCCTCTCTCTGGTCAAATTAAAAAAATACAAAATAACAAATGGAATTAAATAAATAAATCCTTTTTAAAAATAAAAACCCTAATGTACTAATAAAAAGTGGGGAAAGGCAAAAGGAAAGAAAAGGAGAAAGTTTGCTCATAATAATGAGACAAAAACTCAGGAATGCGGATAATACCAAGATCAATGCCTGGAAGAGAAGAGAGAATGGAGGGCTACGAAGGAGTTGCGATACTTCTCATGTTAGAAGAAGATGCAAATATTGATGTCCCAGAAATCAGCTAGGGAAGTAGCCCAATTTGGGAGTTTAAGACTCATCCTCATAATGATAAAGCCGTAAACATGCGCATAGATTTTTGTTTTTACTTTTCTAGAGAGCTGTTCTGCTGGCCAGAGAGACAGAGGGGGAGAGGAGAACACACTTCCCGTGGGGCACGTCCACACCGCATCCCTTCTCCATCTCTTCCTTCTCTTGGGACTTTAGGCACAAATGCACACGTGCCCAATGGTTTCTCCAGCTGCTGGATTCAGGACTTGAACTGCATGGTCGGCCATGTGGGATCCAGCTGCCCTAGCCACCAGCCCATGGATCTGACTCTAGAATTTTACTCTTACTGGGCACTATTTTTAGTTTTATGTATATTAACTCATTTAATTCCCCAAATACCCCATAAGGTACTGGTAGCTTTGTTCTCTTGGTATTTCAGATGAGGGCAGAAGCAAGAGAAGTCAGCGACTTCCCCCACAGACACATTGTCAGTCACTTGGAGACCATAGATCATTTTAAAGCGATTAAACTGATAGGAAAAAAAATAAATCTCTGCAGTGGAAATGAGGGGCCACAGGAGACTGTCTCTCTCAAGAGCAATCCACTCCTTGAGCCTGGACGTTCACACCCAGGCTTGGCTGGTGCATGCGTTTCAGGTAAGGGAGGTACAGGGGTGTGGGGGTGCGGGGG
>NW_006204841.1:674227-674828 GCF_000334495.1 Tupaia belangeri chinensis
CTCTCTCTGCCTTGTTCTTTCTTCTTTCTCCTTCTTAGAGGTTTTGCTTGAGGGCACATGCACTTGCCAGAGAGAAAGAGCCAGTGACAGGGAAAGTGAGAAATCGCCCCAGAGGGGATGGCCATGCAGCAATCCCTTCTCAGCCCTCCTCTGGGATCTTGGGCATGCACGCACACCGGCCAGGGTGATTTTCAAGCCATCAAGTCTGGGACTTGAACTTCGGCGGGTCATGTGGGAGTCAGAACAAGATCTCTAAGACAGCTGCTGGCCTCTATGTCTTCTTCATCGGAGAAATGAACAAATTCAGACCCGAGGGCTGCATGTCACTGTGTTTGGGGTTTAACTGTTGAACTGGACTCGGGTCACCAGTGCAGTACGTGCAGGACAGCTGGACAGTGCCACTGAGGAGCTGCAGCCGGATGGCCACATGGGGGATAACTCAGGTTGCTGGACAGGCGAGGTGGGGACCCTGTGAGTCAGACTGAAGACAGGTGGCGTCTGCGTGCTGGTTCCCGCAGGAGGCAGAGGCAGGGTGCAGGCTCCACTGACCCACAGCGGCGGGCACAGGACATGGTTCCCACTGCACACCCGCCGAGCTGTT
>NW_006204841.1:674907-683558 GCF_000334495.1 Tupaia belangeri chinensis
CCGGGAGATGCGTCTGCTCCAGCCTGCAGCGGAGGCTCGGGGGACAGAGCGGGCATTCACGGCTGCTGGCTTGGCCGGCTCAGAGAATGCCCGGCGTGGGCTGGCTGGCACCGGGCCCGCGGCACGCCCACGCGAGGCACCTGCTGCTCCAGTACCAAACGCGCCCCCTAGGGGGCAGAGCCTCCCTGCTGGTGACGGGGGCCCAGACCTGCAGTAACCTCCCTGCAGGGGCCCTCGTGAATCTGCCCAGGTGATCCGGAAGTGTCGCAGGGCCAGCTGGCTCCTGAGTGCTGATGGCTCCACCAGCCACCTCTGCCGGTGTAGGTGTGAGAGCACCCGAGTCCGGACCTGAGACGGGGGCTTCCGACTCCCAGCCGGCAGGACGTCATCCTCGCGGTGAGACTTTTAAGTCAGAGGGCAGAGGCTCTCAGGAAATCACCCTCTGCTGGTGGGTGACAGGTGGCAGGGGATGGTCCCGCTAGCATTATTTCTTTTTCCTTTTTTTTTTTTTTAGAATTATTTTGTTGATTTTAAGAAATTCATTTATTTATTTTTATTTGACTATTTAGAGTGTGAGAGAGGGAAAGTGAGAAAGCAAGCGGCCAGGTCCAGGACCTGAACCATGGTCACCATGTGGGAGTCCAGCGCTTCTAACCCCCACGCCACCTGCCGGCCCCACTAGCGTATTTCTACTCTGCGCTGCACGCCTGGCATTTAGGGGTGGACAGCAGATGTGTGTAACGTAACTGCTGCCATCCGTTCAGGGAGACAGGGACCGCAGCACCTTGAATTAGAACAAAAGACCCACCCATAAGGGTCACAGTAGCTTCCTTTCCCCACCCCAAGTCCACCCACATCCCATCGGTTAAATCCGAGCGCCATCAGACCAGGCAGGCTGCCTGCTTCCAAGAAAACCAAATAAATTCGAGTCCCTCTTTCCGCCAAGTACCCCGTTATCTTCATAAGGAGAGTGTATTTCCTCATGGAGATAAGGAGACCTTGGCCAGTCATTTGGTTCCTTAAAGTAGCCAGATTTTCCTAAGGTCAAGAAAGAGACAGATGGGCCAGCCCGTGGCGTGGCGATTAAGGTGGCTGTGTCCCACGTGGCCAGCCGTGCCTTGTGGAGTCTTGGACGTGCATGTGGCTGTTCCCCGTTGGAGGGCACTTTCTCTCTCTCCTTGTCTCTCTCCAACGGGTACCTGTGCCCTCTGACAGCTGTGTCGCTCTCTCCTTGTCTCTCTCCAACGGGTACCTGGTCCCTCTGACAAAACGGGGGGGGGATGGGACCAGCAGTTAGTGTAATGGATATGTCGCTGGACTCCCATGTGGTAAACCGCGGTTCACATCTTGAACCCGGTGGCTTAAAACTCACGCCAGGTGCGTGTGCGTGTGTGCCCAAGATCCCGAGAGGCGAATGGAGAAAGGATTGCAGCGTGGTCATCCCCCCTGGGGGGTGATTTCTCGCTTTCTGTCTCTCTGTCTCTCTCTGTCTGGCGAGCGCACGCGCCCTATAGCAAAAACCTCTCAAAAAAAAAAAGAAAAAAAAAAACGGGGTGGGGGGGAAGAAAAGGAGGGAGGATTCAAAGGACACACTGGGCCAGGCAGCTCCTCTGTAAGTAAAACTCAGCGTGGACTCCTTCCCTTTGACACAGCTTCGCTGTGCTGCCCAGGCTAGCCTGGGACTCCACCCTCCTCCCTCAGACTCCCAAGTAGCTGGTATTTCAGGTGTGTACTCCTGACCCTGGCTTGTGTTTACTTTTTATTTATTTTACTTATTCTTTAGTATTTGCTGTAGGACATGTGCAGATGTCAGAGAGAGAGAGAGAGAGTGAGAGGGAAAGTGAGAAAGCATCCCCCAGGGAGGATGACCACACCACAATCCCTTCTCTCCATTCTCCTCTTGAGATTTGGGGCACACATGCACATAAACTCTGTGTGTTTTTTAAGCTACTGGTCCGGGACTTGAACTGCAGAACTGGCCATGTGGGAGCCAGTTGCCTTAACCACAGCGCCGCTGGTCAGCCCACTTGTGTTAACTTTTCATTTCAGGTAGCTGACAGTGGTCCAGGCTTGTGAAATCAGAATTCCATATCCTTTCTGTTGACACCCTTTATTTTTGCTTCAGAGACCCCTTGACTGAGCCTTCACAGCTGCGTGTTGACTGGATCCCCCAGGCTTACGCCCCACTGTCATGGAGATGGCCTCACCCTTTCCCTCTCCCTCCTGAGGATGAGGCACCATTTAGGCAGCTGGTCTCAAGCCTACCTCTCGTTGCTCAGCCTCTTCATATTCTGTTACTGGTAGGACGCTCAGGGATCACTAGTTCCTCCCTTTCGCCAACATTTGGACGAGGGCATTTACTAGTAAATTCTGTGCCATCTTATTTCTCTAGCCACATCCCTTCTCTCCCAAGTAGCACTTTCCCTGTCAGCAGTCGCAGCCTAGCAATTTAACATCCCACTAGTTCTCGAGCACTAGCAGAAGACACGAGACTACCGGGTCAGAGACAAAGCCTTTGTTACTGCACAGCAGGCCGCACGAGTATTGCAACAGTTCCTTGTGTCTCCAGATCCCACAGGGACCATGCAGATAGGCCTGCAAGGATATTGCACCTGCAGTGGGTTTACATCACAGCTGAAGAACTGGACCTTGGGAGATCTCCGTTTCTTTCTGTCAGGGGCTGCAAGGCAGATCTGCCCAGCCTTTGCTCCAAAGGGACACATTACCTTTATTATTGTTAGCAAACAAATCTGCCCTCTGCTTTGGGGTGATAGTACCTCTTCCTCCCATACACACGTGTTTAACAAGACAGTCCAGAACAAAATCTGTGGGTGCCTCTGCTCAAAAGACCTGTAGAATAAGAGAATTAGGGACAATTGTCTCTCAACACTTGTAATGTTAAAAAAATTTTATTACGTATATTTTATGCAAAATATATATAAAATTTTAACCATCTTTAAGTTGCACAATTCAATGTTGTACAGCTATCACCAGTACCCATCTCTTTTTATAACATGGGAGCCTCTTCAAAAAGTTCATAGAAAATACATATTATGCATACTATGTGTGGATCTCCATTTTTTGCACCCAAATGCTTGTATTTTAATTACATTTTACACAAACTATGTGAAGTCCCCTCACATTATCTGTAATTATTGCTTCACTGTTGTTTTTTTTTTCTACACTTTTTATCTTTTTTGCTATAGGGCATGTGTGCTCACCAGAGACAAAGAGAGAGAGAGGAAAAGTGAGCAATCACCCTCCAAGAGGGATTACAATGCTACAGTCCCTTCTCCTACGTTCTCCTTTCAGGATTTTGAGTATGCACGCACACGTCATGATTTTTGTTTGTTTTTTGGAGAGGTTTTTGCTGTAGGGCACGTGTGCTCACTAGAAAGACAGAGAGAGACAGAGAGACAGAAAGCGAGAAATCACCCCCCAGGGGGGATGGCCTCGCTGCAATCCCTTCTGCTTTCTCCTCTTGGATCTTGAGCATGCACGCACACGTGCCCAGTGTGATTTTAAGCTACCGGGCTCAGAACTCGAACTGCTGTCTACTACATGGGAATCCAGCGACATAGCCATTACGCTAACTGCTGGTCCTCCTTCTCTCTTTTTAAAAGTTTATTTATTTAAATATTCTATGAGAAAAAGAGGGAGAGGGAGTACACTTAATGGGGTCTTGTTGCCACAGTCCAACCCAGCTTCAGCTAGCCCAGGGTCACAGGCAAGCAGATATGAACCTGGAACCGTCCATGTGGGTCAATCTAGCAGAGCTTTACACTTTACTACTGTGCCACTGTCCAGCCTCTCATCTCTTTTCAAAACAGCTTTATTGAGATGTAATTTATATACCATACGATTTACCCATTTAAATGGTATGATCAATGGTTTTTAGGTTTTTTTTTTTTTTTTTGAAGAGGTTTTCCCTATAGGGCGTGTGCGCTCACCAGACAGACAGAGAGAGACATAGAGACAGAAAGTGAGAAATCACCCCCGGGGGGAATGGTCACGCCGCAATCCCTCCTCCTCCATTATCCTCTCAGGATCTTGGGCATGCACGCACACGTGCCCAGCATGAGTTTAAGCCACCGGGTCCAGGACGTGAACCGCGGTCGACTACGTGGGAGTCCAGCGACATAGCCATTACGCTAACTGCTGGTTCCCAATGATGTTTAGTATTTTCAGGGTTGTGCAACTATTACTGCAATTTTAGGACATTTTCATCATTCCAAAAAGAAATCCCACACCCATTAACCATCACTCTCCATTTGACCCCAACTCCCCTCCCCCACAACCATGACTCTACCTCTGTCTCCATAGACTTCTGTCTGGACATTTGATATAACAGACTCATATCACATGTGGCCCTTTGTGTCTGGTTTCTTTTACTTACGTAATATTTTCAAGGTTCATCCATGTTGTATCCAAGGCTAATATATGCAACTTGCTCCATTCATTTCTTATTGCCAAGTAATATTTCATTGTTTGGTGTCTTAATCCAGTACAGTACCTAAACAAAACTACCTGAGATTGGGAGATTTATAAAGGGTAGAGGTTTACTTGACTCATGATTCTGGTGGCTGGAAAACTCAAAGGCGTGGTGCTGGCGCGACAGCATGGTTGACAGCGCAGAGAGAAAGAGAAGACTTTTCTTCTTCCTCTGTTTGTCCCTCCCATGCTCCTAACCCAATTGAACAATGCCCTCTCATTAGCCCTCACTTCTCGAAGGTCTTACCACCTCCCAATGCCATTACACTGGGGGCCAAGCTTCCAGAGTATGAACCTTTGCAAGATAAGCCATTACCCAAACCTTAGCATTCTAACCTGGTTTTCAGGGTTCTTATATTTCTCTCATATAAAATACAAACACCCCATTCCAATAGTCACAAAAGTCTTAATTTATTAAGCACCAACCCAAAAGTCTAAGTCCTAACTCTCATCTGAGACAGGCAAGCTCCTTCCAGGTGTGAGACTATACAATCAACAAAACTCAATAGCTACTTGCTGGAGGGAATGGTGGGCAAGTGTGGTGCAGATAATGTCCTGCCCAAGAAGAAGGCATAACAGCAGGTTCGAAGCTCAATAAGAGAGACATCAGTCCCTTTTTCTTTTTTTGGAGAGGTTTTTGCTATAGGGTGCATGCACTCCAAAAAGACAGAGAGAGACATAGAGACAGAAAGCAAGAGATCATCCTCTGGGGGAATGGCCTTACCACAATCCCTTCTCCTTCATTTTCCTCTCGGGATCTTGTGCACTCACGTACACGCACCCGGCATGAGTTTAAACCACCAGATCTGGGTCTCGAACTGCGGTCAACTATGTGGGAGTTCAGCGACTTAGCCATTACATCAACTGCTGGTACCGACATTAGTCTTTTTTAAAAAAGAATTATTTAATTAATTATAGTTATTTAATTTGATGAGAGAGCGAGAACAAGTGAAAGTGAGTAGGCAAGCTGCCAGGTCCAGGACTCAAACCACAGTCAACTATGTGGTAGTCCAGTATGCTACCTGAGGAGAGGTTATTTTATTTATTTATTTATTTTTAGAGCTTTTTGCCTTAGGGTGTGTGCACTTGCCAGAAAGAGAGAGAGACAGAAACAGTGAGAGGGAAAGTGAGAAATCAATCCCCCCGGGGGATGACCACCTCGCAATACCTTCTCCTCCCAAGATCTTGGACATGCATGCACATACACCTGGCATGAGTTTCAAGCCTCTGGGTAGGGAACTCGAACCACGGTCGACCATGTGGGAGTCCAGCGACGTAACCATTACACCATCTGTTGGCCCTGAGATGTTAGCTCTTAAAACGTGGGAAGGACCAGCAGTTGGCATAATGGTTACATTGCTGGATTCCCACATAGTCAACCACGGTACAAGTCCTGGACCCGGCAGCGTAAAACTCATGCCGGGTGCATGTGTGTGCATTCCCAAGATCCCAAGAGGAGAATAGAGGAGAAGGGATTGTGGCATGGTCGTTGTGGCTGGGGGGCGGTTTCTCACTTTCTGTCTCTCTGATGAATGCACACTGCCCTGTAGCGAAAATCTCTCTCTAAAAAAAAACCCAAAGAAACAAACACTTGCTCTCATAATGGGAGGGGCAGCCTTGAAGATCTGTAAGGTGCTTTCGGGGCCTTCTCTCTGTCCTGCCTATTATTATCTGGTTTTGTAATCACTTTAGTAACCTCAAATTCAACCACACTCTTACCATTCTCTGCTAAATGTGGTTTTTCTTTTTTGCTCTTTATGTGTTTAAGCTATGAATTTAAAACATTTTTCTTCTATATTTCCCTTTCTCTTAAATTTCACTAAATACAGTTAGAAGCAACCCGGCAGCAGCCTAAGCACTTTGTCATTTAGACATTTTTTTTTGCTAGAGAACTTAAACTGCTGTTCTTAAATTTAGATTTCTCCAAGCCTTAGGACATGGGCACAAAACATTCTAATTCTTTGCTACTCTATAACAAGGATAGCCTTCCTTCAGTTTCCAATAATTTCCTCATTCCCACCATAATACCTCCATATTTTTATTTGTGACTTAGTCAATCTCTAAGAAGTTTCATTTTCTTTCTAAATTTTTTTTCTGAGTCTCTACTATAACCTAGGTTTTTCCTAGCCTGCTTTTCCAAACTCCTTCAGCCTCTACCAATCACCCAGTTCCAAAGCTGCTTCCACATTTCCCGATATCTATATAGCAACACAATCCTGCTTTTTCTTTTTTTTTTTCTTTTTCTTTTTTTTTTTTTTTAACCAATTTCCTTTCTTAGCCTGTCATTGTGTTGTTAAACAGAAATTCCTGAGACTGGGTGGTTTATTAAGAATGTAGTTTGGGCTGGTCCTGTAGCATATGGTTAAGAGAGCCAGATTCCCACCCTGGGAGACTTGAAGGACAGGCTGAGTATGTGTGTGTACATACTAAGAACCCCAACAGGTTAGAGTAATGGAGAAGGGATTGTGGTGTGACCACACCCCACCGAGAGTGTATGTTTTCTCTCTTTAAAAAAAAATCGAAAAAAAAAAAAAAAAAAAAAAAAAAAAAAAAGAGCAGAGGTTTATTTGGCTCATGATTCTGGTGGCTGAAATGTCCAGTTATAGGGCCGCCCTCACAACATGGCTGACAGAAGCAGAGAGGAAGGCAGACGAAGGCAGAGAGAAAGAGAGAGAGAGAGAGAGAGAGAGAAAGAAAGAGAGAAAGAGAGAGAGAGAGAGAGAGAGAGAGAGAGAGAGAGAGAGAGGAAACAGACTTTTCCACTTTGGTTTATTCCTCCCATGCTGCAGCTAGCTGATTGGATAGTGCTCTCCCATCAGGCCCCGCCTCTTAAATGGATCACCACTTTCCAGAACTATTACATCGCAGACTAAGCTTCCAAGCAAAAACCTTTGTGGGACAAACCATTTCCAAACCAGAGCATGTAGATACATCACATTTGTTCAATCCATTGGATGTTTTGATACATGAACATTTGAGTTATTCCACTTTTTGGCTAGTATAAATAATGCTGCTATAAACACTAATGTGCATTGCATATGTGTCCGTGTGTGTGTGTGTGTGTGTGTGTGTGTGTGTGGTTTTATTTCTCTTGATGCCACCTAGGAGTGGGATTGCTGGGTCATACGGTAACTATGTTTAACATTTTTAGGAACTGCCAACTGTTTTCTAAAGTGGCTGTACCATTTTATGTTACCACCAGGAATATATATGGAGGTTCCAAATTTCTATTTTTTTATTTTTTATTTTTTTAGTTTGCTATATAGAGCTTCCTGCTCATTGGAGAGAGTCAGAGAAAGAGAGAGAAGGAAAGTGAGAAGGCACCCCTGGGAGGATGGCCACACCGCAAACCCTTCTCCCTTCCTCTCCAGGGATGTTGGGCACATGTGCACAGGTATCCAGAGTGGTTCTCAAGTGCCTGGTGTGTTTGTCAAACCTTTGGGTGGAGGATTCCAACTGCACAGTCAGCCAGGTGGGATCTAGCTGCCTTAACCACTCCTCACGGGCCTCATTTTGTTTTACATTTCCTGTTTAGTAATAATATTAGACTACTTTTAACATCTTTGCATACATAGCAAACTAAAAGGCTATAGTTGCGTTGACAGTCTTAGCAAAAACCATGGAGGAAAAAGTTTCCTTATTTCTAGTTGGTCCACAAAATGAAAAGATACATAATTCTTTTTCTTAAAACATCAAAATCAATATTAAATTTTATTGTGGCTGGGGACAATAACACGCAAGGTCAACGTCACTCTATTCATATATACGGCGACTCAGCAGTACAGGGGTCCAGCCTTTTACTTCTGGGTGACATCTTTCAACCTTGTCCGACTATCAGGAGTCCCCATGCCATCTCCCATGGTAGGAACCCTGCCAAGCTGAGTCCCTCTGGGGTCCCTGTCACTCCTGTTGGTTTCCGGTTCAGGTAGGTACCAGGGGCCGGCGTTGTAGCCCATGGGGTAGTGACTGACGGTCCGGGTTCTTGGCCCCAAGGATGCGACTCGCTGGGAGCTCACCCCGGTGACCGGAGACCCCCCCAGGCAGCCCTCCCTCGGCCATCCCCGTCTTGGCGGGGAGGGCTGGTCAAGCCCGCGCCCTACCCTGGGACCGGCTCGGGGTTGCTGGGCATCCCCAGGGAGGGGAGCCGTCGGGCGCGCGCT
>NW_006204841.1:683995-696952 GCF_000334495.1 Tupaia belangeri chinensis
CGTGGGACCCTCAGCCCGCGCTCCTCCCCGCGCCTCCGTCCTGCCCGGGCCCGGCTCCGTCCGCGCTGCGGTCCTCGTCGCCCGCGGTGTCGGGCGCGAACCCGGCCTGACCCAGTGTCCCCAGCGCCGCGTTGCTTTGTTTATCCTCTGCCAGACCGTTCCGCACCAACTCTGGGCGCCCCGGTTCTGACGAGCCGCGCTTTGATGGCCGAGGCGAGACAAAGGTTCCCCCTGTTTTGCAGGGGCTGGAGCCGGGGCGCACGCTCCGGTGGACAATGTGTTTTCCCAGCCCCAGGGTGGGTGCCAGGGTCTTCTGCCACTCTCACCGCCCCTCTGGCGGAGCCCTGTGGTGGCGAGATTGGACTCCTCGCCCTGGGTGGGTGGGGTAGGCTTTTTCTTTTCTTTTTCTTTCTTTCTTGCTTTTAAAATGATTATCGGCACACCGAAGAGCAGACGTTTATATATATTAGATGTTCTCAGAATAGAGGCATCCGAGTCGTTTTACGAATTCTGGAATCCGAAAGACAATTATTTATGTAAAGACACAGCCATTCCGAGGAGAGGGCTTGAGGAGAAAGCCCAGTAACTACGACCATGTGTTGTGAAATTTTAATATGGTTTTTATGAATAATGGCCGGGAAACTGATCTGATGTAGGTGAGGGTGTGTGTGTGGTGGAAGTGGAAGTGGTGGAGGAGAGGGAGTGGTTAGAATACAAAGGAAAGGCAATTTTAGTAAGAGGTTCTTAGTTAGTACCCTGTGGCAAATTTTCAATTCATTAGGTTGTCAGTTAAATCAATGTTCCCCGGTAAAATCGCCCAGCGTAGTTGTTGGATTATCTATAAAATGGCTAACAGTTATTTGCATTGTGTGTGACTCAAGAGTCTGAGCACAGCGATGAATTCTGAGTAATTTTTAAGAAGTCAACAAAGAGAAGACACCTTCACTACCATGGTCTTTATTCACTGGGAAAATGAAACCCTGGTGCAGCATGTTCCACAGCCGTTGGCTTGTAAGAAAACATCTTTCAAAGGCAACTTTTTAAAGAAACATTCTGAAAAATGCGTATTACGGAGGTGATATGGTTGCCTGACGAATGACTTCAACTCAGCCATGTGCAGGAAAAGAATCATGCTGGTAGATCGTGCTTTTCTAATACTGATGACTTAAAATGCATTTTAGTAAGGTTTATTTTTACAGCCACTTTTAACAAATTGAGGAACTTTTTAAAAAGTTGATTTACATGGGGGAGAAAGAGAGAGAGAGAGACAGCACAGCCAGCAGTTGAAGCCACCATCTACCCCCAGCTCTGGCCAAGGCGGGATCCTGGGCACACGTGTACATGGTGTATTCAGGGAGGTTCCAGACAAACCCGGAACTCTCCCTTGTGGGTCAGCGTGGCGTCACATTTCATGCATTGCCACCATATGGCTTCCTAAATGGAGAAACTTCCATGTTGAAGATTTAGCAGGACTGTGACTGGGTGGTGGTGCAGCTATGAAAATTGATGCTCTGAGAGGCAGCCTCATGTGGGCTTCTTGGTTCAAGTCCCAAGACCTCCCTGAGAGCACCAGAGGTGCTTGCTGTCCACCCAGGTCTGGCCGAGGCTGGGGGTGGGTCGTGGCCTCTAGACTCTTGTTTGGGTGTTCTCTTTCTCATGTAAAGAGTAAGTCAACTTAAGTAACCTTAAAAAATAAGATTTGGTACTTAGCTCTGAATTTAGAGTCGGGAAGATAATACCAGCCTAATATACTTTGGTAATTGGTGTGAGAAGCAGAAGCTACTGCATAATTCTTCATAAACCATAAAGCACTATAACAAAAGTTTTTGTCAAAGAATTATTTATTTAATTTAATTTATTTTTTAAAAATTTGTGGGGCCAGCAGTTGGCGTAATGGCCATGTCACTGGACTCCCATGTAGTTGACTGCGGTTCGAGTCCTGGACCCAGTGGCTTAAACTCATGCCAGGCGTATGAGCGTGCTTGCTCAAGATCCCTAGAGGAGAATGAAGGAGAAGGGACTGTGGCGTGGCCATCCCCCACTGGGGGGTGATTTCTCGCTTTCTGTCTCTCTCTGTCTTTCATGCTCCCTATAGCAAGAACCTCTCCTAAATAAATAAATAAATAAATAAATAAATAAATAAATAAATAAATTGCTATAGAGCGCATGCGCCTATGGGGGGTGGCGGGGGAGATGAGAAAGCAAGCTGATAGGTTCCCGACCCGAACTGTGGTCAGGCATGTGGAAGTCCAGTGCCTTAACCACCACGCCACCTGCTGCCTCCCAAGTGTAGGTCTTTATTGCTAGGAGAGGAAGTTGCATTTCACAATTTTCTCTTACTTGATTTTGTAGCAGTTGATGGAAATTAAAGGGCATGGGATGGTCTTTTTGTCTGTGTGTGTGTGTGTGTGTGTGTGTGTGCGCGCGCGCGCGTGCGTGTGTGTGTGGTGTGTGTGTGTGTGTGCGTGTGTGTGTGGTCTGTCTTTTTAATCTGCCATGTAGCAGTGTTCAATAAATAGTTATGTAAAGGATGAATCAATGAAACATAAAATAAGTACAGATAAAATGTGTACAGAGAACTGTACTGAAGGCCTACTATGTGCCGAGAACTGTGGAAAGTGTTTTCACATACAGTGTAGGAGAGCCTGGCGACACCCTCCAGCCTCCCTTTTAAAACATTTCTATATGCCAAGTACATTTGCCGGGGAAAGAGAGAGAAAGAGAGAAAACATCCTCCCCTCCCAGGGGAATGGCCATGCTGCAATTTCTTTTTCTCCATTCTCCTCTCAAGATTTTAGACATGGTCGCTCACATGCCTGGAATGTTTTTCAAGCTGCTGGGTCCAGGACTCAAACTGTGCCGCTGGCCATATGAGATCGAGCCTCCTTACCCACCAGGCCACCGGCTAGCTTGGTGACTTCTCTGTTTAGGTCATAGTTGACACACATTTCTTTGAAGAATGGGGCCTCTTGGGTGGTTTTAATGATCATCTCCTGCAACTGAGCAGCACACGGGAACATTTCACTTGTATGTTACATGTGGGGAGGCAGGGCCGACGTCCACGTTCCCATTTTGTAGGTGAAGAGATCCAGACACAGCGAGATTAAATGACTTCCATCCCACACCACTGGCACAGCAATGCCTGAGGTAGACTCTGGAGCTCACGTCCAGGGCCTTCGCCCCTGCATCATGCAGTCTTCTCCAAGATACTCTGCACTCTCGTGCATCATACTTGAGTCCGTCTTCATGCACAAGTCTACCTTTTGGAAGATGTTTATGTAAGGAAAATTTGTATTTTCTAACTTGGTACTTATGGAAGTGGTGAAATGTACAAGTTGGGGAGTCAGGGGACTGACTTTGAACCCTGGCATTACCACTTACTAGCTCTGTATCCTTGGCAAGTAATTTAATCTCAGCCTTAGTGTCCTCATCTGTAAACCAGTGAAAATACTAATAACTTACAGGGGTTTTGTAGGGATCAAGCAAAATATTATGAGTATGGATACACTGGCCAGTGCGCACCAAATGCTCAGCGTCAGCCAACTTTTATCCTCACTACTGTAACATAATGCAGTGGTCTTTGTTATTTTTTTTAAGAATTATTTTTAGTTTAACTTTATTTATTTATTTATTTTTAAAATTTGACCAGAGAGGGACAGAGTGAGAGAGAAAGGGAAAGTGAGAAAACAAGTTGCTAGGTCCAGGACTCCCATGTGGGAGTCCAGTGCCCTTAACCACCATGCCTTTTGCTGGCCCTGAGCAGTGACCTTTAGACTTTATTTTTGCAGTTATAGATGCATTTTACTTTGCCACCTAGAGTACAGACACATATCTATGTGTAATTAAAAAAAATCATTAAGTAATGCATAGACTTTCTGTGTACAGTGCAGTCTTCAATTTTTATTCTAGTTTATTTTAAAAATGCAGGTTGAGTTCCACTCATTGAGTTCACATTCTCATTAGTGGGTCAAGACCTATAGTTTGAAAAGCACTAAGATAGAGGATTATCTGGCTAAGTGCAATGAAGAAAGTTTGTTGTTGAATCTTTGTATTTTTCCTTCACATGGTTTACAACATTGGTTGGAATTTGAATATTACATTACACTTCTAAATAGGTCATTAAATAGTTCTTTGAAATGATGATCACTTATGGAGTATTTGTCATGGTCAAGGCACTGTGCTATTTATGCATGTTATCTAATTTAGTTCTCACCACAGTCCTGTGAGTAGGCTTCTGTTTCTGTTTGATAATCGAAAGGAAGACTTCAGGAGCTTTTTATTAACTTGTCAGGGTCCTCAGATGACTAAGGGATAAAGCAAGGATCCAACCTCATTTCTCTTTGACCTCAAAGCCTGTCTGTTCTCTGTCTCTCTTTTTTCCTTTTAATATTTAATTATTTATTCATCTATTAGCTTGTGAGAAAAGTTGTGACGGGAGCCAACAGGTGGCGTGGTGGTTAAGGGCACTGGACTCCCACATGGCCAACTCCAGTTAGAGTCCTGGACCTGGTCACTTGCTTTCTCACTTTCCTTCTCTCTCGCTCTTATTCTGTCCCTCTCTGCTCAAATGAAAATAAATAAGTAAATAAATCAAGTTAAATAAAATGGCTTTAAAAAAAGTCATGATGTATTTTTCTATGCAAAAATGTGTCATGACTTTTTCCAGCAACTCAATATTTCTTTGTTGTGATTTTTAAACTGCCAGGTCTGGACCCCAACCACAGTCGGCCATGTGGAATCCAGTGCCTTGACAACCATGCTACCTGCTGGCTTTTTCTGTCTGCCCTTTTAACCCCCACACTTTGTTCTGATGTTTCCTCAAAGTGAGTTCTGAAGATATTTCATTGTGGGACCAGCAGTTAGCGTAATGGCTATGTGGCTGAACTCCCATGTAGCCGACCACGGTTCGAGTCCCGAACCCGGTGGCTGAAAATCACACCGGGCGCGTGTGTGTGCGTGCCCAAGATTCCAAGAGGAGAATGGAGGAGAAGGGATTGCGGCATGGCCATCCCCCCTGGGAGTTGATTTCTCGCTTTCTGTCTCTCTTTCTCTCTCTGTCTCTGGCGAGTGCACATACCTTGTAGCAAAAATCTCTGCAAAATAAAAAGAAAAAAACAACAACAAAAAAAACAAAACAAAAAGGATATTTCATTGTTCTCTCATGTGAATTTGAAGGGCGATATTGAGAATTTTTTTTCTTTTTTTTTTTTTTTTAAGAGGTTTTTGTTATAGGGTGCGTGCGCTCGCTAGAGAGAGACAAAGCGAGAAATCTCCCCCCATTGGGGATGGCCACACTGCAATCCCTTCTCCTCCATTCTCTTTTCGGGATCTTGGGCATGCACGCACACGCACCCAGTGTGAGTTTTAAGCCACCGGGTCTGGGATGCGAGCTGCGGTCGACTACATGGGAGTCCAGCGACATAGCCATTCCGCTCACTGCTGGTCCCGTGATATTGAGAATTTGCTGATTATGGTAGATCTTTAAGGACTCATTTAAAGACAGTTTTCAGTGTAGTAAAGAAGTGTACATAATAGACTAGTAATTCATTCTGACTTTAGCTGTCTTTGATGTAAATATTTTGGAATAGCTTCTTGGGTTTTTGTGATAAAGTCAATTAATTGGTCGTTTTTATTGAACACCCAAAGGTTTAATGTCTTCAGAAGAGCCATAAAATAACTGTGTAACTATAAAAAGACTTCATTACGAATGAATAGCTTTGTTAAGGCACAAAATGAGGACTTCAGGGCTACAGAGAGTATTTCGTAGTATATTGATCCACCTTAAAATCATAAGGCTGCCAAAGTATTTATTTAGTAAAAAATTTGTAAGAAACAGCCACCAACTGGCCTAATTTTTTTCCTCGTATTTTAGTTCTTTACATTCTTTATTATTATTATTATTTTTGGATCTTGCCTTCTTAGCAGGGTTGTAATTTTGATATTTTGGTATTTCTGAAACTTTTCCCCTCTTTAAAAAATATCATGGGGGGGACCAGCAGTTAGCGTAATGGCTGTGTCGCTGGACTCCCATGTAGTCAACTGCGGTTCGCGTCCCGGACCTGGTGGCTTAAAACTCATGCCAGGCACGTGTGCGTGCGTGCCCAAGATCCTGAGAGGAGACCGGAGGAGAAGGGATTGCAGCATGGCCATCTCCCTGGGGGGTGATTTCTCGCTTTCTGTCTCTCTGTCTCTCTTTGTCTGTCTGGCGAGTGCACGCGCCCTATAGCATAAAAAAAAAAAATCATGGGAAGGTGGCAGGTAGCATGGTGGTTAAGGTGCTGGACTCTCACATGGCCAACCACAGTTCAAGTCCTGGACCTGGCAGCTTGCTTTCTCATTTTCCCTTTTTCTCTCTGTCTCTTTCTGTGGTCAGATTAAAAATAATAACAAATAAAATAAAATAAAAACATAATTCTAAAAATAAAATCTTAAAAAAATATCATCAGGGGCTGTGGCCAGCAGGTGGTGTGGTGGTTAAGGTGCTGGACTCCTACATGGCTGACCATGGTTCTGGACCTGGTGGCTTGAAAATCATACCACTGGCGTGTGCGTGCGGGCCCAAAATCCCTAGAGGAGAATGGAGGAGAAGGGATTGTGGTGTGGCCATCCTCTCAGGGGTGTGATTTTTTGCTTTCTATCTCATTGTCTCTCTGTCTATCCAGCAAGCACATGCATCCTATAGCGAACATTTCTTAAAACAAAACCAAAAAAAAAAAAAAAAAAGGAACAACAACAACAACAACAAAAACAAGAATATGACTAGCAGAATTACAAATCTGGAAATATTGATAATAACATTGAATGTTAATGAAATAAGTTCTCCACTCAAGAGACACAGACTGGCTGAATGTGTAAACAAACAGAACCCCTGTATCTGCTACCTACAAGAAATGTACCTCAGGGATAAAGATATACTTAGACTAAAAGTGAAGGGCTGGAAAAATTTTTCCAAGCAAAACGAAATTAAAAAGAGCTGGAGTCACAATACTGATTTCAAACAAAATAGGCTTTAACACAAAAACTGTAAGAAGAAACAAAAAAGGGCATTATGTAGTACTAAAAGGAAAAATACACCAAGAATATAACACTCATAAATATCTATGCACCCAGTTCAGGAGCACCCAAATACATGAAAAAAGACTGCTAGATCTAAATGGAGAGATAGACTGCAACATACTAATCATGGGGATCTCAACACCCCACTGGCTCCTTTGGATAGATAATCTAGATAAAGAGAGAGAGAGAAAAAAATTCTCTCTTGTATTTGTGGGGGGGGATTTAGAATTTTTTTTTTTTTTTTTTTTTTTTTAAGAGGTTTTTGTTATAGGGTGCGTGCGCTCGCTAGAGAGAGACAAAGCGAGAAATCTCCCCCCATTGGGGATGGCCACACTGCAATCCCTTCTCCTCCATTCTCTTTTCGGGATCTTGGGCATGCACGCACACGCACCCAGTGTGAGTTTTAAGCCACCGGGTCTGGGATGCGAGCTGCGGTCGACTACATGGGAGTCCAGCGACATAGCCATTCCGCTCACTGCTGGTCCCGTGATATTGAGAATTTGCTGATTATGGTAGATCTTTAAGGACTCATTTAAAGACAGTTTTCAGTGTAGTAAAGAAGTGTACATAATAGACTAGTAATTCATTCTGACTTTAGCTGTCTTTGATGTAAATATTTTGGAATAGCTTCTTGGGTTTTTGTGATAAAGTCAATTAATTGGTCGTTTTTATTGAACACCCAAAGGTTTAATGTCTTCAGAAGAGCCATAAAATAACTGTGTAACTATAAAAAGACTTCATTACGAATGAATAGCTTTGTTAAGGCACAAAATGAGGACTTCAGGGCTACAGAGAGTATTTCGTAGTATATTGATCCACCTTAAAATCATAAGGCTGCCAAAGTATTTATTTAGTAAAAAATTTGTAAGAAACAGCCACCAACTGGCCTAATTTTTTTCCTCGTATTTTAGTTCTTTACATTCTTTATTATTATTATTATTTTTGGATCTTGCCTTCTTAGCAGGGTTGTAATTTTGATATTTTGGTATTTCTGAAACTTTTCCCCTCTTTAAAAAATATCATGGGGGGGACCAGCAGTTAGCGTAATGGCTGGGTCGCTGGACTCCCATGTAGTCAACTGCGGTTCGCGTCCCGGACCTGGTGGCTTAAAACTCATGCCAGGCACGTGTGCGTGCGTGCCCAAGATCCTGAGAGGAGACCGGAGGAGAAGGGATTGCAGCATGGCCATCTCCCTGGGGGGTGATTTCTCGCTTTCTGTCTCTCTGTCTCTCTTTGTCTGTCTGGCGAGTGCACGCGCCCTATAGCATAAAAAAAAAAAATCATGGGAAGGTGGCAGGTAGCATGGTGGTTAAGGTGCTGGACTCTCACATGGCCAACCACAGTTCAAGTCCTGGACCTGGCAGCTTGCTTTCTCATTTTCCCTTTTTCTCTCTGTCTCTTTCTGTGGTCAGATTAAAAATAATAACAAATAAAATAAAATAAAAACATAATTCTAAAAATAAAATCTTAAAAAAATATCATCAGGGGCTGTGGCCAGCAGGTGGTGTGGTGGTTAAGGTGCTGGACTCCTACATGGCTGACCATGGTTCTGGACCTGGTGGCTTGAAAATCATACCACTGGCGTGTGCGTGCGGGCCCAAAATCCCTAGAGGAGAATGGAGGAGAAGGGATTGTGGTGTGGCCATCCTCTCAGGGGTGTGATTTTTTGCTTTCTATCTCATTGTCTCTCTGTCTATCCAGCAAGCACATGCATCCTATAGCGAACATTTCTTAAAACAAAACCAAAAAAAAAAAAAAAGGAAACAAAATCATGCTGGGCACATGTGTGTGCATGCCCCCAAAAAATCCTGAGAGAAGACTGGAGGAGAAAGGATCGTGGCTCGGCCATCACCTTGGGGGGGTGATTTCTCCCTTTCCCTCTCTCTGTCTCTCTGGTGAGCGAATGTGCCCTATGGCAATACATTAAACACTAAAAAGGAAGAGTTTAAGAGATTAAAGAAGTTTTATGAATAGTACTTACAGTACACAAATAGATCATTGTACATGGCAATGAAACGGCAGCTTTCATTCTTCACGTAAGTCCTAGATTCCAAGTCTTCTGGTGTCTGGTTTGTATTGCTGTCTCCACATACGACTGTATCTTACAAAAAGGGGAGTAGCAGGTGCTTAAAGATATAGAGATATGCTTTTGCCTTTGCGTTATAGTTTTGGATATCTATGTGCTTGGCTCTTTAAACTTTTAATTGTATAGTTAAACTATTTGCTGAACTAAGGTTAGTCTTTTCAAAGCTGATCATTTAAAAATCAGAATTTCTGTAGATCATAATGATACCTTAGGCAAGGAGGAGCAGTTTCTTGACTTATTTATGTGGTTTGAAAATTCATGTAGTTCTGTTCAGAGTCGTCATTGGGCTTATGACCAGATGTAAATGAGTATAGATATAGTTACATTTATCGTTGAACATCAGATTGCACCTTTAGGTTGGCCTTCAGAAATACTGTTTTGCAGGTAATGAAATTGTGTGCTATTGTAGTAGGTTATGTTTTGCCTTTATTTCATTAGTTATAATTTTTTTAAAAAGAGGTTTCTGGGGGTCAGTAGTTAGAGTAATGGCTATGTCCCTGGACTCCCATGTAGTTGACCGCGGTTCTAGTCCCGGACCTAGTGGCTTAAACTCACGCCGGGCGCGTGTGCGTGCGAGCCCAAGATCCCGAGAGGAGAATGGAGGAGAAGGGTGGCCATCCCCCCTGGGGGGATGATTTCTCACTTTCTGTCTCTCTGTCTCTCTGACGAGCGCATGTGCCCCATAGCAAAAACCTCTCCAAAAGAGGTTTCTGCCTTAGGGGATATGACAGAGAGAGAGAGACAATGAGAGGGAAAGAAAAAACACCTGGGGGCGAGGACGTGGCCACGCCACAGTCCCTTCTCCACTTTCCTCCCTGGATCTTGGGCACGCACACACAGGTGCCCTGCATGATTTTCAAGCCACTGGGTCCTGGACTCAAACCACGGTTGACCATATGGGAGTCCAGCGATGAAACTGCAGTGTTATCTGCTAGCCTCTTATTAATTTATTTCTTTGGTCTAACACACTACTCTTAAATAGATACCTATAGTATTCGTGAGCATTTAGAAACAGTCCAGCTATTGCATGGTTACTGCCTGTGTTCAGGCAGATTATGAAACGTGACTACCATTACATTTTGGGCCCCTTTTATTCTGATTTTCTTTTTTTTTTTCTTTGTTTATAAGCCTGAGGACATGCCAGAGGACAGAGAGAAAGGGAGATGGAGAAAGCGCCTGGCCACTGGGGCATGGTCATGCTGCAATCCCTTCTCCATCTTTCCATCCTTCCAGGGTTTTGGGGTGCATGTGCATGTGCCCCGTGTGTTCTTCATGCCGCTGGGGCTGGGATTTGAACTGTGGGGTTGGCTCTGTCACATCTGGCTCTTGTAACCACTGGACCATGGGACTGGACTCCCTTTTGCCCTTTTTAAATTTTTTAGAGATAAGAGCAAAATCATTTAGATACCTACTTCCACTGGTGGCTTTGAGGCAGGTGCACACGCACATTTTAGATTTACATGGATGGACTGTTTCCCCTTGTGTGTGAGAAGTCCAAGATGATAAACTCTTAATCTTGAAATGAAAAAATATTAAATAACTTTGTGTAAATAGAAAAACTGAGTGAAAACCCTGAAGAGATGCTTTTATAGTCGTATGTTCTCAGAAGCATTTCAGAAGCCCAGTAGTGGCTGGCCCTGTGGGCAGTACTTAAGCCTGTGCATAGAAAGCAGATCCTCGTGGCCTGACATGGTTGGAATCCCAGCCCTGGCAGCGTGAGAAACATGCCAGGCACATGTGTGTTCCTGAAATCCTGATGGGATGGAGAAATGGAGGAACAAGGATTGCAGTGTGACCACGCCCCATTGGGGAGAGCTTTGTCTCTCTCTCTCTCCTACTCTCTCTCTCTCTCTCTGTCCCTGTCTCTCTTTCTGGCTACTGCATGTATCCTCTGGCAATTAAAGACAAAATGAAAATAAATAAAAAGAAGCCTTTTTAAAAAATCAAGGAACAAAAAGGAACTAGTACTTAGCTTGCTAGAAATAGACTTTTAGAACAGAATTTAAGAGCAGGTAGCAGCTGCTAAGAGGAATGATTCCAAGTTAAAGAAAGGAAGGAGCACTTGCTGAAAGGTGTCGGGCTTGGGCTTTTGCAGGGCAAGGGCGGAGCAGCTTGCACCTGGAGGCCCACTGGCCTCCTCCTGCGCAGCCAGACGGGGATGGCTGGCACTAGGGAAGTGCGGGGCAGGGAGGGCTGAGCCAGCCGGTTACCTGACGGGCGTCGGGCTTTTGCAGGGCAAGGGCGGAGCAGCTGCACCTGGAGGCCCACTGGCCTCCTCCTGCGCAGCCAGACGGGGATGGCTGGCACTAGGGAAGTGCGGGGCAGGGAGGGCTGAGCCAGCCGGTTACCTGACGGGCTTGTTTCTGTGCGAATCTAGGACAAGCTGGAGTCAATGAATGCTTTGTGAAGATTCTTTATCATTGTTAATCCGCATTTTCCTCACTTTGGAGAAATAGAAAGGACTGACCGGCGTTCCGCATCACTGTTTTAAGATGAGGAAGCGTTGTTACCCCAAACCCCATCTCCAAAGCCATTTCTGACTTCGGGCGGGGCCGATGTTCTTGGGGAAGCTGGGCCTGAGCCAGGAGAGCTGGCTGTTACACCCTGTGGGTGCATTCCAGGCTGCCCTGAGTGACTGCGGTCCCACTTCTTTCTCAGTTCGCAAAGTTCATACGTTTGAGGACCTTTTCTCTAACAGTGATAGATGCAGTGGGCTTGCCTGGTTTATGAGGCAGCTACCCTGTGGGTTGTGATGGGTTAACTGTTCTAGAGTTAATGAGTTCAGGGTCACAGGTTCAATTCCTGTGAAGGCCAGTTAGCTTTGCTTTGTTCTGTGATCTCTTAACCCAGACCAGCCATCTGGCGGGAGCAGATCATTGATCACAAAGGGAAAAAAAACCAGACCATGTGGGAGGGACAATGTGGATGCTTCCCAGTAGATGTCGTGTAATTAGAGAATCCTAAAAGCATATGCTAATTTCTGTTTCACAGCATTGTGATATGTAGCAGATAATATGGTTATCGAATATTTTTCTCGTCATTTCAGTTGAACTCTCATATTGACAGTCATTTTTCTTTAAAATTTTTTAAAAATTTTGGCTGTAGGGTATGTGTGCTTCCTGGGGGTGGGGGAAAGAATGAGAAAGTACCCCCCCCGGGGGGGTGACCATGCCACAATCCCTTCCCTCTATTGTCCTTGGGATTTGGGGTACGTATGCACACATACCTGGTATGTTTTTCAAACCTCTGTGTCCGGGATTTGAACCATGTAGTCGACCACATGGGACCCAGCCGCCTTAACCACCATACCACCAGCTGGCCCCGGAAGGCCAGGTTTGATTCTCAGAACCCTGGGAGGGCTGGCTGGAAGAAGGTAGCCCCACACTACGTACCAGGGGACCCAGCTGCCTTAACCACCTACCACTGGCTGGCCTAGACAGTTGTCTTTTCTACAGTCCTTAGACTTTTGAACGACTCATTCATTCATTCCTTGTATGTTGTCCTGAGTGTCCTGGCCTTCTTGATGTTTGTAGGACGGCAGCCGCGCTAGTGAGGACAGGGTCAGGCTCGAAGCAGTAGATCAAAGCACTTAGTTGTTTATAGATCCGATTCCACTGAATTAAAGAACAAAGGTAAGAAAGAAAAAAAAGGAAAACACCATTTTGAATGAAGATAAAGAGAGAATTTCCTAAGAAATACTCTAAAATTAAAAAAAATATTTAATTTTATTTATTATTATTTTAAATTTCTTATAGGATATGTATGCCCACCAGAGAGTGATGAGAGAGAGAGAGAGAGAGAGGGAGAGAGAGAGC
>NW_006204841.1:696963-703201 GCF_000334495.1 Tupaia belangeri chinensis
ACTTGCTGGCCTCACTCTGTGATTTTTCTAAAAACTATCCCTTCTTTGGGGACCAGCAGATGGCATGGTGGTTAAGGTGTTGGACATTCCCACGTGGCTAACCATGGTTTGAGTCCCACACCTGGTGGCTTGCGTTCTCACTTTTCCTCTCCCTGTCTCTCTCTCTCTGTGTCTCTCTGGTCAAATTAAAATAAATAAATGAATAAGTAAAATTATAAACAAACAAACAAACAAACTACCCCTTCTTCTACAAATCTGTTATTCCTTTTATTAAAAAAGCTTCTAATGAAAGAAATATGAACCACCACGCCACCTGCCAGGCCTGAATAAGATATTAAAACTAATTTGACCTCTTTTTACAAGGTGTCTGCTAGAACATTTAAAACTACAGATATGGAGGCCGGCAGGTGGCATTGTTGTTAAGGCACTAGACTCCCACATGCCAACTGCAGTTCGAGTCCTGGACCTGGTGGCTTGCTTTCTCACTTTCTCTTTTTTTCTCTCTCCCTGTCACTCTATCCTTTTCTGGTCAAATAAATAAATAAATCAATGAAGTTAAGTACAATAATTCTTTAAAAATGATAAAATGACATACATGGCTTCGTGCGTCCGTATTTTGTTTCTACTGGGCCGTTCAGATTGCGACCAGCCCGTCATTGCCCTGATGAGAAGCCGAGGTTCAGAGGTGAAGTAACTTGGCCGAGTTATGTCCTTGGCTTGTGCTCATTTTCCCGAGGTACCGCTCTGCTGAGTTCAGGAGCTCAGGGAGACAGGAACTCTTCGCGCCACCAGAGGCTCACGGCAGTTATCCTATGGGCGCCGGATCTCTGTTACACTGGTGGTGTACGCACGCAGGGACTTCATTTTGTTAATGACGTTGATATTTAGGCTCAGTCCTACTTTCCTATGTATAGGTCAGAGGTCTTGCAACTTTATTTAGTTATGAGAAAAGCACATTAAAATATTAGACATTAGGGCCAGTAGATGACATGGTTGTTAAGGCGCTGGACTCTCCCACATGGCTGACCACAGTTTGAGTCCCGGACCTAGTGGCTCACCTTCTCACTTTACCTTTCTCTCTCTCTGGTCAAATTAAAATGAATGCATAAATTTAAATAAATAATTTAAATACTTATTTTATTTAAATTTATTCATTCCTTTATTTTAATTTGATGGGGTGGGGGAGAGAAAGCAAGTCACCAGGTCCGGGACTCAAACAATGGTCACCATATAGGAGTTCAGTGCCCTTTACCACCACCTACCTGCCAGCCTCAATACATAATTCTTTTAAAAAAAATTAGACATTGAGGCTAGCAGGTGGCATAGCTCTTAAGGCACTGGACACCAACATAGCCAACCGCAGTTTGAGTCCTAGACCTGGCAGCTTTGAAAATCACTCCAGGCCTGTGACCACATGTGCCTAAAATCCCAAGAAGAGGATGGAGAAGAAGGGGATGCAGTGCGGCCATCCCCCCTTGGGGGATGATTTTCTCTCTTTCTGTCTCTCTCCAGCAAGTGCACATGCCCTGTGGCAAAACAAAGCAAAACAAAACAAAAAAAGTGCTGGTTTAGTGGGTGGCAGAACTTCAGGCATGGAAGGAAGGGGTGGGAGATAAAACAAGAGAAGTGGGTCAGGAAAAGTGTGGACAGAATGGAAAGGCAAAGAAGCCATGGGAACATTCGGAATCTCTTCCAGACCTAAAATTGTAGGTCTACTGAAGTGAAAAGTTTTGGGATTCGATCTTATCAACGTTGCTTAAATTCAGCGTCCACATTGATGTTGTTCTTGGAGTTGCAGTTCGTTCCGCCAATACGGTTATCGATGGGCCAAATCCACTTAAATGGCTTGACTCAGGAAGCTCTGTCTCGTTTTACAGAAGTTTCTTCAGTGTTGTGAAAAAATGCCAATGTTGGTTCTGGATCTTGCCTCTTTTCCTCAGCGTATCATTCATCTTTTTAAAAATTATTTTATTTTATTTTTTATGTTTTTTTAAAAAATTTGATCAGGGAGAGACAGAGAGAGAGAGAGAGAAAATGAGAATGTAAGCTGGACTCGAACCACAATTGGCCATGTGGGAGTCCAGTGCCTTAGCCACCATGCCACCTGCCAGCTCCCAGCATATTATTCATCTTCAAGCTTGTGGCTTGGGCCAGCTCCGTGGCCAGGTGGTTAAGGCAGCCCAATCCTGCATGGCCAGCTCATGGTTCGAGTCCTGAAACCGGCAGTTGAGAAACAGACTCAGGTGCGTGGGGCTGCCCAAAATCCTGAGAGGTGGGAGAAATAAAGGAGAAGGGATTTCAGGGTGACCATGCCCCATAGGGGATGCTTGTACTCTCCTCTCTCTGTCTCTCTGGTGAGTGTCCATGCTCCCTAGCAAAAACAAAAAACCAAAAATCCCGTGGTTCAAGGAAGGGAAAAGATGCCAGCATTTAACCAGCCAGATTTCAGGCAGTTGTGCAATATATGCAGTAGCACTTCTAAGTTATTTTAATGTAAATTAAAATTAAGTGGGAGCTCTGGGACGGTCCTGTTTTAATTATAATTGCAGTGCATCTTAGGAGACCATTCTGCCCGTTATAATCATAACAGTGCCATTATGACTTTTTTTTTAAAGAACCATTAATAAGCTGGGTCTATCTTGAGCTTTGCTAGGTTGGTTTTAAATTATTTTTGTTGAATCAACAGGACTGAAGAATGAAACATTTGTCTTTGGCCCTAAACTTTCCTCTTGGACATAGGTAACAGTTGAGCAGTAGCCAGCAGGAGAAAGATGCTTCAAACTATCTTATTTTTATTTTCGTTTTGAGAGATTTTTGCTATAGAGCATGTGTGCTTGCCCGAGAGAGACAGAGAGACAGAAGAGAAATCACACCCTGGGGGGATGGCCACTCTGCAATCCCTTCTCCTCCATTCTCCTCTAGGTATTTCTGGCATGCATGCACATGTGTCCTGTGTGTTTTAAACCTCCAGGTCTGAGACTCGAACCGCAGTTGACTACGTGGAAGTCCAGTGATGTAACCATACGCCATCTGCTGGTCCCCTGGCTTGTTCTTTCTGGAAAGTATTAGGCTGGACAGACTGGACTTGCCTTGATGATCATTCAGGTAGTGTTTTAGAATTCCGAATTCTGAATCCCGACTGCAGGGCTGGAAGCTAGCTGGGTGAGCTGGACTGTTAGAGACAGGCTTGGGAAGTGGTCCCGGCCCTGACGCTGGCATGGAATCCAGGCCATGCTGTTTGGTTCTCTGGCTAGTAGTTCACAGCCAGTGAAACTAGCCCTGCCTGAATTATTTAATTCCTCTTATCCTTCAAGATGAGTCCGAGGAATCGTTACAGAACAGAACGGGAACGGCTCACCGGTTTGAGGCTTGCGCATGTGTTTCTGCTCGCTCTTCGATTTTCCTTTCACTGAAGTTAGAGATACCTCCTGGGCCTTTGGTTCTGCCTGCTGTTGTTTACGAGCCCTGCTCTCGATGACCTCACTCCGCCAGTCCCAGTGGTAATGTGATTTATCTTCTAAAAATTTAATTCCCATCACAATTTCCTCATGCACCTACCTTCCTCAGAGTGCTGAGTTACTGTGTATAGAGTTGGAGGAAGAAGGAAAGAAAAGAAGAAAAGAAGGATGGGAGAGGGAAAGAAGACAGGAATCTGTTACATGCTGTCCTCGTAGGTTATGTTCGTGTTTGGCTTGCTTGTCGTATCTGAATTCTCAGTGTCCTGTTGTTTTTTGCCTCAGGTTTAAAAAATTTTTTTTAAGTTTTAATTTATTTTTAAAGAATTATTTTATTTAATTTTATTCATTATCACTATTATTATTATTATTATTATTATTATATTTTAAATGAGACCAGAGAGAGACAGAGAGGGGAAGTGAGCAAGCAAGCCACCAGGTCCAGAACACGAATGATGGTCAGCCATGTGGGAGTCCAGCACTTCGACCACACCATCTACTGGCTCCAAGTTTGTTTATTTCTTCCATTTTATATACACACACACACACACACACACACACACACACACACGCAAGTGTTATACATGTTATACATGATTGTGAAAGTGGATTCATATAAAAAGCAGGACACAAACACAAACTGAGCTGTTCGAGGAGATAGTAGCATTGCTGCTGTTTGGTGAAGGCTCCTGGGAGAAGACAGGACAAAGGCTCTGAGTCACAGTCTGGATTCAGGATTACCAGGAGTTTACAGGGCTTCTCCTGGGAGGCCAGTGGAGCACGACAAGGCTCCTGAGAGATGCAGGGCCTCTTGCAGTCAGGGCACCTGGCATGCAGGGAAGTCAGTTAGAGGTTATCCACAGTTTTCCCATTCCTGGTGCTTCCCTAAACGTTGTTGGTAACTGCCGCGTCTGGTGTTCTTAGTATCTCTGACCACTCTGAGGCAGCGCTGACGTTCTGCCCGTGGTCTCACCTGCTTTTTTGCCTGTCGTATCTCCTGGTGAGCCAATCGTATATTTTGCGCTGGAGACTCCTGGTGTGTCGATAGCCCACACTGGCGAGAAAAGCTACCCACTGGCTCCGTGAGTAGCCAGCTGTGCTTTCTGTCTGGTTATTTCTTTGGGGCAGGACTATATGTCGCAGTGCCATCTACAAGATGTTTTGCTTGTTCTGAATCTTTGGTTGACAGCTGTTACACCCAGCTTTCCTTAGAAATGTGCCCTTTTTTGACCGGGGCCGTCAGTGCCTGATGATAGCTGGAGCTGCAGTGGTGCGTTTGGGCTTTTCTTTGCCTAAATGAAGACCATTGCCCTGACTACGATCCCTAAACTGCGCTTAGGACTTGGGAAGAAAACACCCGTGGGTACTTACTGGCCCTCTCAGTCTGGCAAAGCCTACTTTGAGAGGCGAAATGTGAAGCTGAGTAAGTTACCCGAAAACTCGTAATATGGATCGTTAGGAAGTTGTATTTCTAAAGTAATAGATGGAGAAACAGCATGAGTAGTGTCAGCTTTTAAACAGCAATCCTTTGACTTGAATTTTAGTAAGTAAAATAAGAACAAAGTAGAACAAATTCTCTGGGTGCATGAGGGTCATTAAGAAGTTCAGACACTGGGGGGAACAGGTGACAGAGTGATTGAGGTGCTGGATTCCCATATAGTCGGCCATAGTTCAAGTCCTGGATCCAGCAGCTTGAAACGCACCAGGTGCGCATGTGTGTGTGCCCAAAATCCTGAGAGGAGAGTGGAGAAAGGATTGCAGTGTGGCCATCCCTCCTAGAGGGTGATTTCTCGTTTTCTGTCTCTCTAGCGAGCACAGGCACCCAATCATATCTATTATAAAAGAATAGTTCAGATACGGTGATGTTTCCTGACTTGTCTTTGTGAGGTGCGAAAATGGATGGGGGAACCTAACCTCTATAGTTTTGTCTTTAAGCGATAAGGAGGTGTGTGTCTATGGATCCATCTGTGGTGCTGTGAGTGGTAGGGTGCTATTGCATGAGGCTGGGGTCACATGGAGGCCTGGGTTTGGTTCCTGGACCAACCCAAACAGGCCAGGCACAGTAGTGTGTGCCTGGGGTCTCTGCTAACTTGGAGTCTTGAGTGGATGAATTGCACCATGGTAAGACTCTGTCAAAAATACCTACCTTGGGGCCAGCGGGTGGCATGGTGGTTGAGGCACTGGACTCCCACATAGCCAGTGTGGTTCGAGTTCTGGACCTGGTGTCTTACTTTCTCATTTTCCCTCTCTTGTCTCTGTCTCTCTTTATTAAGTGCATGTACCCTATAGCTAATAAAAATAAATACATAAATAAAATAAAATAAATAATTCTTTCTAGAAAAATACCAATCTTGGGGCTGGCGGGTGGCGTGGTGGTGAAGGGTGCTAGACTCCCACATGGCCTGGCCGACCATGAGTCTTGGACCTGGCAGCTTGCTTTCTCACTTTCTCTCTCTCTCTCTCTCTCACTCTGTCCCTCCCTGGTCAAATTTAAATAAATAAATAAAGTTAAATAAAACAATTCTTTAGGGGAAAAAAACGAAAAATACTGATCTTGGGATCGGCCGGTGGTGTAGAAGGTAAGGTCCTGGAATCCCCCCGGCTGACTACAGTCCTGGACCTGGAGGCTTGAGTGTCATGCCAGGAGCATGTGCGTGCATGCTCAAAACCCCGAGAGGAGAATGGAGGAGAAGACAGTGGTGTGGCCATCTCCCCTGGGGGGTGATTTCTCACTTTTCCTCTCTCTGTCTGTCTCTCTGGCGAACACATGTGCCCTATGGCAA
>NW_006204841.1:703214-710045 GCF_000334495.1 Tupaia belangeri chinensis
CATACACACATACACACATATATACACCATATATACATATAGATACACACACATACTATACATGTACATATATAGTGTGTGTGTTTGTGTGTGTGTATTTCCTCCTCTGTCTCTGATAAACACAAAGAGGGTTGCATAGAAGCTTCCAGAGTTTGCTCGTGATTTGAACTCCCAAGTCTAGTGGGCAGCAGAATTACCTTTGACAAGCTGACACCAGAACAGGAATGGAGCTGCCCATCGTGTCCACTTTCCACTCTAGAGTGGTGTCGATGCCGCCCCAGCTCTCAGGAATGGATACCGTTCACGGCCCCAGTATAGCACCAAGCCACCCATTGTAGAATTTGGGGGGCATTTTTGTCTTCTTATAAAAGAGCAAGAGCTGTTGCCGGAACAGTTGAATCTCTTTTTCATTGTGAAATCAGTTCCTGAAACCACTTTGCTGGCATAATTTTCTGGTTACTGGGTCTTCTAGTGTGCATACCCGTGTGTGTATGACCCAGCTTTCGTGCACTCTTACTTACAGGTACTGTCTCAAACTGTAGTATTTGTGTTGGATTGGTTAAAGAGCCAGTGCCTTTAAAAAGGTAATAGGAAACGAGGATTCCCTCAGGGGACGTTTCAGACTTTTACTGCACCAAATACTATTTCAGTATAAAAGACACGAGCCATTTCTGTCCCTAGCCTCAGGATAAAGAGTCTTGCGGTAATTTTTTGGCTTGCTTCCTTTAGCTACTATGAATGTGTTAGCATATTTCTCAGAGCTAAGAATAGTGCAACATACATTTTGTTCTACCCACCATCCTTGTGATAAGAAATAAATAAGGACTTCTCTTTGTTGAATAGATTGAAACTTTCAGGCCTTGGTCTTAGCAGGTCTTATTTCATCCAATGTATCCAAATATTTTTGCAGTTTAAATAGTAGAAACAACATATTCGGATTCAGGGTTCAATTACGAACTCATAGGACTCTCCTCCGCCAACTAGTGTGCTGTGGGTTTCTGGAACTAAACCTACCAACTGCAGTTTCCCTCCCTGACCAAAGGCCTTTTGCCTTTCAGCGCCACCGTTTACTTATGGTGATTGATAGATAGATAGATAGATTGATTGATTTTACCCTTTCCGCTCCTTGATGCCCCAGCATCATGTTTGTACCCACCCTCACACACGAGAAGACATCTCAGCAGTCTCCAGTACTAACCCGCCCAGCACCCGGAAGCACTGCTCAGAACGCGGCGTCTTGCAAGCCCTGGACATTCCCCTCTGCCTCCAGGTCTCACTGTTCCTGACCCTTGCACATTTCTGTCGCCTGCCCCCAGCTACGCCATCATTAGGCATCAGGACTGAAAGGTTTCCAATAATGGAATTGTTACAAATTGCAATGACTGGCAAGCCAGGCGGCATGTGGTGACTGCAGTTTGAGTCCCAGACCTGGTGGCTTGCAGGTATGCCGGCTACATGCATGTGTGCGCCCAAAGTCCCGAGAGAAGACTGGACAAGGGAATAGGGCATGGCTGTGCACCCTGGACAATGACTTCTCACTGTGCCCTCCCCCCGCCCCCCTTCGTCTCTCTCTGGCAAGCTCACACTCCCGATGGCAACACTAACAGAACGTGTTTTAAAAATTGCGATGATTTGTTATCCCGTCATTTCTTATTACACCTTCAGAGCGGTTACTTCCAAACTTTCCTGTGAACATCCACTCTGCTTTCATTCTTGGATGACTTAAGTTCTTGCTTTTTTTTTTTTTTTAAATTTATTTTATTGAACTTTATTTTTCAGTTTGATCAGAGACAGACAGAGAAAGAGAGAGAGGGAAAGTGAGAAAGCAAGCCACCATGTACGGGACTCGAACCGCAGTAGGCCATGTGGGAGTCCAGCGCCCTTAACCACCACACCACCTGCGGGCCCCGAGCTCTTGCTTTTCTTAAGAAATATAGCATAAATTTGCTTCTCTTCCTAACTTTCCTTCTCAAGGATTCCCGTCTTAGTTATTGTTATTATTATTTAAGAATTATTTTATGTAACTTTATTTATTTATTTTAATTTGACCAGAGAGGGATAGAGAGAGTGAGAGAGAGAGAAAGCGAGAAAGCAAGTCACCAGGTCCAGGACTCAAACCGCGGTCAACCATGTGGGAGTCTAGCACCCTTAACCACCATGCCATCTGCTGGCCCCACTAATTATTATTTTCAAATGATTTTTAAAAAGAATTATTTGTTTAATTTTATTTATTTATTATTATTTTTAAAATTTGCTATAGGGCACGTGTGCTCACCAGAGAGAGACAGAGAGAGAGTGAGAGAGAGGAGAGAGAGCGAGAAAGTAAGCTGCCAAGTCTGAGACTTGAACTGCAGTCAGCCATGTGGGAGTCTAGCTCCTCAACCCTCATGCCACCTCTTGGCCACACCATCTTAGTTATTTTAATAGACCTTTTTTTTTTAACCTTGAGAAAGAGAGAGAGTGGGACAGGGAGAAAGAGGGGGTAGTTTTGACAGGCTCTCATCTGGAGGCAGTCCTCCTACCCCAGCCTCCCAATTAGCTCTGATTACAGGCAGCACAATCACACCTGGCATGTTCAGGTTGGCCTGGGAATTGAACTCAGGCCTCCCATGGGGCCTCCAGACTCCCCAGCAGAGGTACTACCTGGGCACCACTGGGCGGGACCCACAGACGTCTTTGCATGCCTGTTCTGTTTACGTTCAGTAGGCGCTATGGGATGGCTTACTTTAGGGTAGACCAGGACACGGTTCAAGGTCTTTCATACGCATTGTCTTGTTTGTGGTTACCCAGGTCTTGGCCTTTTTTTGAGAGGTTTTTGCTATAGGGCGCGTGCACTCGCCAGACAGACAGAGAGAGACAGAGAGACAGAAAGAGAGAAATCACCCCTCGCCCCCGAGGAATGGTCATGCCGCAATCCCTTCTCCTCCATTCTCCTCTTGGGATCTTGGGCACACATACACACGTGCCCGGCGTGAGTTTTAAGCCACTGGGTCCGGGATGTGAACCGCGGTCGACTACGTGGGAGTCCAGCGACATAGCCATTACGCTAACTGCTGGTTCCCGGTCTTGGCCTTTTTGTAAAGTGAACATTGTGCCTGCTCTTTTAACCATGTTACCACCCACCTGCTCCGTAACTCTGGCTTTAAATGATCTCCTTTCTTCTCACGGTTCTGTTGTCTGTTTTATTTTATTATTATTATTATTTTTAGATGTTTGTCATAGGGTGCATGCACTTGCTGGAGAGAAACAGAGAAAGGGAAACTGAGAAATCACCCCCTGGGGTAGGAACTAGAGTGCTTGGTACTATGCATGTGCACAGCTTAGCCTGCAGCGCCGTGTAGAACGGGGGCAACTTCTGAAGTCATTACTGGTTGATAGCCATTTTCCAATCCTAAACTTGCACTTTGCAGATAAGGAAATTGAGAGCTAGGTGTTTGGAAACCAAGAGTGATTCCCTGAAGCTACACAAAAAGAAAAAAGAACCAGGAGTAGTCCTTAGCTTGACCCCAAGGTCCTCTGTCTCTGGTTCCGACTGTACTTCTGTCCCACCGTCCTCACCCTGAGCTGTCTGGTATGACCCATTACCCAGACCCCTCTCCTCTGGGTGCTCCAGGGCTGTTCCTTCTCCGTTCCTTGCCTTTCCCACACTGCGCTTTGCCTACAGCCCCGTCTACTTCCTCTCTCCTGGGGATCTGTGCCCACTGTCCCGGTTCTAGCACCACCTGAGAATCCTCTCCTGGCCTGTCTAGCGCATTACTCTTCCTCTCTGCAATTCTCTAGCATGAGTCCCAGATCATGTGCTGGGGGCTGCAGCTGTCCCCCCTCCCCCCGTGGTGATGGGGAGTAAAACACCCCTAGCTCCTAGGCTGTCTTCCTTCTCCTGAAGACTTTTTCTGCCTGTCTTGCCTACTGGGTAAATGCTGAGGGATGCAGTCCAGGGGCTGGGCAGTGTGTGTGTGTGTGTGTGTGTGTGTGTGTGTGTGCGCACACGCACATGTGCATGAGCACCAGTGCCTGTTGGCAGGTGTCTTTTTTGGGTTCCCAGGGGGAGGCAGAGAATAACTGTCTTTTTTGCCTGCTGCTGCCCTGGAGAAGCTAGGAGAAATCGGGAATGATCACCCCACAATGTTTTCTACTCTGTTTCTCCTCTTGGAATTTTGGGTATGCACACGCATGCGTCTGGTGTGTCTTTCAAGCTGCTGGGTCCAGGACTCGAACCATGAGGCCATCTATGTAGGATCCAGGCATCTTAACCATCACACCACCAGCTGGACTTCACTTTTTGGCTATTATGAATAGTACTATTCTCAACATTTGTGTACAAGTTTTTGTTTTTAAGCATTTTTTTCTGGAATTGCTGGATCACATGGAAACTCTTTTTTTTAAATATTTTGAGAAATTTTTTTCAAAATTTTCAGCCTTTTTTCAAAGCAGCTGCACCGTTTTACCTGCTCACCAGCAATGCACCAGGGTCCTGATTTCTCCACATCCTTCCTAGTACCTGTGAATGTCGGTCTCCTTGATTCTCACTGTTCTCGTGGGCATCAGGTGGCATCCCATCGTGTTTTGGCTTTGCCTGTCCCCGATGGCCAGTGAGGTCAAGTGGTTTTCACGTGTGCTTATTTAACTTTGGTCTATTTTCTTTGGAGAATGTCTGTTCACAACCTTTGCTCCTGTTCAAATCGTGCTTTTTATCATTGAGTTGGAAGAGTTCTTTATAAATTCTAGATACAAGTCTCTTATCAGATATATATGATTTGCAAATATTTTTTTCCATCCTGTGGGTCATCTTATTGCTCTCTTGATGGTGACCTTCAAAGCAGAAAAGGTTCAAATCTTGATGTAGTCTAATACGTGTACTTTGTCTGTTGCCATGTGTGCTTTGGTTCATCTGAAAGAAACCATTGTCTAATAAATAGCCTTGAAGATTTTTGCCTGTGTTTTCTTTGAAGAGCTTTATAGTTCCAGCTCTTACTTTTACATATTATATCCATTTTTGAGTTAATTTTTGTATATGGCATAAGGTAATACTCCAGCTTCATTCATTCTTCGCATGTGGATATGCTGTCATCCCACCACCAAAAAAGAACGAACTCTCATGTCGATAGGCCCTGACTCGGTATAAAGAGTGTCGTTACATAAAGAGGAAATCTGGACACAGGCCTGCATGAGAGAGACCACGTGGAGACGCTGAGAGCCGAGCTGAGAAGAGCCTTAGAAGAAAGCAGAGCTGCTGACACCTTGGTCCAGACTCTGGCCTCCGGAACTGTCAGGGAACAGACGTCTGTTGTTTCTGCCTCCTGGTCTGTGTTCTTTGTTACCACAGGCCCGTAAGCTAAGGGTGAGAAACACTGAGGTAGGATAACTCACCTTATGTTCATTTGAGGGGCGGTGCAGAGGACGCATGTATGAGAGAGGGAGAGAGAGAGAGACGCACCCTCTGTGGGGCCCAGTCATAATTGCAATCCCTTTTTGTTTTTTTACCGTATCTCTATTCCTTCAGGAACTTGAGCAGGTGCACATGTGCCTGGCATGTGTTTTCCAAGCTGCCGGGGCCGGGACTCACACTGCTCTTGGCCATGTGGGATCTGACTCCCTCTGCACAGCAGTGAACCATTGCCCTGTGGGGAAAGCCCAGCTTAAGTTCTTTTTACTTCATGTCTATGTCTATTTCTTTTTTTCTTTCTTTTAAGAATTATTTATTTAGTTTTATTTATTATTAGTAGTATTAGTTATTAAAATTTGCTATAGGACATATATGCTCACCAGAGAGAGAGAGAGAGAGAGAGAGAGAGAGAGAGAGAGAAAGAAAAAAGCAAGCCACCAGGTCTGGGACACGAACCACTGTTGGCCACGTGGGAATCCAGCGCCTCAACCACCACACCATCTGCCAGCCTCCCAGGCTTATTTCTTTCCAGTTCTCTATATTACTGAAGAATTGCAGAATTGGTTTTTGGTGTTAAATCTCATTTACTATGTACCATTTGCAAAGGACTTCTTTCTTCTATGTCTACATCCAAGTTAAACCTCAGACTTACTCGTTAGGTGAATTGGGTCTAAGATTTTATAGGTAGGGTTATTTTTTATTTTTATTTTTTGAGAGATTTTTGCTATAGGGTGCATGCACTTGCCAGAAAGACAGAAAGAGACAGAGAGACAGAAAGTGAGAAATCACCCCCCAGGGTGGATGGCCACGCCACAATCCCTTCTTTTCCATTCTCCTCTCATATCTTGGGGATGCACACACATGTGCTTGGTGTGAGTTTAAGCCACTGGGTCCGGGACTTGAACCGTGGTTGGCTACATGGGAGTCCAGTGACATAGCCATTATGCCACCTGCTAGCCCCTAGAGGTAGGGTTTTGAAGATGGGTTTTAAAGGTGACTCTGGGCCTTTGTGCACGTCATTCCCTCTGCCTGGAAAGATACTTCTCAACGCTGTGCACACCACTCACTTCCTTTTCTTTGCTAGATTTCTGCAAGCCTTACTTCCTCGGGGAGGCTTCCCTGACCCTCCAGTGTACTTGGTTAGCCCTCGGTGTTTCCCCGCTGCAGTGCTGGTCATTCTGTACTTTGCCAGTTTGCTGTCCGTTTTCCCTGCCAGACCACGATGCTGTGAGAAAGACCTGCCTTTCACAAACACTGACTTTCCAGCATCCAGCAGAGTGCAAGGATGTTTTGTTGGTGGATGAATCAGATCATACAGCTAAAAGCTTGAATTTGGGGTTTTTAGCTTTTGAATTCAGTTATTTCTCAACTATACCATGCTGCTTCTTTTTCTTTTTCCTTTCCTCTCCTCTCCTCTCCTCTCCTCTCCTCTCCTCTCCTCTCCT
>NW_006204841.1:710223-741056 GCF_000334495.1 Tupaia belangeri chinensis
GGCAGAAAGCAAGAAATCACCCCCCAGGGGGCATGGCCACACTGCAATCCCTTCTCCATTCTCTTCCTGGGATCTTGGGCATGCACGCACACGCGCCCAGCTTGAATTTAAGCTGCTGAGTCTGGGACTTGAACCATAGTTGACTACATGGGAGTCTTGTGATGTAACCATTATGCCACATGCTGGTCCCCCATGCTGCTTTTTAAAAACGAATCTGAATTATTTGTCATAATGGACATGGTTTTATTTGTGAGTTCAAAAGTGAGCATGGTGGTTAAGGTGGCTAGATCCCACATGGCCGACTGTACAGTTTGAGTCCCAGACCCAGTATCTTGAGAAACACACCGGGCTTGTGTATGTGTGTGCCCAAATTCCCAAAAGGAGAATGGAAGAGAAGCGTTGCAGTGTGGCCATCCCCCCGAAGGATGATTTCTCACTCTCCCTCTCTCTTTCTCTCTTTGTCTCTTTCTCCAGCAAGCACATTTGCCCTACAGCATATTTTTTTTTTAAAGCATGCTCGTGGGATCTGCATTGTGTTGCAGACCCCTTTGCATCTGGACATTACGATAACTATGTATATGTGTATGTCTGTTAGAGTGCATATGAGGGTTTGTATGATAGGCTCACATCTTGACTTAGGGTTTAATTCCACCTATCACTGCAAAAGCCTCATGTAAGTCCAAGTCCTTTTATAGTTTCCAAGTTACCTCTTGTTGGAGACTGTGAGGCAAACAAGTTTCTTCTTCCTTCTAGCAGTTGGTGGATGGGCACTAGACAGTGTTTATCAGCTAATGTGAACATAAGGCTGAATCCACAGTATATGTGCACCATAAATGTTTCTTTTTTTTTTAATAGACTTGGTAGTTATTTGAAGAGTCTTCAGGTTCATAGAAAAAAGTGTATTTTGAAAAAAAAATGTAGCTTTTAGAAATTTTTGCACTAAAATAAACTTGCACTGCAATAAAGTTTTTCCATGAATTTTTTGAAGTAACCTAATTTTAAGTCCTGGAGATATGAAAGTTAATAAGAAAGATCTCTGCTCCATGGAACATACAGTTTGTAAGAGAGTAGTTATGAAAACAGATCAGCTCTAGTCTGTAGGGTTATTGCTGCAGTAGTTATAAGTGGAATGTGGTGAGACCTTAAGAGCTCAGCAGTTGCTCTGCCTGCTGCTGTTTTGGGAAACATCTTATTTGGTCTGGGTTTTGAAAGGAGAGCAGGAATTTGCCCAGATGAAAATGGGAAAGAAATATCCAAACGTGGGCCAGCGTGTGGTGTGGTGGTAAAGGTACTGGACTCCCACATGGCTAACTATGGTTCAAGTCCCAGCCCTGGCTTCTTCCTTTCTCACTTTCCCTCTCTCTGTTTCTCTCTTGTTAGTGCATGTGCCCTATAACAAACTAAATAATAATAATAAATAAAATTAAATAAATAAGTCTAAAAAAGAAAAAAAAATAAAGAAATACACAAATGCCCCAAACTTATGAAAAGATCTGGTCTCAAATGAATGTGTATGGTAAGAGACTGCAAGTGATATCTCCAAATTAGTAGTTGCTATCTTGTGCTTATGGAATTATGAGTAAGTTTCTTTTTTCTTTTATGGAGTTGTCTTTAATATTGTTGCTTTATTGGTTTCATAGCTCAATAAAATGAAATAAAAGACAGTGAGTGTTGAACCAGAACAGTTAAAATAAACGAATCTTTATTGCCAGTATTTGCACTTAATTTAACGTCCAGATTAACATACTAGTATTACCTACTTTACTAAATCACTGTTAACTTTTTTAGGACTATTTATTTTTATTTATCACTATTATTATTTTCTGTCTACTACAGGGCCCATGTACTAACCAGAGAGAGACAGAGAGCAAGGGAAAGTGAGTGGGAGTCTAGCACCTTCCCACCACACCACCTGCTGGCCTCATTATTAAATTTTTAGGAGAGGGCCCAGAACAGGATAACTGTTCCTGTTTTTGTTTTTCATAAACACATCACGTTTTGCTTTCCCCTTGAGTTTCCACTGACAGGTCACCTCAGAGAGGTCAGGATAGGCCCAGGTGGTGGTTACCCTCTGTTGAAATACAGGGAGAAAGGGTGTCATTTAGCCTGGTTGAGCAGAGTGCACTCAACCAAGGAGGTGATGCAGAAGGTGGCTGGGTGGGCTCAGGGAGAGTGGATTATTTATTCAGCCAAGGTTCCAAGGAAAGAGTCCACAAATGGAGCTCTCTGAGGGCTCCGCAGCCCAGAGAATGGAGAAGCACTGAGCAGGTGAAGTAGGACTGTTCAGGGAACGCAGTCTGCAGACGCCTGGCTGGCATGGAAGGTGCCTTTCATGTGGAGTCCTGTGAGTCTTGCCAGAGGAGGGGAGGCCATTCCAAGGCCCCAGGCTGGCCCAGACTCCAGGCTCTGGAGGTTTTCCCAAAACAACCTTAAAGAGAGCCTGAATAGGTCTTTCAGTTCACCTTGTGTACTGAAGGTTGTAACTAACTCTAAAGGAGCTTGAGGGAGTCTTCAAAAAATTCATAAAAAATGTGTTGAAGAAAAACACTGTATATGGATTTACAAAAAATTTTGTGCCAAAATAAATTTGTACTTTAATTCGAGCTTTTGGAAGTCCCTAGCTATATATGATTTCATTTGTGGAAGGGGGATTTAAAAACATTTTTAAATGCTTCAGTATTTCAAAAATTGCTTCAATATTTGAGTCATTACTCTGTATGTTCCCCCTCCAGAGAATGTTTTTTTCTGTTCTTTTTGCCAACAATTGTTTATTTCATTTGGATTAAGCCCAGATTCATTTCTAACACTTCCTCCAGATACATCTTTTTTTTTTTGAGAGGTTTTTTCTATAGGGCGCGTGCACTCGCCAGACAGACAGAGAGACAGAAAGCGAGAAATCACACCCCAGGGGGGATGGCCACGGCGCAATCCCCTCTCCTCCATTCTCCTCTCGGGATCTTGGGCACGCACGCACACGCGCCCGGCGTGAATTTTAAGCCACCGGGTCCAGGATGCGAACCGCGGTCGACTACGTGGGAGTCCAGCCATTACGCTAACTGCTGGTTCCCCAGATACATTTTTTTTTTTAAATTCATTCTCTTCTTTAAAAATGTGAAAACGCCAATATTAACTGCAATAGCAGATTTGTGTTTTTTCCCAACAACCGAAGCAAACAGGTTTACCGTTTGACCTGCTTAATAATTTGAACGATCAGAACGTGAGCACGAAAACGTGGGCTTTCGTGTGACACGTGACGAATGGAGGAAGACGGCTACTTAGAAACACTCTCTGGTATTTGTCATTGTGTGATCAGCTTAGTGTTTTCTAGGTGATTCCTTTCAGAACCCTGTTAAAAGAAATGCCAGGGCAAAAATTGGACGGGATGATTTCAAATAGGAGCATCTGTTTTTGTCTGGAAATAGTGATCAATATGTTCTGGCCCCAAAATGCTCTTTTTCTTTCCAGAGATGGTTCAGACAATTCTAAATCGGATGTCCATAAATCATCTGACTTTATTTGTAGGCAGCTAAGTGCTGGGTCAGATACTGAATGACACCAGATTTTCCCTTAAGGGCCCGTGATGGCGTAGGTCCAAAGATCGAATGTCAGTCACTTCTACACAGAAACTCTTAAATAAGGTTGTTTTTGTTTTTGTTTTTGTTTTACTATGCTATTACATGCATGAGTTATATTATACACATAGACATCACTGCTTTTTCTTGTTGTGATTTTCAGATAATCTCTCATTATAAACTAAAGAGTGGCTCCCACTTGAGGAACCTACTTTGAACTCGAGTGTCGCCCATGCTGTGGTAGATGCTGGGAGCTTTCCAGCACAGGAGGAAGGTCAGCTTTCCTGAAGATTTAGTTACAAAATAAAGGCCTCTCTCCCATCAGCAGGTGGTTTCAGTGGCAAAGTCAGGTGATAAGACTTTAAATATTTATTACTTTTAAAGACACCCACCCTTTCGTGACCAGCACCCGAGCCCTAGACCCTTATTAACAAAGGCAGCCGATCTGTTTCGAGCAGCGAAGACTTTCTCTAAAAACAGAATTCCTCAAATGTCCCATTTCTCAAGCTACATAGATCTGTCTAGTTTTCTTTCTTATCTCAGTTGTTGCCTTAGATTAAATTACAACACACACACTGTTTTTTGTTTAAATTCTTTCATATTAGCAACAGTTAGTACTGTTTTGTCTAAGATCCACCTCCATGTTTTATGGAGAATGTATTGTTAGTAACTTTTTTTTGGAGAATTTTTTTGCTATAGGGCGTGTGCACTCGCCAGACAGACAGAGACAGAGAGACAGAAAGCAAGAAATCACCCCCTGGGGGGTGTCCATGCAGCAATCACCTCTTCTCCATTCTCCTCTCGGGATCCTGGGCACACACACACACATGCCCAGCGTGAGTTTAAGCCACTGGGTCTGGGACTCGAAACGTGGTCGATTATGTGGGAGTCCAGCGACATAGCCATTATGCCAACTGCTGGTTTCACTAATAATTTTTTATTTCCAAGTAGTTTTTTGTTTGTTTGCTTGTTTGTTTTTTTTTTTTTTCCCATAGGGTGCATGCACTCACCAGAGAGAAAGACAGGGAGAGGGAAAGTGAGCTATAACCCTTCATGGGGCATGGCCACGCCACTATCTCTTCTCTTCCATTCTCCTTTCAGATTTGGAGCATGCATATGCCTAACATGAATTTCAAGCTGTGGGTCCAGACTTAAGCCACGGTTGGCCATGTGGGTGTCCAGCACCCTAGCCACTGCATCACCCGCTGACTCTGAAAGCAGTTTTTAGAGAGATTTTTGCTATAGGGTGTGTATGCTCACTGGAAAGACAGAGAGAGACAGAGAGACAGAAAGCAAGAAATCACCCCCCCCAGGAGGGATAGCCATGCCACAGTCTCTTCTCTTCCAGTCTCCTCTTAGGCTCTTGGACACACACGCACACATGCCTGATGTGAGTTTTAAGCTCCTGAGTCCGGGACTTGAACTGCGATAGACTACATGGGAGTCCAGTGATGTAACATTACGCCATCTGCTGGTCCTCTGGCAGGTAGTTTTAACTGTCAGCAGGTTAAGTTGAGCTGTAGGAACTAAATGCATAAACAAATATACAGTACAGACACACATACATTCAATACCATATGCCATGCTTTAAACTCACCTAAGTTTTTTGACGTAATAAATAGGATCCATAAATTTATGATAGAAAAACTATGTCTGTGATAGGAAACACTTTTTTGGTTTGATTTTTGTAAATAGGCTTTATAGTCATTCTAGATCCGTTGTTAGTTTTCTTCCTTTTTCTCCCCTGCCAGAGTGTGTATACACTCACCAGATAGAGACAGAAAGAGTGAGAGGAAAAAGCATCTCCCAATGTGGCGTGGTCATGCAGTCCCTTCTCTTCCACCTTTCCATCCTTTTGGGATTTGGGGAATACATGCATGTATGCCTGGTGTGTTTTTCATGCTGCTGGTGCTGGAATTCGAACTGCAGTCAACAATATGGGAGAGGCTTTGTTATAGGGGCGCATGCACTTGCCAGAAAGACAGACACAGAGAGACAGAAAGCGAGAAATCACCCCCCAGGGGAATGGCCACGCCACGATCCCTTCTCCTCTATTCTCCTCTCGGGATCTTGGGCATGCACGCACACACGTCCGGCGTGAGTTTAAGCCACTGGGTCCAGGACTCGAACCACAGTCGGCTACATGGGAGTCCAGCAACATAGCCATTATGCCAGCTGCTGGTCCCTGGACTAGTTTTTTAAAGACTTGGTTACTGATTAAAAGTGTATTTACTAGCGCCAGCCCAGTGGTGCAGCAGTAAAACTCTGCTCCAGAGAAGCCGGATCGCACATGGCCCCTGCAGTTTGGGTCTTTGGCTTGATCAGGCTGAAAATATACTAGGTACGAGTGTACGTGCCCAAGGTCCCACGGCTGGACAACTGGAGTAGGGCGATTGTGGCCAGAACAGATCCTTTAGGGGGTGCTCATCTCGTTCTCCCTTTCACTCTTGCATGTGCGCCTCCTCTATCACGAATAAAGGGAAAAAAAGTCTAGAAAAAAATGAATCCATTCGGCAGTAAGCTATGAGGAGCATGGTTTTAGGGTGAGCTATGAGGAGCATGGTTTTAGGGAAGTGTATTATGAGAAGACCAAGAAACATGTGAGGTGTACTGTAAGAGGAAGCATTACTGGGATTGCCACTCTGCTTCACCCCAAAAGGCAATGAAATTTTACTCTCTTAAATAATAAAAATGATATTACTTGATGCATAAAACTGTCAATATTGGGCTGAAGATTCAGTAGCTACATTTAACTGAGGATTTTAAAAAATTCTACTCTTGAGAGCTGGCAGGTGACGTGGTGGCTAGAGGTGTTGTACTCCCGCGTGGCTGACCATGGTTCGAGTCCCAGACCTAGAGGCTTGCTTTCTCACTCCCTGCCCCCTCTGTCACTCTCTGGTCAGCAGGTGGTGTGGTGGTAAAGGGTGCTGGACTCCCACGTGGCCCACCATGGTTTGAGTCCTGAACCTGGTAGCCTGCTTTCTCATTTTCTCTTTGTCCCTCTCTGGTCAAATAAAAATAAATAAATAAGTAAATAAAGTTGAATAAAATAATTTAAAAAGAATAATAATAAATACAGTTGAATAAATAATTATTTGAAAAATATTCTACTATTTTTTTCCTCCCATCTTTGTCTCTTAGTTTCTTTTTCTTTTATAAGAGAAAATATACACAATGGGTATTTTTTTTTTTTTGACAGTGCCTCATGGCATCACTGTCCTCCTGCCCTGCTGTCCTGTTAGCTAGAACCACACATGTACAGCCATTCCCAGCCTGTGTAGGTTGGGCTGTCAGTGTGGAACCTGGACCTCCCTTGCCACCCAGCCACCATTCAGCGGTGCCCTACTGCTTGTGCCACGTGACTGAGCCTGAATTGTTTTTCTTCTGCTCGTGGTAAGGGTTTATATGTACAGGCATGAGAGAGAAAGAGGGAGAGGGAGAGAAGCACCATCCATAGGGTCTGGCCTGCCAGTCTTCTGGCTTGCCAGGGTCCTGGGCATGTGACCGCCCGCATGCAGTCCTTTCTCCTCCAGACTCTTCTCGGGATTTTGCGTACACATGCACATGCACCTGGCGTGATTTTCGAGCCACTGGATCCGAGACTCGAACTGTGCAGCTGATCATGTGGGATCCAGTGCTTTAATGCCACCTGCTGGCCCCACTAACATTTATTGGGTTGTCAGAAGTCAAGATGTATTGTATAGAAAAATACGCCATGACTTTCCCAATGACCCAATATTTGGATTTAATGTTCTAAAATAATAACATGAAATGGGCACTTGTCTTTCCATTTTGACGTCTTGCTTTCTTACGAATATGTATGAAGTTGTTCGTGATAGCGTTACAGTCGGGGTCAGCGCCAGCTCTAAGACAGAATGAGGCCGGGGGTGCTTAGAAATGCCTGACCGGATGGCCGGGGATGTGTTGTGATTTACAGACAGATCAATTACCCTCCCTTTTCCTAGTGGATGGTGTTCAGTGTCTGCCACAGAGGAGGTTTTAATGAATGGTCGTTCAGCATGGAGAGGTAAAATGAAAAATAGGCTGGTTAGTATGAGTTTTATGCAGGGGTGATTACTCATGAGTTTTCCTTGGAAGTTTCAAGGTGAGTTTTGATTATTAAATATAACGTCATCAAAGGCTAGGTGAATAGATTGCCTCTGAAACTGCTTTGGGTATTAAAAGAGACATTTGACCTGGATTACCGTTTAACCACATGAAAATATCTTTGGGGATATTTTCTTTCTTTTTTTTGAAAGAATTATTTATTTATTCAATTTCATTTGTTATTATTATTTTCTAATTTGACCAGAGAGAGAGATGGAAAGGGAGAAAGCAGACCACCAGGCCTGGGACTCGAACCGCAGTCGGCCATGTGGGAATCCAGCGCCTTTAACCACTATGCCACCTGCCAACCTGGGATATTTTCAACTACAAGGAGTGTGATTGAGGTGCCTGTCTTTTGCTAAGTAGCGCCACAGTGTGGATTATGGGTAGGATGAAGCAGGGTTAGCCATGAACGAATCACACTTTCTGACATCTCTTTTGTATGGACATTCTCCTCCAGCTGACAGAGTAGAATAGGTTTCAGGGAAGTACCTTAAGAGTAAAGGTGAGAGGGACCAGCAGTTAGCATAATGGCTATGTCGCTGGACTCCCATGTAGTCGACCGTGGTTCGAGTCCCGGACCCGGTGGCTTAAACTCATGCTGGGCGCGTGTGCGTTCGTGCCCAAGATCCCGAGAGGAGAAAGGAGGAGAAGGGATTGCGGCGTGGCCATCCCCTCTGGGGGGTGATTTCTCGCTTTCTATCTCTCTGTCTCTCTCTGTCTATCTGGCGAGCATACTCCCCCTATAGCAAAAACCTCTCCAAAAAAGAAAAAAAAAAAAAAAGAGTAAAGGTGAGAGGAAGAACAGACAGCCTGAGAGGTGTTTATTGCACATTGCTAAATATTACCCCCAACCCTTTTTTCCCTAAGGTTTTTGCCATAGGTGCATGTGCTTCTGGATAGAGCAGGGAGAGAGAAAGTGAGAAATCCAATCCTCAGCCCCCGAGGGGATGGCCAGGCTACAGTCCCTTCTCCATTCTCCTCCCGGGATTTTGGGCACTCACGCATATATACCAAGTAGGATTTTCAACTGCCAGGTACAGGATTTGAATTGCAGTTGACTCTGTGAGAGTCCAGCACCTTAATCACCACACCGTCTGCTGGCACTCTTCCCCATTTTTAAAAAGTTTATTTATTGGGACCAACAGATGGCATAATGGTTACATTGCTGGAACTCCCACATAGTAAACTGCAGTTCAAGTCCCGGACACAGTGGCTTAAAACTCATGTCAGGCACGTGTGTATGTGTGCCTAAGATCCCAAGAGGAGAATGAAGGAGAAGGTATTGCAATGTGGCCATCCCTCCCTCGGGGTGATTTCTCGCTTTCTGTCTCTCTGTCTCTCTCTGTCTCTTTAGCAAGCACACATACTCTATAGTAAAAAATCTCTCTAAAAAAAAGTTTATCTGTTCCATGAGTGAGTGAGAGAGAGAGTGCACTTTCAGTAGGGTCTTTTTCTTTTTAAAGGATATTTATTTAATTTTATTCATTCATTCATTCATTCATTCATTCATTCATTTTAATTTGATCAGAGAGAGACAGAGAAAGAGAAGAGGTAAAGTGAGAAAGCAAGCCGCTGGGTCTGGGACTCAAACCCGGTCAGCTATGTGGGACAGTGTCCAGCGCCTTAACCATCATGCACCCACTGGCCCTCCTCAAGAGGGTCTTGATGCTGTGACCCACCCCGAGCCCCAGCCAGCCCTTAATCATGGCCACAGTTGCACTGGACTCACCCAAGAAAGTTCTGGAGCTGAACCTGGAACCTTCCCGTGTGGGTTGGCCTTACAAAACATCCCATTTCACCATCCAGCCCCTCCCTTCTCATTTGATATTACTAAAAAAATACTGGTAGAATCTTTATTTTAGAGTTTATGTGGCTCCTTCAGAAACCCTAAAGACTCCTTCCTCTTTTACCTTCAGTGGAAATGACTTCAGGTCTGTGTGGCTGACGGTTGGATCAACATGACAGAATTGGGGTTGGGAGAACTCCCTGGACTTAGAGCCAAGAGAAATGGACTCTTCTCTGAGCTCCATCCCGAAGAGCTGTGAGGCCTCAAAGCCTCTGCTGGGCTCAGGGCACCGAATCTGTAATGGGCCAGACAGGAAAGAACTTCAGCCTTCCAGGCCACATGTGGTCTCTGCTGGACATTCTGGTCATTACAGTCCTTTAAAAATAGGAAGGACATTCTTAGCCCCTCACCGCTGCGGCCTTATTTTCGGGGACCCCAGAGCAATACAGTAGAAAAGGTGGGAAGAAAGGTAAAAAGGAGGCATTTAACTCACAATTTTTAGGTGTAGGTCTCTGATAGATTCTCTGAGGAACACCACGATAAGAAGAGCTTCTGGAAGCAAAGGTTATTAATTTGTGGGGTTCCCCTCCTTTTCTTTTTAATTATGTAGTTATTCATGATACAATTCCTCTTTTGTCACTTCCTCAGTTTTCGATTTGATTTCACTCCTGTGTGCTCTCCCGCTGCTGTCCGGGCTCCTTACTGTCTCCCCTCTCAGCATGCCCGCATTTTGGATCGCATGCCAGTTGCCCGGAGAGGCAGACAGAGAGGAAAGGCCTTCTTGGCAGATGGAGGCCTGACCTTTTACTTACAAGAGGGAGGCAGCCATTTTTTGCCCTGGAGACCCACGCAAAGCAGCGAGTGCTCAGCAGGCCCAGCCCAGCAGCTCCAGATTCTGGGAGACACAGCGAATGGCAGGGGGGCATGAATGTGTGTGAAGGCCTCATCCTCCTCTGAGCTTGCTGAATCCTGTTACATTTACCCACAGCCCAGAGTCCCTGTGGGCCCATGGAATGTGCCGACATTTTGGTTTCCTGGAGGACAAGGCCCAGAAGGGACTTCATGGACCAAGTACCCCAATCTTCCCACCTTACCCCAGCCAGTGCACACAAGTCCCGCACCCCGCCTTATCCCCTCTCACCTGCTCCTCTGCTCTGACTTCCAGGACAGCCAGGCCTGCAGTTGACTTCACTTTCCCAGCGCTGCCCAGGGAGTTGCTTCTTCCCAGTGCGCTGTGGGCTGGTGTAGTCAGCGCATCTGCCTGGCCCCAATACTGCCTCATGGTCTCAGGACTGGGGCCTTGATCTCAGAACCGCTTTGAACACATTCCCACTGTCCTCAGGCTGGCGCGTTTGCAAAGAAACCTCCTCCCTCTGCCCTGCTCTCACCTTCTGTTTACTTCTCTACTGCAGTAGCTGGGTACTAGCCCTGTCCCGCAACTGTAAATTTCTCCCTCTTTTTCTTTTGGAAGGAGGTCTAATGAATTTGGCCTTGGTTGCTGGGATGGACTCCCATTTTTTCCCCCAAAGGACTATTTAATTTAATTTATTATTATTTTTTTAAAAATTTGACCAGAGAGAGAGAAAGTGAGAAAGCAAGTCACTGGGCCTGGGACTCAAACCATGGTCAGCCACGTGGGAATCCAGTGCCTTAACTACCATGCCGCCTGTCAGCCCCAGGATGGACTCCTTTTTAGTCCCTTCCTAAACACTGTTGACCACAACTTGTTGAGAGGCTTTACCCACCAGGTTTCTTGTATTCTTCTCATGCTCCTCTTAACACTTGCTTGTGGAATCTCCTCTTGGCTGCTTCTCTGTCTACTTCCCCTTTTTAATAAAAAGTGTATTTATTTATTCCACGTGAGAGACAGAGATACAGTACCCCGACAGGATCTTGACACCGCCATCTGGCCCAGCCTCAACCAGCCTGGATCATGGGTTCCCATACAGTGGGGGGACCCAGGAAGGGAACTGGCAACCTTCCCATGTGGGTTTGCCCTGCCGAGCATTGTATTTGATCACCGAGCCCCCGTCCAGCGCCTCTCTGTCCATCCCTTTAATGTTGTAGTTTCTCTCAGTTCATTCCAACACCCTCTTCCTCTGCATGCTCTCTTTTGCTGGTTTCATTCGTTCCTGAGGTGTCACCTGTCACCACTATGCTCATGGCTGCCAAATGGATATCTGCATCTAATCTGTCCTCCTGCACTTCACATTCCATCCAGGTGCCCGCTGCCACAGCTCGTTAGACACCTCCATGGACTTCACAGAATTCAGTGGATACAATAAGGACCTAATTCCTTTTCCCTAAAACTGAAAGGTCTTTTATTCCCCATCTCAGTTACCTAGGTCACCCAAGCCCTAAATGGGACCATCTGCTGAGACATGCTGTTTCCCTTTTGTCCTCTCCCTTCCCTACCAGTCCCTTAGCAGTTCTCCTGATTTTATCCTGGAACTTCCTCCTCAAGATCTCTCCTCTGTCTGCCACCATGTCACCCATTCAGGTCCTCACCACCCCTCTTTGCTACTTTTGTCTCCAGTTTTGTCTCTCTTAAATCCATCCTTCCCTCTGCAGCTGTATCTAAAATTCAAACTGGGTACCATGTCACACTCTTTAAAATTCTTCAGTAGCAATGCAACACTTAGAGAATAAAGTCTGATAAAGGCTAATGGCTGCCTAGGTCAAGCTCTTCCACCTCTCCATTCCTTGTCCACTCTCTGATCTAGTCCTGCCCTTTCTTGGAGTTCCTGGAGCAGCCTGTAACTTGTCCTGCTGTCTTGCTTTTCCCTACGCTGTTTCTTTGGTCCTGGCTGATTCACCGTGTACTCAAAACCCAGCTCAATGGGCTTCCATGCATCATGCACGCCTGTTCGTAGCACTTGTATTGAAGTTATTCTTTGATGTCTTTGTCTCCCTTGTGGACCAAGCACTCCAAGACAGAGGGATCTTCTTTGTTCCTCATTGGATCCCAAAGTCTTCCTCTCATTGAATTCTAATCACAAACCTGTGTGGCTGACATTATTCTATGCATCCTATGGACAAAGAAACTAGAGCTCAAGGAGCTATAAATATCTTGCTCAGTATCACATAGATAGTATAGTAGGGCTTTATTATTTATTTTCTTATTTACATTCAAGAATTGTACATCTCTATAACACACAATATGGTTTTCAGAATAAGTGTGCAGTACATGACAGTCAAATCATGGGTATTACCATGTACGGCATTTTCAACGGAAAACTTTATATTCTTGTGTCTGTTAAGTGTTCCTTCCCTGAGCCCCTCCCATCCACTCTCTTTCCTTAAACATCTCTGGTATATACACTTATCCTTTCTACTATCATATCTCTGGTTCTTTCATTCCTGTCATAGAGTACATTCAGTGTATATTGAGCAGGGATATACAGTGTGTGTCTTTCATTGTTTGGCTTACTGTGTTCATCCACTTTGAATCAGCTTGACAGGGTCTCATTGCTTCTTATGGCTGAGTATTATTTTATAGTGTATATGTGCCACAATTTTTCTCTTTTGGGGGTGTGTTTTGCCCCCCAAAAAGAAGTATAGGTGTATAGGTTTTATACGCTCACCAGAGAGAGACAGAGACAGAGAGTGGGAAAGTGAGAAATAAACCCTCAGAGGGATGGCCACTCTGCAATCCCTTCTCCTCCATTCTCCTTTTGGGATTGTTGGGAATGCACACACACATACCCAGTGTGACTTTAAGCTGGTTCAGGACTCGAACCGCAGTCGGCCATATGGGAATCCAGAACTTTAACCACCAAACCACCTGCTGGCTTCTTGACACGGTTTTTCAATACAGTCATCAGTTCTTGGTCACTTAAGTTGAGTTTCTGTGTTCACAATCACGAGCAAATATAGTAGGAGTTTTCTCACTACTGGAATTTTGTCATTATTAATACACACTAGTTATACTTCCAGAATGAAACAGTAAATTGCAGTAATTGTAAGGCCATACTCACTTTTACTTAAACTAATCTTGTGGTTTTTGTGTCAGTGGAAAGAACAGTGGATTTAGTATCAAAGCCCTGGGTTGAAGTGTTGCTTTAGCCATTTCTAGCTAAACTGATTGGTACCTAGTTACTTAACACTCAGAGTCTTCCCTTATCTTTAAAGTGGTCATAATGATAATCATTGAACAAACCATACCTTTCACGTGGAAGTGCTTTCTGAAGACTGTGCAAGTAGAGCTTACTACTTAGTTTTTTTAAAAAAAGTATTTTTCTTTCATGAGAGTGAGAGACACACACTCAAAAAAGAAGAGAGAGAGAAGAAAGACAAATAGCTGTAAAAAAAGTCCCAGGCTGAGATTCCCCCAGCCTTCCCAGCCAGCCAGGATTGTGGGTGCATGCTGGAGTGTGCAGGACGACCAAAGACTGAGCCCAAGGTCTTCCATATGGATCCAGCATCCTTTGAGCAGCACATTCAGGCCATGCCATTGGGCTAGCCCTATGCAGTGTTTCCTTTGGGTTTACATGTGTGGACATACCTCAACACCAGCTTCTGACAAGGTGTTTTTTGTTTGTTTGTTTGTTTTTAGGTTTTAACCATAGGGTTCATGCACTTGTGGGAAAGAGACAGACAGACAGAGAGAAAGTGAGAAATTACTCCCCAGGGAGAGATGACCACGCCACAATCCCTTCTCTTCTCCTCCGTTCTCCACTCCAGATTTTGGACACGCATGCACATGCACCTGGAGTGAGTTTTACCAGGTCCGGGACTCAAATCACATTTGGCCATGCCCAGTGCCTACTATGCTACTTGCTGGTCCCGACCAATTATTTTTTATTTTAATTTTTTAAACAGTACTGTCCCTCAACTTCTTTACTAGTAGACCAGAGATAGTAACTTTATTTTGGTTTGAGGAGTAAATGAATTTTTAGTATCACTGATCAAGGGTAGCATTTGGAATGTCCTTCCGAAGTACGGGAGTACACATCGACATGCCTTGCAAAGGTCATACCTCAGCTCCAAGTAAAGTTTCCTGCGCCAGCTAAACTGGGTCACTGTCTGAGTGAAAGGAGCCTGCGTTGCTGCTGTCACAGGCTCCTTGTCCTTTTGTTAAGCTGTAAACACGATGCGGTCCTCCCCCTCACTGCTCCCTGGCTGCTTTTGTTACCTGAGCATTCAGTTTGCAGATTTTTTTCTGAGCCCTATCATTTTTCTTGGTAGGACATCTGCTGCTAAGCTGCACCCATGACACTGCATCCTGGCAGGAACCGGGCCTGCGTGTGCCTGGAAATCATTTGGACAAAGCCGTTTTGGTCAGAACCTCACAGGACCTTACGGTCTGCAGTACCAGCTTCCCGGTGGGACTGCTGCAGGGGCCTGCCCGTGAAGGAGGGCTCAGCTCCTGCATTGATGGAGTTCTAATCCATCATTAGTCTCTGTAGAAATTCCTCAGGGCTAGCCCATGACATGGTTGTTAAGGTGGCTGGATCCCACATGGCCGACTGCGCTGTTTGAGTCCTGGTCCCGGTGGCTTGAGAAACACCTTGGGCACATGGGTGTGTGCACCCAAAATCCCATAAGGAGGGAGAAGGGAGGAGAAGGGCTTGTGATGTGACTGTTCCCCATGGGAGTACTCTCTTACTTTTCCTCTCTCTTTTTCCCTGTCTCTCTCTGGTGCTCTCACACACATTCTGGCAAAATTAAAAACATTTGCAAGAAGAGTTATTCATTTACTATATGTTTTCACCTTAAAATTTTATTTTTAAATAGTTCTGTTTGTTTAATAGAAATGTATTGATAGGGGCCAGCTCTATAGCACAGAGATTGAGCACCATGCATAGGGAGCTGTATCTCACATGGTCAATGTAGTTCAAATCCTGGCCCTGGTGGCTTGAAAAACACATTGGGCATAAGGGACCCGCAGTTGGCATAATGACTATGTCACTGGACTCCCATGTAGCCAACCATGGTTCGAGTTCCGGACCTGGTGGCTTAAACTCACGCCGGGTGCGTGTGCGTGTGTGACTAAGATCCCAAGAGGAGAATGGAGGAAAAGGAATTGTGGTGTGGCCATTCCCCCGGGGGGTGATTTCTTGCTTTCTGTCTCTCTGTTTCTCTTTGACTTTCTGGTGAGGGCACTTGCCCTATAGCAAAAACCTCTCAAAACAAACAAAAACACCTCAAAAAAAAAAAAAAAAAGAAAAGAAAAAGAAAAAAGACATTGGACATTTGCACATGTGAGCCCAAATTCCTGCCGGGAAGGAGGAACAGAGGGAAAGGAATGTGGTGTGACCATGCCACATTAGGGGATTCTTGCTCTCTTTTTCTCTGTCTCAGGCAACTGTACCCTCTGGCAATAAAAAAATAAAAATTAAACAAACCATAGATGCTTCTAAAATAAATGAGTGATAAAACACACCGATGGGTGTCTTTGTGTTAGAAACCACTCCCAGGGAGGGGACACAGTGGAGACAAGGAGAGACGTGGTCCTGCCTTCCTTAATCATAGGGCTTAGTATGAATGGCAGGGTACCCGGCTCCTTCACAGTAAATTTTCCTTTGAGGGGTGGACTTCTGTTGCTTCACCCCAGAGCAGTTTTTCTTACACGGACATGTCTGACGTGGGATCTCACCTTAGTTACGGAATCAGGGAAAGCCGCTGTGGGCATGTGTTTGCAGAGCTGTGTCTGCTGGTCAGATTCCCCGGTAGCCACCAGTGGTCACGGTGTAGCTGGATGGATTCTCTTTCCCATCAGAGTAGATTCACCTGTTCCCACTGAAAGACCTGCTGTGTAAGAGGGGCGGGGACCCTGGGAAGTGAAGTCATTAGCCCTGTGCTCAGCCATTGAGGAGCTTTGGCTTTCCCGAGCCACTTACTGACATTGTCATAGGCTTTTATTTTTTTAAGAATTATTTAATTTTATGTATTATTATTATTTGATCTGGTGTAGGGCATGTGCGCTCTCCAGAGTTAAGGGGAGTGAGAAAGCAAGCCTCCAGGTCCAGAACTTGAACCACTGTCGGCCCTGTGGAATCCAGTGCCTTATCCACCACGCCACCTGCTGGTCCCATCATGGGCTCTTACTTCATGATAGATTTTGGCTATGTTATGGTCACTAGTTTCCATACGACGTTGTTCGATGGTAAATTCATCTTCAAGTTTGTGGGGAGGATGGTTTGTGCCCTCTGGGCTGTCACAGTTCGTGAATGCAGCCAATCTTATTGAACTCCTTCTGCGTGTCGGACCCTGTTCCAAGCTTTCTGTCCAGGCTGTCCCAGGCATCACGGCGGAGGGAGCTGTCCAGCCCACATGCACCTGACATGGGAATGAAGGGCTCAGTGCTTCCAGGAACTTGCCTCTCCTCCCTTCCAGCTTTAAGGTGGAGAAATCCTCTTGGTCTTGGGCCACGTGGGGTGGTGTTTGCTTACAACACTCAGCATGGTGTAGACCTGCCCTGTCCCTAGTGACTGGCCGTTGGCCACAAGTGCATCCTGAGCATTAACTGTGGCTAGTCCAAGTGGAAGTGGTCTGTAAGTATAAAATATGCACTGAATTTTGAAGATTTAGCATGGAAAAATATTCAGTATTTTTATGTTGATTACACATGCATTGGTAAGATTTGGGATACATTTGCGATATAAAATTTGTTGTTAAAATGAATTTCACTTGTCTTTTTAAAAATAAAATTTATTTAATTTTATTTATGATTATTTTTTAAAATTTTGCCATAGGACACTTGCACACACCAGAGAGAGACACGGAGGGGGGTGTGCGAAAAAGGAAGCTGCCAGGTATGGGATTCAAACTGTGGTCAGCCGTGTGGGAGTCCAGTACCTTAACACTACATTACCTGCTGGCCCTTGTCTTTTTTTTTTTTTTTTTAAGTTGATTTATTCCATGAGTGGGTGAGAGAGAGAGAGAGAGATAGCACCCTTGACAGGGTCTTGATGTCTCAGTTGGCCTGGATCATGGGTGCACATGTGCCGGGTGAACTGTCTCTGCATGTGAACTGGCAACCTTCCCAGGTGGGCCTGCCTTGCACAGTCTTGCATTTTACCACTGCTCCACGGTTTGGCCCCAACATGTGTTTCCTTTTTATTTTATTTTTCACACAGGGTCTCACTAGGTCAGTATCCTTCTGCTTCAGCCTCCTGAGCAGCTGGGACGACAGGCACACACCACTGCACCTGGCTTTTCGGGCAGGATGGGGATCGAATCCAGCCAGCTCAGTAGTGGTGTCAGCCCATGCGCTACTGCTGCTGGGCCCCCTGTTACTCTTCTAATGGGACTAATTGGAGATGTAAAATAACATCTCGTGGCTCCTACTATGGGCTGGTGCTGGTACAGATGAAGTAGCGAGGGCTTTGGGTTAGACTGATGTGAGTTTGAGTCCTGCATCCACTACGTACTGGGGTTTTGTTGGAACTTTTGTGTTTGTTTTACTTTGGGCATTTTTCTTGGTGCTCCTTGGTCTTTTCTCGTGTATCTAATGGGGCTCACGATACTACTTGTTGGGGTTGTTCTGAGAGTCAGATTCGATCAAGTGCCCACAGTGAGCCGGGCACCGAGAAATCATAAGAACTCGTAATTAACAAGTGCTAGTTACCCTTTCCCGTCCCTGAGGTCACATTAAGCGATCCAGCTCTGTGTAACTGGGAACGTGTCTGGGACGCAGAGAAAGGACCATGTTGAGAAATTGCTGTGCCAGTTCATGACTCCGTGTTAATTTGCATTTTTGCTTTGTTCCTTTCACTTGCAGTTTCTGAGGTCTTTCTTGGATGAGGAAAATAATTATTCTCACTTTATGAATAAAGAGGCTATACGCCAGGTGGCCTGTAGAGGTCCCTCCGCTTCTTCCCGGCATCCAGGCCGTCCTCCCTTCCCTGAATGTAGACATGGGCTGTGAGGTGGGCGTGTCCTGCCCCTGGAAGCCCCGATTAGGAGTCCTGGTGTCAGGTCTCCATTTGAGATCTTCAGTGCCCAGGCAGTGTTAGTTCTGGACACTGAAGATCATTTCGATACTCTGGTCTTGTGAAAGTGACAGTACCAGAACCCCGAAGACCTTGGCTATGTGTCAGGAGATGGGGTAACCAGAGGCCCTTCTGGTCCAAGGCCATCTTAGATTGTGGTTGTTGGGAAGAACACGCTGTTGCCTTCTGTTTGGGCAGAAACACAAAGGCCTTTCCTTGTGTAGGGGGTCCGTTTCCTGTCATGATGGTTGTGCCGTGGCCGGCACGTCCTGGCCTTCGGATCGGAACACTGGCCTTCTTGACCATTTGGTTCCAATAAGTCAGCTTTATGATGGTGTCACGTAGAGGACTGAATTCGATTCATCATTAGGATAGTCACCAGAAGCTGATTGCCTAGGGTAGAAAGGCTCACTTAACTTTTCTCAGGTGGGGCCAGCAGGTGGTGTGATGGTTAAGGAGCTGGACTCCCACATGGCAGTTAGAGGCTTGGACGTGGTGGCTTCCTTTTTCACACCCCCCACTCTCTGTGTCTCTCTCTGGGGAGCATATGTACCCTATAGCAAACTTAAAAAACAAAAAGAATAAGTAAAATAAATAAAAAATAAAAATAAATATTATTCATGTGCTATTTATTGATAGAGAAATTCGTGGGGCTGGCCCCTTGGCTAAGTAGTCAGGGGGGCCAGATCCCACTTGGCCAGCTGCAATATTCTAATCTTGAGCCCAGTGGTTTGAAAAACATGGAAGGCATGTGTGCGTGCATGTCCAGAACCCCAGCAGGATGAAGAAATGGAAGAGAAATGCCTCAGTGCGAGTGCATTTTTGCCGGGGACCAGCCTCGGTGTGGGTGGGTTATCTCGACGGAGGCGGCGAAGGTGAACAGAAGACAAAGGCCTCGGTTTCTTTTCATGCACGTCCTTTGCCGGACACCCCTCAAAGAGCGCTCTCTGAGGAGTGACAACTGCTAGGAATCATCGTGCGTTTTTATTGAAAACGTGTTACATGCAAGTAAATGGAAGAGGGACTACGTGTTTCAATTATCAGCTCATAGAGTTTTAACAGTAGAGAACATAGATTCTATTCAGGGTTGGATTAAGGGTGGGTCTAGTGCAGTTCCGCAATTGTAGGTGGGTCTCCATGGAATGCAGTTTCGGGAAAGCGGTTCCGGTAAGCAGAGATGATTATCAACTGATGCGGCACAGCAGCCATCTTGTGATTACTGGGAATGGTGCTGAGAAAAGAAAATCTCAAGAATAAATATTAGTTCTTATGGAGCTTAATAAAGAATGATACTTATACAGTTTTGTAGGGATCTAAAACTTAATTTGAGGAATCTTAATATATTTATCTATTTCACTTGGAGAGGACAGGGGTGTCCTGGGCCAGTTTTGGCCTAATCCTATTTTATGTAAAGAAAGGATTAAGTTTACCTTAAATGTATTTTGAAGGGCCTTCCAAAGGTCAAGATTACTTCTGCCTAGAAAGAACTTCAGCCCACCCTCTATTGTGACCATGGAGATAAAGCATTGTAATTAATAGTAAGTAAACGGGGTTGGGGGGCGCACAGTAGTGGCCTTGCCAATGTACTGAACCGACCGGAAGCGAGGGGGCTCAGACAGATCCTGGGGCCCTACCGGGTCGGACTCTTCCACATTTTCCTTCTCCCTCTCTCTTTGATGAGTGCATGTGCACTCTAACAAAAAAGAAAAAAAGAGAAAAGAAAAAAAAGTGTTGCTGTTTTGTCAGATAGCTGAGAGAGTTAAAAATGGTATTTGAAAGAAGACTATTGAAAATGCAATAAAAGTAGGTTGGTTTGTGTTTAAAGCCATGAGACTGGGTGAAGTTACCAAGGGAGCATGTACAGTTGCCCAGAGGAGATGTTTAAGGACTGAGCTCTGGAGCATTCCAGGGCCGAGAGGCTTGGGATGTTGGCAACTGCTTTAAAGAACTACCTCTCTCTGGCCTGTCCCTCCCATCTCCTCAGTTGTAAATATTCTATAAACGAACACTTAAGTTTCTCTAAAAGAACCTTAAAATGAAAAAAGGAACAAAAAACAACTGTGTGTATGTTTAGTTTTCCAAAGAAAAGGTTGTTTTTAAATTGTAAATTCCTCAGGGCTGTTTGGCAAATCTAGTGAACTTAGCCTTTCCGATTTGACATTCTGGTACTTTAAGCACATTGACTGGACAAATGTCTTACTGTAGCACATTTAGGGCCCTTAGGAAAGTTACGTATTTATTCATTTATTTTTAGAAGACCTATTAGGTCTGTTTGAAGAAATTTTTTTTTAAAGTTTCTTTCTTCACAAGTGAGAGAGACTGAGATACAGGCAGCAGGGAGAGAGACTGAGAGACAGGCATCTTCAACAGGGTTTCTCATGCCATAATCCTCCCCAGGTCCAGCCAGGCTGAAATCATGGCTACAATCAGTTTTGGCATGTTTAGAGTGGTCTCCAGACACAAACCCAGAACCTTCCTAGGTGGGTCTGTCTTGCAATTGTTGCATAACCGTGTGCCGCTGTCTAGCCCTCTTAAGTTACTTTGAAATTGAAGTCAGATGAGGTGATACCAAAAACATACAAGAAGGACTTGTGGTTTTCTGGTACAGCCAAGTGATGGACTGTGGTGTGGACAGGTTGTGAAATCTGCCTTGATTTGTTGTATTTTCATATACTACATTTTGAAAGTATTTCAACCTTTCATTTTCATATTTTAATGTTAGCACCTTCAATATGCATATACTTAAGCTACTCTGGTAAAAATGAAGTAACTACTATGGTCTTGGACAACTCTGCAAAGTGCGATTAACTTGAAAAAGCACATTAATTACCGAAGCTTATTCTGACCTACTCTTTTTTTTTTAAAAGAAAATGATTTATTTGTTTAATTTAATTTTATTTGTTATTGTTAACTTATTTTTAAATTTTACCAGAGAGAGAAGGAGACAGGGAAAGTGAGAAGGCAAGCTACCAGGTCTGGGACTCAAACCATGGTCGGCCAACTGGGAGTCCAGCACCTTAACTACCACACCACCTGCCAGCCCCTTGACGTACTCTTTAAGGATATTTTTAGTTGTCACAGATTTAAGCACTATTGCCCTATTTTTAATAACAAATACAATGATCAGTTCTCCCACCTGCTAATAACGAGAACTTAGGTGTCAACAGCATAATTCCCAGGGGTCAACAGCTCGTTCCTCAGGAGACCTCCACGTGTAAACTTGATGCTGCCCCAGTATCTTCACCAAGGTAAACAGTGTGAGCTCTCTGCTGAGTTCTCATCTGTTAATTGCCTTAGAAAGCGTATTTGTGTAGAGTCCAGTTATTGTGGAATGGGTGGTGGTTTAGATTTCACTTGGAGCGTAGATAATTGTGGACCTCTGTCTGAATCATCAAATTCTGTTTTGAGAATTGGGACCTTTATCTTCAAGAGTATCGTCGAGATCTTTAGGGTCCCATGGGAGACTTCGGGCAAGTTGGACATGTATGTATTAGCAACCACTTTATTCGAGTGTAAGTTTTTAGACTCAGGATCTGACATTAGTATCCAATGTTCTCTGTTTCTTCTGGCTCCTTTATTTTGTCAAATGAGGATGGATCTTATAAATACCTAGAATACCTGTTTTGTTTTCGTTTTTATTTATTTTTGCTACAGGGTGCATGCACTTGTTCGAGAGAGAAAAAGGGAGAGTGAGAAATTGCCCCCATCCCATGGGGGGGATGGTCACACTGCAGTCCCTTCTCCATTCTCTTCTCAGGATTATGGGCACCCATGCCCAGTGTGTTTTTCAAGCCACCTGGTCTGGAATTGAAACTATGCGGTCGGCCATGTGGCATTCAGCTGCCTTAACCTCTGTGCCACTTGCTGCACTCCCCCCCCGCCTTTTTTTTTTTTTGGTTTTCGGTATAGGGCGCGTGTGCTCGCCAGTCAGACAGCGAGAGACATAGAGACAGAAAGTGAGAAATCACCCCCCCCAGGGGAGATGGCCATGCCACAATCCCTTCTCCTCCATTCTCCTCTCGGGATCTTGGGCACGCATGCACACGTGCCCGACATGAGTTTTAAGCCACAGGGTCTGGGACACGAACCGCGGTCGACTGTGGGAGTCCAGCGACATAGCCATTACGCTAACTGCTGGTTCCCCACTCCCCCCTTTTTAAGTTTTTTTAATTTTGCTCTAGGAGAGAGAGAAAGAGACTCATACCCCCCAAATGGCTATTCACCCTACGATTTGCCTCAGCCCCAGCCAGCTAGAACGTGGGGATGCACACACACCCCATGTCCCAAGACCTCTAGGTGCCAACCCATGACCTTCCCGTGGGGCCCAGCATCACGGGGTGTTGGAGTACCACTGTGCCACCACGGTGGGCCCATGCCACCACCATAGGTCCATAAATACCTGTTCCTTCGGGACATGCTTTGATGATGTACTCACCTGCCTTTCTTGTAAAGTATCCCTTGACCAAAACCTCAATTTCCCCCAGTTAAAAACTGCCATGTCTGTGGCTGGGAACAGTGTCCTTCAGCTGCTCACACGGGGCATTTAGGCTTTTGGCATGTCGACTCTTCCTAAGTGGCCAGTTTCCATGACTCCCAGTGTCCGCAGATAGGTTTGCCCTAATGAGACCTGGCTCTCATCCCTGTGACTTACAGGCTCAAGAAGGGAGCTCTGTGTGGGTTCACAGACGTTGACACTTCCGTGGGCCAAGCCAGCGGAGTTCAATTTGTCACTCACCGGGCTAAATTAAGTGAGCAGCCGGCGGGAAGTGGGACAGACTGGCCAACAGTCCGTTGGACAATGCCGCCTGTGTTGCTCAGACTGACTGGGACACCGCGCTGTCTCTGGGTTAGCAGAGAGGACTGCGGTCATAGCCTGGAGAAATCATATGTATGTCTTTTTTGGCACCAGACGTTGGTCCTTGAAACCAGTTGTGTGGTATTTTTCCAACCAGATTATTTCTAGAAAAATGAATGGGTTTTTGTTAAAAGAAGACATCAATATTTAATTTCAACATTAGAAAGTATTACCTTTGGTTGAATAGCATACCTGGCTAAACTTAACCATTGATTTCCTCCATGTTACATGGCTCTGTAGACGAATCGTTCCTAGGTTAATTATGAAAAAGATTGACATTTTAGTGACAAGAAATAAACAGTTACAAAACGAGAGTAGTTAACAAAGTGTAATTAGTAATTTAGCTACCTCCTTCCACAACCTGTCAATATGAAGCTTAGGACTCTTTTTTTTTTTTTTTAAGGTTTTTGCCATAGGGCATGTGCACTTGCTGAAGAGACAGAGACAGGAAAAGTGAGGAATCATCCCCCAGCAGGGACGGCCATGCCACAGTCCCTTCTTCTCCCTTCTCCTCTTGGGATTTTGGGCACACACGCTCATGTGCCCGTGTGATTCTTGAGCCGTTAGGTCTGACTCAAACTTCACGGTCAGCTATCTGGGATTCAGCTGCCTTAACCACCACGCCACCTGCTGGCTCCCCTCGATGTTATTCTTTATTCACTGTCAGAAGAAATAAATTATCTTCGGATTGTTCATTTAGGGATCAAACCCATGTCTTCAAGATGGATGCTAATGAATGGTCACGTTTTCTGTTTAGCTTGGCCATCGTTTCTCGGGCAGGGAGTTCAGTGCTTCCTCTATAAGCCTTCACTTTGTAGCAGCCTTGGGGACGGAGAGGTCCCCTTGGGCTGTGTCCCATGAGCTCTTCCTTTCACTGAGAGCAAAGAGCAGCCATGGTATTGCAAGAATACGGAGTAGAAATGTCAGCACTAATGAAATAACACTGCTTGCTCCCCAGTAAGGATAATTCTTTTCTTGTGAAAAGAAGATACTCACCTATAGTGTATTATTGATCTTTCAAATTATTTTTTAAAAGAATTATTTTATTTGATTTATTATTATTATTTTAAAATTTGCTATAGGGCATGTATGCTCACCAGAAGGACACATGCGCGCGCGCACACACACACACACACACACACACACAGCAAGAAAGAAAGAGAAAGTCAGCTGCCAGGTCCAGGACTTGAACTGTGGCCAGCCATTTGCAAGTCTAGCACCTTAACCACCATGCCACCTGCCGACCTCTCAGATGGCTTTTTACAGTAGTTAAGAGCAACCAGTTATTTCCATTTTTGAGTAAAAATAACTGAGACTCAGTGAAATTGAATGAATGAATCTGTGAAACACAAACTCAAATCTGTTCTCATTTTTAATGAACTAATGAGATTTACATACCAATCAGTAGTTTAAAGTCCTGTCATATAGTTGAGGGTTAGATGAATTTTTTTGTTAATAATTATTTTATTTAACTTTCTTCTTTCTTCCTTTTTTCCTTCTGCCAGAGAGGGATAGAGAGAGAGGAAAAGTGAGAAAGCAAGCCACCAGGTCTGGGACTTGAACCATGGTCGGCCATGTGGGAGTCCAGCACCCTTAACCACTACGCCACATACCGGCCCCTTGACGAGTTTTATAAGAGAGTTTATAGGTTTAAAACTTGCCTCCCACATAATAAACTCCATGTTAAGTGTTGGCTATTACTATTTGTTATCGTTCTTATTACACGCTGCCTCTCAATATAACAAACCTGTGTTGCCCTTTTCAGACAGAGGGGGCACCATTTGCAACATTTAATACCTTTGTTTTCTATCAACATCTTCAGATTAGCTAGAATTTGATTCTAGATGTGGACCGGCTATGATGTTTTTTTGGTATTTATTACATATAAATCTCCTCTCTTCTTTCCATCCCTATAACATTTCATTGCTTCTTCCTGAGCTTTGGGCTACATAGCTGGCCTTTGGCAAAATGGTGAAATAGATTCTTTTTTCTTAGTGCCTCTAAGCGATTCATTGTGTAACCTTTAACTTCCTTCAAGATTCTTTTTTTTTCAATCCTAAACTCTTGTCTCCTTTAAAAGCCGCTTTCTGGACGTAACTGGGTGCGTACTTAAGTTCCTGTGTTATAGCTTGATCTGCCTCGAAAGGCTTTCAGGCACAGGTGAGGGTGTACAGGACACATTTTTTCTGAGGATTGTCTTTCCTTGGTTCCCAATCGGGGTCATGAGACACGCTGTTTTCCAAGTCGGGGTTTCTTGTCTTTTTAAAACACTAGAACCTTGCTTGTCCCCAGGCCGCACATCTTCCAGCTGAATCGACTCTGCACCTGGAGACTTCTGCATGAGTTGGGAAGGGCCTTTGGGAGCCTCTGAATTATAAAGCAGACTACGAGAGAGCACAGTAAGAGGAGACGGTCACGTCTCAGGAGTGGCTCCCACCCTGAAGAACGACTGAGAACTCTGGGGACTGCTAGTGTTGAACTGTACTCATCCTTACTGAAGGAGTTTTACCTTTCTTGGCCTCTCTGTCCCTGTCCATCTGAATAGCACATTTGGAAAGCTCAAAGGCTGGCAGGATTGCTTTATTCCAGCCCGCAATCGCTCTCAGCGCCGGCTGTGTGGAAATTTTCTGTTTTATAGTCAGAGCAGGTCACACAGTTCCCTAAAGCAAATAGCAGACCGGCTTATCTGAGCACTGAGGGGAATCATTATTCCTTTCCTTCTTTTTCCTTGGTTCCTCGGTAATAGCTTGGTTTTTCATAATCAGGTCTCATTCGAGTTGTCCAAGAACATGAGGTTATTTTAATGAACACCGTCGCTCTGTGGTCATTGTCATGGTGGAAAAGCACAACTATATTTACTAGAAAAGCTCCAGGTGTGTTTGTGGCCAGGTTCTCTGTTTTCACCCTGAGCCTGTGCACCATCTGCCAGGAGTGCCTTAGGCAGCACGAGAGGTCATTGACGGAACTCGTAACCATGCGTGTGAAAATCTATCGGAGACTGTGGACAAAATACTTAGAGAGCTTTGCTGTGTCAGCCCCACTGCCTGAGTTCGTATCCTGGACTGGCCACTTTCTGTGTGGCTTTTTCTTCTTTCTAACCTGACACTCGGTTCATCTTTTCTTTCCTTCTTTTCTGTTTTCCATCCTGACGTTTCTTTAGCCAGGGGCTCCAGAGGTGCCCCAGCACTGGGAGTCCCGTGGGTCTGACGGCGAAATGAAGTGTCTTTTCCAAGTTTCCAAGTAAGAGCTTCCTCTTCAGATCATCAAACCCAGATGTGCGTTCTGCCTTAGGGAAGATGAACACATTATTTTAATTGTCCTGGCTAAGATGAGCATTATTGCTGAGAGGGAAGAGAATGTGGAGATTCAGGTGGAGACGATACCCCAGGTTGTGGGGCTGCCACATGTGAATTCTGTTCTCTGCAGAGACACCTGCACTTTTATGCTAAGTGAGGATTTTAGCAGTAGGCCATTGCTAGTGGCACACAAAAATCCCAGTCCTGTTTAAACAAACGACCCACACACATGAACACTGTGTGCTAGAGCTATAGACTGTTTATGTGCTAAGGAGGATGGGAAGCCTATTGGCCCGGAGAACGACTTATCTTTGAAGTTTTCAGAGGGGAAAAAAAAACCCTTCTGAAATGTTTGTTTTAGATGGGTTCCATGAAAGTAGTAACTAGTTAGGTTAGAGCAGTTAATTCTTTTTCTTTTTCTTCTTCTTTTTTTTGAGAGGTTTTTGCTGTAGGGCATGTGTGCTCACCAGAAAGACGGACAGACAGAAAGCGAGAAATCACACCCCCCTCAGGGAGGATGGCCATGCTGCAATCCCTTCTCCATTCTCCTCTTGGGATCTTGGGCATGTATGCACACATGCCCGGCATGAGTTTAAGCCACCAGGTCCGGGACTCGAACCGCAGTCGACTACATGGGAGTCCAGTGACGTAGCCATTATGCCAACTGCTGGTCCCAGAGCAGTTACTTCTTGATCATAATGGGCTAGTTAGTTGTCCGACCTCCCACTGCCTTTTGTCAATGACAAAGGGGAAATAGATGACCTTGCTGGAGAAAGGTGGCAGACACCACCTCAAACAGGTGATCAGATTAACACTACCAACAATATCATTTATTAATACCTGTGATATGATACATTGTGAAGGACAAAACATCACTTCCCTAGTATTTTTGCCAAAAATATATAAGCTCAGTCTTATCATGAGAAGACATCAGATAAATTAAAATGAAGAGAACATAAAATACAGGTACAAATCACTTGAATACTCATCCAAATTGTCAGGGTTATAAAGATACGGAAAGACCAAGGACTGTCACAGACTAGAGGAGATTAAGGAGCCAAAACAAGGAAAGGCAGCGTGGGATATTAGATCGGATGTTGGAGCGGAAAAGGGCTATTAGGGGAAAAGCCGGCGAAATTTGAACAAAGCCTGTAGTTAATGGTATTATAGCAATGATAAGCTCCTGGTTTTGATCATTGTATCATGGTTATGTAGGTTGTCAATATTAGAGAAAACGGAATGGGATTAATATATGAACTGTACATATATTTTTTTGCAAAGTAAGAATGTCAAAAGAAAAACATGCAAATCAGGAAATAGAATTTGTTTTTGTTTTTCAGAAGATGTGAGTACTTGCCAGAGAGAGTCAGGAAGAAGCACCCTCCCACCCCAGCCCCTCCATGGGACATGGGCACCAGCAATTCCTTCTCCTCCATTTCTCCATCCCATTCAGATGTGGGGTAGGCACACGCCTGGTGCTTTTCTCGGCCACTGGGTGTGGGACTCAACTGTGGGGTTGGCCATGTGGGATCTGGCTGTCTTTTTTTTTTTTTGGAGAGGTTTTTGCTATAGAGCGTGTGCACTCGCCAGACAGACAGAGAGAGACAGAGAGACAGAAAGCGAGAAATCCCCCCCCAGTGGGGATGGCCACGCCGCAATCCCTTCTCCTCCATCCTCCTCTCGGGATCTTGGGCACGCACGCACATACGCCTGGTGTGAGTTTAAGCCACCGGGTCCGGGACGCGAACCGCGGTCGACTACGTGGGAGTCCAGTGACATAGCTATTACGCTAACTGCTGGTCCCGGGATCTGGCTGTCTTAACCACCAGGCCGTGGAACCAGCTTAGAAATAGAGGATTTAACACAAAGATGAGGGTAAAGAAATGTCCAGGATAGTGATGAAGGAAAATCTTAAGATGGCAGCTCTGCAGTAGGCCTACGAGTAAAATAAAGTAAAACAGTCCAAATGTGAGCACATCTAAAGTTTCTAGGGGCCATATCTGCAAGATCAAACTCTTTAACTCTTTTTTAAAAAAATATTTACTTATTTATTATTTATTTTAATTTGACCAGAGAGGGACAGAGAGAGAGAGAGAAAGAGAGCATACAAGAGAGAGGGAAAGTGAGAAAGCAAGCCAGGTTTGGGACTGTGGTCAACCATGTGGGAGTCCAGCTCCCTTAACCACTCCGCCACCTGCTAACCCCAAACTCTTTAGCTCTTAAGAGAAGATTTAAACAATTTGTGGAGAGTTTTGAAAATGATTTATGTTGGGACCAGTGGATGGCATAATGGTTATGTCACTGGCCTTCCACGTCGTGAACCGTGGTTTGAGTCCCGGACCTGGCTGCTTAAAACTCATGCTGGGTGCATGTGCTTGTGTGCCCAAGATACTGAGACGAGAATGGAGGAGAAAGGACTCTGGTGTGGCCATCCCCCCTGGGGGGTGATTTCTTGTTTTCTGTTTCTTTTTGTGTCTCTGGCAAGTGCCTGTGCCCTATAGCAGAAATCTCTCTCTTAAAAAGAAAAAAAATCAATGTTAGGTATTTAAAAACACTAAACGAGGGGCCACGTGGTGGTGCAGCAGTGGCATGAGGCTCTGTTAAGCCCACTCACATGGGAAGGTTCTGAGTTTGTGTCTGGAGACCTCCCTGAACTCGCTGAGTGCACTGGTGTGTTCAGATCCCATGATCTCGGCTGGGCGAAGCTGGAGGTAGATTGTGGCATGAGTGGCTGTTGGGGCACCTCTCTATCTCTTCCTCGCTGTCTCTTTAAGTTATGAGAGAAAGAAACGGGTGAACTTCAAAAAAAACAAACTAGGGCCAGCAAGTCTTGTGGTGGCTAAGGCACAGGATCCCATGTGGCTGATTCTGTGGTTTGAGTCCCAGACTTGGTGGCTTGAAAAAACACACTGGATGTGTGTGCGTGCGTGCCCAAAATCCCTAGAGGAGAATGGAGGAGAAGGGACTGCAGCATGGCCACCCTCCCCAGGGGTGACTTTGCACTTTCCCTTTCTCACTAGCTCTCTGTCTTCCTCTGCCATGTGCCTGCTCCCTGTGGCAAACATCTTATAATAGTAATAAAGCAGGAACACTGCTTTTCTTGAACAACTCCGGGTTGAGGTGGAAAGAGATGCTCAAGAAAAGCGGTGTTAGTAGACCCCATGGCTCGACCGTAAATGGCATTCATGTAGGAGTCGTGTAAGCATGGGATGGAGAACCACGCGAATGACAGTGTAAGCACTGAGAGGACAGGAAGTGCGATGTGGACCGGGGAGGCCCGGGTGGCTTCCAGAGAAGTCTAAAGATAATAAGCCCTCGTGGCTAAAATATTAGTAGTCGCATTATAGCACTGCACGTCAAGATGAAGTCAGTGCAAAAGAAACAACGAAAAGGTGGGAACTCAGTGCCCCTGGGAAATGGGAAAATGGGGTGAGGAGGAGGACACCACTGTTTTGTGTTAAGAGCCATGTAAAGGGGCCAGCAGGTGATGTGGTAGTTGAAGCGCTGGAACGCCACAGACCAAATGCAGTTCGAGTCCCGGAACTGGCAACTCGTTTTCTCACTCCTCCTCGGACCCCCTCCAGCCCCCCAACCCCATCTCTCTCTGGTGAGTGCATGTACCCTATAGCAAATTAAAAAATAATAATAATACATCAAATTAAATGAATAATTCTTTTAAAACAAGAGCCTTGTAGAACTGTTCAATTCTTTAAACTACCTATATATATTAATATAACTTTGGTGTTAGAAGGGAAAATAAGTAAGTAAAAGTGAAGACTAACTCCCCAAATGTAAGTCGTTCAAAAAATTTAAAATAGTGAATTCTAGCTAAGAACTGAATTATTTATTGTCCCTATGAGGTAACCCTAAGAGAAGAGAAGGAGGCATGGAACTCCGTGGAAGGATTTCTAGTTAGAGGAGGCATGACATTGCATACATTAGAGTTTGCCAGCTGTCCTGGTTAGCAAACTTCCTCCAAAACGTTGTTTGCTTTGAGAGAAAAGGTACTCGTGGGCAAAAACAGAATTGCACCTAGACCTTTGCTCGAAATCTTTGTGTTTAAAATAGTCCTTCACTCTCTCCCCTTCCTTTTCTTCTGGCTCAGGTTTTTCTTTTTGGGGGGGAGGGGAGTTCAGGCATGGTGATTATTGTGTTGGGTTATTGGTTTTTCAGGTTATTTTCATTTTAGGCTCTGTTGGCTTTTGGTTTAAAAATATGGTCACTGTGCGTAAAGGTGTTGAATCTAAGATTTACAACCCCCCCCCACACACACACACA
>NW_006204841.1:741120-757196 GCF_000334495.1 Tupaia belangeri chinensis
GAGAGACAGAAAGCGAGAAATCACCCCCCAGTGGGGATGGCCACGCCGCAATCCCTTCTCCTCCATTCTCCTCTCGGGATCTTGGGCACGCACGCACATACGCCTGGTGTGAGTTTAAGCCACCGGGTCCGGGACTCGAACCGCGGTCGATTACATGCGAGTCCAGTGACATAGCTATTACGCTAACTGCTGGTCCCGGGATCTGGCTGTCTTAACCACCAGGCCGTGGAACCAGCTTAGAAATAGAGGATTTAACACAAAGATGAGGGTAAAGAAATGTCCAGGATAGTGATGAAGGAAAATCTTAAGATGGCAGCTCTGCAGTAGGCCTACGAGTAAAATAAAGTAAAACAGTCCAAATGTGAGCACATCTAAAGTTTCTAGGGGCCATATCTGCAAGATCAAACTCTTTAACTCTTTTTTAAAAAAATATTTACTTATTTATTATTTATTTTAATTTGACCAGAGAGGGACAGAGAGAGAGAGAGAAAGAGAGCATACAAGAGAGAGGGAAAGTGAGAAAGCAAGCCAGGTTTGGGACTGTGGTCAACCATGTGGGAGTCCAGCTCCCTTAACCACTCCGCCACCTGCTAACCCCAAACTCTTTAGCTCTTAAGAGAAGATTTAAACAATTTGTGGAGAGTTTTGAAAATGATTTATGTTGGGACCAGTGGATGGCATAATGGTTATGTCACTGGCCTTCCACGTCGTGAACCGTGGTTTGAGTCCCGGACCTGGCTGCTTAAAACTCATGCTGGGTGCATGTGCTTGTGTGCCCAAGATACTGAGACGAGAATGGAGGAGAAAGGACTCTGGTGTGGCCATCCCCCCTGGGGGGTGATTTCTTGTTTTCTGTTTCTTTTTGTGTCTCTGGCAAGTGCCTGTGCCCTATAGCAGAAATCTCTCTCTTAAAAAGAAAAAAAATCAATGTTAGGTATTTAAAAACACTAAACGAGGGGCCACGTGGTGGTGCAGCAGTGGCATGAGGCTCTGTAAGGTCCACTCCCATGGGAAGGTTCTGAGTTTGTGTCCGGAGACCTCCCTGAACTCGCTGAGTGCACTGGTGTGTTCAGATCCCATGATCTCGGCTGGGCGAAGCTGGAGGTAGATTGTGGCATGAGTGGCTGTTGGGGCACCTCTCTATCTCTTCCTCGCTGTCTCTTTAAGTTATGAGAGAAAGAAACGGGTGAACTTCAAAAAAAACAAACTAGGGCCAGCAAGTCTTGTGGTGGCTAAGGCACAGGATCCCATGTGGCTGATTCTGTGGTTTGAGTCCCAGACTTGGTGGCTTGAAAAAACACACTGGATGTGTGTGCGTGCGTGCCCAAAATCCCTAGAGGAGAATGGAGGAGAAGGGACTGCAGCATGGCCACCCTCCCCAGGGGTGACTTTGCACTTTCCCTTTCTCACTAGCTCTCTGTCTTCCTCTGCCATGTGCCTGCTCCCTGTGGCAAACATCTTATAATAGTAATAAAGCAGGAACACTGCTTTTCTTGAACAACTCCGGGTTGAGGTGGAAAGAGATGCTCAAGAAAAGCGGTGTTAGTAGACCCCATGGCTCGACCGTAAATGGCATTCATGTAGGAGTCGTGTAAGCATGGGATGGAGAACCACGCGAATGACAGTGTAAGCACTGAGAGGACAGGAAGTGCGATGTGGACCGGGGAGGCCCGGGTGGCTTCCAGAGAAGTCTAAAGATAATAAGCCCTCGTGGCTAAAATATTAGTAGTCGCATTATAGCACTGCACGTCAAGATGAAGTCAGTGCAAAAGAAACAACGAAAAGGTGGGAACTCAGTGCCCCTGGGAAATGGGAAAATGGGGTGAGGAGGAGGACACCACTGTTTTGTGTTAAGAGCCATGTAAAGGGGCCAGCAGGTGATGTGGTAGTTGAAGCGCTGGAACGCCACAGACCAAATGCAGTTCGAGTCCCGGAACTGGCAACTCGTTTTCTCACTCCTCCTCGGACCCCCTCCAGCCCCCCAACCCCATCTCTCTCTGGTGAGTGCATGTACCCTATAGCAAATTAAAAAATAATAATAATACATCAAATTAAATGAATAATTCTTTTAAAACAAGAGCCTTGTAGAACTGTTCAATTCTTTAAACTACCTATATATATTAATATAACTTTGGTGTTAGAAGGGAAAATAAGTAAGTAAAAGTGAAGACTAACTCCCCAAATGTAAGTCGTTCAAAAAATTTAAAATAGTGAATTCTAGCTAAGAACTGAATTATTTATTGTCCCTATGAGGTAACCCTAAGAGAAGAGAAGGAGGCATGGAACTCCGTGGAAGGATTTCTAGTTAGAGGAGGCATGACATTGCATACATTAGAGTTTGCCAGCTGTCCTGGTTAGCAAACTTCCTCCAAAACGTTGTTTGCTTTGAGAGAAAAGGTACTCGTGGGCAAAAACAGAATTGCACCTAGACCTTTGCTCGAAATCTTTGTGTTTAAAATAGTCCTTCACTCTCTCCCCTTCCTTTTCTTCTGGCTCAGGTTTTTCTTTTTGGGGGGGAGGGGAGTTCAGGCATGGTGATTATTGTGTTGGGTTATTGGTTTTTCAGGTTATTTTCATTTTAGGCTCTGTTGGCTTTTGGTTTAAAAATATGGTCACTGTGCGTAAAGGTGTTGAATCTAAGATTTACAACCCCCCCCCACACACACACACACATACACACACACACACACAAAAAAGGGAAAAGTAAAAAGAAGTCCCAGAGAGACTTAAGTAGGCCCATCTGTCTGCTTAAGTAGGCAGAGCCGGCTGTAATGTTAAACCTCTGTATTGGGGTCAGGGCGATGCGAGTGTGGACTTGGCTCTAATATTTGATTCAGTTGACTTAGTCACTCTGTTAAGAAACATTCCCTTTTCTAGTGTGTGTTGTTTTAAGCTTTTGTCTTTATCGTCTTTCATTTGACAAAATGTACAGTCTTAATTGTTCTAGACTATTATCTATTTTTCCAGTACGTGGGGATGAATACAAATATCAGTTATCTTTAGTTGTTGATCTTTTCAAAATGCTTAAATAGAAGTCAGTTAACACCCACAATTGCACCAGTTTGACCTGTAAATGCAAAATAAATTCTATGTGAGATGACAGGCAGTAAATCTTTTTTTCTAGTTTGTAAGAAGTTGTTTGTATGTTTAGTAGAAAAAAATGAATTTCTCTTCTACAGATCATATTTAGTGATCATAGAAGTATTTTTTTTTCTTTTTTTGGAGAGTTTTTTTTTTTCTTTTTGCTATAGGGCGCGTGCGTTCACCAGATAGACAGAGAGAGACAAAGAGACAGAAAGCGAGAAATCACCCCCCAGGGGGGAATGGACACGCCGCAATCCCTTCTCCTCCATTCTCCTCTCGGGATCTTGGGCACGCAAGGAGTGTCCAGGAGTGACCAAGCCGCTGGGTCCGGGACTCGAACTGTAGTTGACTACGTGGGAGTCCAGCAACATAGCCATTACACTAACTGCTGGTCCCAGAAGTATTTTTCATTGGAGGGGATGGAAGATATTTCTTTACATTGTTTCCATTTTTATTTATTTATTTTTAGGTTTTCGGTATAGGGCATGTGTGCGCTCACCTGAGAAAGACACACAGAGAGACAGAGAAGAAAAGTGAGAAATCACCGCCAGGGCGATATCCACACTGCACTCTCTTCTCCATTCTCACCTCAGGATTTTGGGCACCCGCACCCGCATATGCACCTGACATGATTTTCAAGCCAATAGGTTTAGGACTTGAGCTGCACAGTCATTCATGTGGGAATGTAGTGCCCTAACCACTACGCCACCTGCTGTCCCACACTGTTCTTTTATTTTCTAAGGAACTCATTCATTTATTTTAATTTGACCAGAGACAGAGAGAGAGAGAGAGAGAGAGAGAGAGAGAAGTGAGAAAGCAAGGTCCGGGACTCGAACTGTGATCAGCCATATGGGAGTGTCTAGCACCTTAACCACTACACCACCTGCTGATTCCCCTCTCCTTTTTTTTTCTTTTAAAGATTTTTACCAAAGGGTAAGTGCACTCATGGGAGAAAGACATTGAGAGGGAAAGTAAAAAATCACCCCCTTTGGGGTGGATGGCCATTTGGCAATCCCTTCTCCATTCTGGGATTTTGGGTATGCACACACACGCCCAGCGTGATTTTCAAGCCACCAACTCTGGGACTCCAACAGCTGTTGGCCATGTGGGAGTCCAGTGCCTTCACCATCAGACCACACGCTGGACCACTCATTGTTTCCTTTTTCTTGGAGAGGTTTTTGCTATAGGGCGCGTGCACTCGCCCGAAAGACAGCGAGAGACAGAGAGAGACAGAAAACGAGAAATCACCCCCCAGGGGGGATGGCCACGCCGCAGTCCCTTCTCCTCCATTCTCCTCTCAGGATCTTGGGCATGCACACACACACGCCTGGCATGAGTTTAAGCCACCAGGTCCGGGACTCTAACCATGGTTGACTACATGGGAGTCCAGCGACATAGCCATTACACTAACTGCTGGTCCCTCATTGTTTCATTTTTAAAAGTAATGTCTGAATGCGTTTTTAGAGGGGAAATGAGGGAGCTTAGGCGAGTTAGCAAAATCATTTGTTTTTGTTGCCTGTGACACTCTGAAAGACACGTGGCTCCCTTCCACCTCATCCCAGTGGCCCGATAGCCCCTTCCCATGGCATTTCTCTCATAGCGCTGGGCAAGCCTATTTTTGTTTCACCTGCCAGACTAAGTTCCTCAGAGCTAGGAGTCGGATTCTGTTCTGTGGTACCCTCAATGACCAGCAGTATGCCTGGAGACGAACCTAAGTGAATACCTGGCTAAACATTTTCCAAAAAGAACTTTTTTCACAAGAGATATTTTCCCTTCTGCTTTCGTGTGTAGAGAAGCATTTCAAAGTCGACCTCTGTGGCCCGGTGGGTAAGGCAGCTGGATCCTTATGGACAACACAGCACAGTTTGAGTTCCGGACTTGGCAGCTTGAGGAACACGCTGGGTGCATGAGGGTGTGCGCCCAAAATCCTGAAAGGAGGGAGAGACGGTGGAGAAGAGATTGTGGCATGACCCTTCCTCTTCGGGGAGGGGTGCTATCTTTTCTCCCTCTCGTTCTGTCTTTTTGTCTGTCTCTGGCAAATACATGTGCCCTTTAGCAACCAATCAATTGATTAATCAATAACTAACTAACCAACTAACTTGGGGACCAAGATCTCCAAAATATATTTCAGAAAAGGCACTCTTCCATTGAGCCCCAGATATTTATTGTATATAGGATCAATTTGGAATAAACCCAGCAGTGGCTTAAACAGGTGAGGGCTTTGCCTCACATGTGAAGTGTCTGGGTCGGGCAGCCCGTGGCCGGTCCGATGGCTCAGTGATGTCACCATGGACTTAGTCTTTTTGTGACCTCTACTCCTTCTAGGCCTCATTCTTATGCTTGTCAATAGGTGCCTAGAGGACTAGCCAGTGTCGTGGTGGTTGGAGCAGCTGGATCCCACACGGCCAACTGTATAGTTCAAGTCCCAAACCCGGTGGCTTGACGCACCAGGTGTGTGTGTGTGTGTATGTGTCTGTATTTGTGTGTGTGTGAGAGAAGAATGGGGAAAAAGGATTAATTGTGGTGCAGCTGTCACCCTAGGGGGTGCTTGCTCGCTTTCTCTCTCTCTGTCTCCAGTGAGCTTATGTGCCCTATAGCAAATTTTAAAATAAATAAGGAAGTGCTCAGAAAAGTACTGTCTTCTTTTCTCAGGCAAGAAAGAAAAGAAGGGCGAAGAGATGAAGGGGCTTATCAGAGAACCTGGCCTTTTTTTTTTTTTTTTTTTTTAAGAATTATTTATTGGGGACCAGCAGTTGGCGTAATGGCTATGTCGCTGGACTCCCACGTAGTCGACCGTGGTTCGCGTCCCGGACCCGGTGGCTTAAACTCACTCCGGGCTTGTGTGCATGAGTGCCCAAGATCTTGAGAGGAGAATGGAGGAGAAGGGATTGCGGCATGGCCATCCCCTCTGGGGGGTGATTTCTCGCTTTCTATCTCTCTGTCTCTCTCTCTCTCTGTCTGGCGAGCGCATGCTCCCTATAGCAAAAACCTCTCCAAAAAAAGAAAAAAATTATTTATTCAATTCTACTTATTATTACCATTAATTTTTCAATTTGCTATAGAGCACATACACTCACCAGAGAGAGAGAAAGAGAAAGATAGAGAGAGAGGGAAAATGAGAAAGCAAGCTGCCAGGTTTAGGACTTGAACTGCAGTCAGCCATGTGGGAGTCCAGCACCTTAAACACCATGCCACCTGCTGGCTCTGAACTTGGCCCTTTTAAAACTCTCCTAGAAGACCAGCTGGTGGCACGGTGGTTAAGGTGGCTAAAACCCACATGGCCGACTGCATTGTCTGGGGCCCCGACCTGGAGGCTTTGAAAAATGTGCTGGATGCATGTATGTGCGTGCCCCGAACCCTGAGAGGAGAATGGAGGAGGAGGGGGAGGAGGAGAAGGGATTGCAGTGCGGCCATCCGTCCTGGGGGGTGCTTTTTCTTTTCTTTCTTTTTTTTTTTTAGTTAATTAATTTATTTACATTCATTCACTATACATCATTACAGCATACAAAATAAATTTTCTATCCAGAATACACTGTATATTGGCTCAATCAAGCACATCAACATACGTGTTATCAACAAATAATTTTCCATTTCTTATGTCCTGTATAGTTTGCTTTTTTTTTTTTTTGCCATCCTTGATTCCCTGTCCCTCATCATCTGCCATGTCCCACCCTCCTCCTGCATTGTCTCTGGTATCCACGGTTGCTTTCTATGCCTTTCTCCCCATTTAATTGATTTGCTAATGAATTTAATTAGTCTAAACATTTCCAATAGCAAGCGCAGCTGATATACACCTGTTCATGAACCCAAGTCTGACTTTCTCTCTGTCTCTGTCTCTCTCCAAAGAGTGCACACGCTCTAGAGCAAATTTAAGAATAAAAATAGGAAACACCTAGAAAACACTCTAGTGACATCTACTTACATGCCATAGACCAGAAATAGGCTGTGGCCATGCATAGCTGCCAGAGAGTCTGGGAAGATACGTCTTTGGCTTTTCAGCAGCTGTGGGATGTTATAGATGAAGTAGATTGTGGGGGCTTTTCCATAGCTAAACTATAAAATAAATGTCAGAAACAGGGGCCAGCAGATGGCATAGTAGTTATGTTGCTGGACTCCCGCATGGCTGACCGCAGTTCGAGTCCTGGACAGCATGGCTTGAAATCACGCTGGGCAAGTGTGTGTGTGCACACCCAAGATCCTGGGAGGGAGCTGAGACTTATAGGGTCAGAGGGTCTTCCTTTTTCTGTGTTCCTCTCTAGGTGTTGGGCGTTGTTCACACCTGTGAACAATGTTAACGCAGTTGTGTTAAAGCAGTGTGCCCATAACCCAACCCAACCACACTGGTGCAGAACTGGAAAGTTTAGAGAATACTTTAATTTTACCTTGGACCTACTAATTTTGCTTCCTTTTAAAAATGACTGCGTTTTCTAGGTCCTAGAATATCAAGGCAACTTTTGGACAAATCATGTTTGCCTCCAGGACTCAGTACCCTCTTTGGGAAATGGAAATAATAATCGCTGCTCCTATCTTATTAAAAAAATGATTATATAAGTGATCATGTTTCCTAAATATGAATAAAAGCAAGGCTGTTATAGAAATAGAAGATTGATGTTGCTAAAATAAAATGAAATTCATTTGAAACTCAAAATGCTCTTAGACTCAGAGTTTTAGTGCTGTGAAATGGTTCATAGATCTAATTTATATGGAGGAAATGAGGATTCAAAGAGGTTACCATAATTAGGCATGAACCAGGAAGCCAGCGTGGGTTGACTTCCCAGCCCATTGCTGCTGTTCACTCACAAGTTATTGATAGTAAGTTTAAGGCAATGAGGGGGACCATCATATGGCATAATCAGATGGCATAATAGTTATGTTGCTGGGCTCACACATGGCCAACTGTAGTTCAAGTCCTGGACCTGGCACCTTGAAACTCACACTGGGCGTGTGTGCGTGTATGTCCAAAATCCCAAGAGAAGAATGGAGGAAAAGGGATTGTGGGGGCGTGACCATCCCCCCAGGGGGTGATTTCTATCTCTCTGTCTCTCTGGCTGAGCACATGTGCCCTATAGTGAAAATCTCTCTCTAAATAGATGATAGATAGATAGATAGATAGATAGATAGATGATAGAAAGCAATGAGAAGGAAAGAACCCAGGAAATGCTCCTTTAGGATCTCCCATTACTGCTACAAACACAGTGATTTCACACCCAGCAAATTATTAGATGCTAATGTAGCTAAAGTTACCAGTGTTCGTGGTTTTTATGCCACCCCTCTGTTCTCCTGGCCAGCCTTCAGTGGTATACGAGTTGTACAGTCATTAGAATCCCGAGGTAACTGCTGAGGATACAGAGACCGTTTTCAGAATCACTAAGATCAGCTATTCTGTCTCCTGGCCAGTCGGTGTGAGGTGTTTCAGCTCCTTGTTTTCCTCTGCTCGCACTCTCACTTAATTGCCTTAACGAGCTTAGTCATCATCTCTGCGTAGTGTCGAGGGCAATAATAAATTCCACCATGTTGTTAGAAATGATGTCTTCTCCTTCCTTCCTTTCATCTTCTCTTCCTTCCTTCTCTTTCTTCCTTCTGTCTCTCTCTCTTTTTTTCTTTCAGCTGTTTCTTTCATGAGTGTGAGAGAGAGACAGACAGCACCCCAACAGGGTGGTGATGCTGCGATCCTTCCCCAGCCTCAGCCAGCCTGGACCATGGGTGTCCACACACCTAGGAGAATCAGGGAGTTCTCTGGACACGAACCCAGAACCTTCCCGTGTGGGTCAACCTCACGGAGCATTGTATTTTACAACTAAACCACCACCTGGCCCCTAATGTCTTCTTTCTTGTGTCTTGTGTCAATGCATTTTAGCCAGTTCTGTTAGTGACAGACAGTGACACTTTCACTCAGAAAGGGGAGCACTGATATTCAAGTTTCAGAAGAGCAGAGGAGAAAATACATTTTTTTTAAAAAGAATTATTTTATTTAACTTTATGTATTTGTTTATTTCAATTTGACCAGAGAGGAACAGAGAGAGAAAATGAGAAAGCAAGCAGGTCTGGTACTTGAACTGCAGTTGACTCTATGGGAGTCCAGTGCCCTTAACCACCCCACCACCTGCTGGCCCCAAAAAGAAACTTGTAGGAAAAAAGTGGAGCACATTTTGTCTAGCGCCTAGACATAGCTAGACCCCTTACGCAATCTCTGTAGGCACTGTTGTCTTCATTTTCACAGGGCAGACACTGCCATCATTTTACAAGATCAGACTAAAGGATGCAGCTCAACCCCAGGTTCCTCTGATTCTGCTTTGAACTGCACAGGAGATCGTGTAGGCCTCTGAAGGGATCTATGCTGAATCACTGGTTTCTTAAAAGGACTGGTCGCTCTTAGTCTTTGCTGCAGCAATTTCAATTCTCATCAAGTTGGCAAACCTGTGCCCTCATTTTAGCCTTTGTATTGATGCAAACTTACGAAAATTGTAAGCAAATTTAAAAATACGGACTGTAGTATATGTTCTTTTGTTTTGTTCTCCAAGTGGTTGAATTTTGTATTTTTAAATAGTTTTTTCCGTAATGAACCTTGAGGGTATTATGCTGCATACAGAAAGCCAGTCACAGACAGATACTGTGCGATTCTTCTTTGATAAGGGGTAGTCAGGATCATAGGGATGGAAAGAATGGTGGGAAATGGAGAGTTACTGTTCAACGTGTGTGAAGTTCAGTTTTCCAAAGTGAGAAGAGTTATGGAGATGGATAGCGGTGACCCTTGCGCTGCATAATGAATGTGTTTTAATCCATTGAACTGTATACTTGAAAATGATTACGATGGTAGGTTTCATGTTCAGTATCTTTTATTGCAATAAAAAATAGGGAAAACTGTTTTTTTTTAAAAAAAAACAAACAATTTGATGAATATCAGCTGCTAAAACAAAGCCCATCTTCTATATCATTTATTTCCATTCGCCTTTTATTAATGACAGTTGGACATTTGTAATGCCATTAAAATAAGATACACAGGGGCCGGCAAGTGGTGCAGTGGTTAAGGTGCGGGACTCCCCCATGGCCGACTGTGGTTTGAATACCAGACCTGGCAGACTGAGAATCATGCCAGGCGCTTGTGCATGCATGCCAGAGGTCCCAAGAGGAGATTGGAGGAAAAGAGGCACGATGTGGACATTCCCCCCCCCAGGGGTGATTTCTCATTTTCCTTCTCTCCAATGAACACAAATGCCCTCTAAAGAAACCCCCCAAAAAATTTCTAAAAAGATAAGATACATCAACCATTGACCGAACCAGAAGGGGCCTGAGAGACTGTCTGGCCCACTCCCCTTATTTCGTATGATCTGGATGGTCTGTTTTCCTGTCCTGCATTTTCTTGTGTTCTTCTGTTCATTCATTCACAAGCTTGGGAACACCTATGGAGTAGTCACTTTGTGCTTGGTACTGAGTTAGATCCTGAAGACACGTTCAGGGACGTCGAGGTGTCTGCCAATTTATAGGAAGTAATGACCCCGGTACTGCTAGCCACAATAGTTTAATAAGCGGTAATAGAGACACAAACCATACAAGCTTTGAGGAATTTTCGTCATTCTGCCTAAACATTTTCATCCTTCAGTAGTGGATAAATAGGAAATTTTGTTTTTCTATGTGAGTACTTAATGTAGGAGAAGGAGTGGAGGCCGATTATTAATGTCAGTGGGGAAAAGAATAAATAAATGCAGTTTTCCTTCAGTGCAATAATTTCTCAATCAAGTTCTTTTATAGTAACAACTGTATGTACAAAATTAGAGAAGAAGATACTTAGTTATTTTTATTATTGGGTCATTGGAAAAGCCATGATGTATTTTTCCATGTTTTTCTATCCGAAAATGCATCATGACTTTTCCAGTGACCCAATATATAATGATTTCCTTTTTATTCATATCAACAAAATACCTTTTATATGGACCGCCCACTGAGAGACGAAAGCAGACTTTTAGAACATCTCAAACAGGACAGCCGGTATTACTATATCCTGGCCCGATGGCCAACAGTGTAGTAGGCACTTTGGTGGAGGAGTCATTGTCATCAGCACAGCAGCTGATATTGACCTAGCATTTTCCCCATGCTGAGCACTCTATGTGCATCATCTACATCCAGTTTTCAAAAAAGAAGGGCCGACAGGTGGCGCCGTGGTTAAGGGTGCTGGACTCCCACATGGCCAACCGTGGTTCAAGTCCTGGACCTGGTGACTCGCTTTCTCACTTTCCTCTTTCTCTTTCTCACTCTGTCCCTCTCTGGTCAAATTAAAATAAATAAATAAATAAATAAAATAATGTTAAATAAAATAATACTTAAAAGAAAAGAGAAAGAAAAGAAAGGCTTAAAAAACTCCTCCACAAACCATACATGGTGATTGTGATTGCCCGTTTATATGGTTATGGAACTTGAGGCCCAGAGAGATTGTATAACATGTCCATGATCACCCAGCTCTTGCATGACACAGTTAAGACTGTTTCCAAAGCCCATGATCTTAACTACTACTCTGGACTAAAGAAGTAAATAATAGAGATCTGTAGTTTAGGGTAGTTTATACCTTTTATGACAAGGTAAAGTTTTTTTTTTTTTTTAATTTTAATTAAAACAGGGTGTTGCCAAAATTCTTTTGTCTCAGCCTGCCAGCCAGGATGGCAAGCATGCACCACCATGCTCAGCTCTTTTTCAGACAGGACCTCTTTTTTTTAATTTTGCTATAGGGTGTGTGCGCTTGCCAGAAAGACAGAGAGAGACAGAGAGACAGAAGGCAAGAAATCACCCCCCAGGGGGATGGCCACACCGCAATCCCTTCTCCTCCATTCTCCTCTCAGGGTCTTGGGCACACATGCACTTGTGCCCGGTGTGAGTTTTAAGCCACCAGATCTGGGACTCAAACTGCGGTCGACTACATGGGAGTTCAGCTAACTGCTGGTCCAAGACAAGACCTCATTTTGCTGCACAGTCCAGCCTAGAGCTTACAGTACTCCTGCCTCAGCCTCTCCACGTTGTTGGGATTATGGATGCACCATGCCTGGCCTTTAGGTTGGATCTAAACCAGGGCTTCTTCTGTGGTCTCAGCTTGTGGAGTGTAACACTTTAGCAGCAAACGTTACCACAACTAGGTCAGACAAGGTACATGTAAGAAATAACCCAACATTATATAGATCAGGTTTCATTCTTAGTCTTCTCTCTCTCATTTACACACATTCTCTGTAGCAAATTTCGTTCAGCCCCCAGAGTTTAATCCTCATCTTTCAACTGATGACTTCCGACACTGTGTCAGCAAGCCCTACCCTCTTAGGAATTTGCTTTTTTGGCTTCCGTTGGACACCTGCATGTGTTTTCTCACGGACAACCTTATACATGATGTGCGATGTGCTTAAGGAGAACTTGGGAGCATCTCATGTGCCTTTGCTTATCCTTCTCTGTTTTCTAATTTGTTAGTGGCATCCCTCTCTACGCTGTTCCCCAAAGCACAGGCATCTATTGCTTTTCCTTTCTCACCATTTTCCCCACCTTCTTCTCACCATTCCAGAGCTGATTTTATTGTAGTCTACGATTTTCACTGTTCCTCGTTCATCTAAAACATCCTAACTTTAGGATTTTGTGGTGAAACTAATTTAATAGGTCAAAGTAATGAAACTAGTCAAAATGATCAGACTACTTGGATGTGAAGAAAAAAGTAATGGTAAATCAGTATTCACTGCTATCTTAGGCATTGCTCACAGAAACACCGGAAACTGAGAGAATTTAAGAAATAGAGGTTTATATGACTCACAAGTCTGGCCATTGTGAAAGGTCCAAAGGTGTCACAAAATGTTGGAGGGCAGGATCTTGAGCACAGAAGCTGTCCATAAATTTCGACCTGTTCTGGCCTCCTTTCCCTCCTATAAACTCACCAGAACCCAATTGTAGTGGCCCACTTTAATGACCTTGTCAAACCCAAAGCCTCAGTCTGGGATACTATGAAGAGTTTTCATTTAACACCTATACAGTTCAACCAAGCCCAACACATGAATTTGGGAGGAGGGGGCATCCAAATTATAATGATTGGCTTCATGTTTAATTCTGACATATATGCTAACATTTTGTCTTGATTTCAAAGTAGTTGAGGTTTGGCGCTTGCTTATTTCTTTTTGTTCCTGTAGCACTTTGTATATATTAGGAGTCTTCAAAAAGTTCAAAAAGTGGAAAACACGTATTATGAGAAAACTATGCATAGAGCTACAAAAGTTTTTTTGGTACAAAAATAGATTCATACTTTAACTCCATTTTCCCACAAACTTTTTGAAGTCTCATATCTTCATGATCTTGCAGGTCACATTTTTATAATTATTGGTTTATATTTATCTTCTCTTTAAGTAACAGAGACGCTGGTCCTGTGTGTCTTCGAATCCCAACCACCGGCGATGAGCACAGTGCCAGGCACAGGGCACACATTTACTAATGTCTGCTGATTAAAGGAATGGGTCACATAATTTTAAGACAGAAAGTTAACTGCATGGCCAGCAGGTAGCATGGTGGTTAAGATGGCAGGATCCCACATAACTGGCCTTGTGGTTTGAGTCTTGGACCTGGCAGCTTGAAAACCACTCCAGGCACAGGTTTGTGCATGGCCAAAATCCCAAGAGAAGAATGGAGGAGAAGGGATTTTCATGTGACTATCCTCCCGGGGGGGTGATTTCTTACTTTTTCCCTCTGTCTCTGTCTCAGGTGAGCCCTCTACCAAACAAACAAACAAACAAAAAAGAAAGAATGAAAATTAGTTGCAAATATACTAGGATAGTCTGACTTAATTTTCTAAGAAATTGCTCTTTATTAATAAATAGCTGATCAAATGATTTTTAGAAAATTTTAACCTTCTCCACATCAATTTACACCGTGTAAGTTGTCAAATCTCAGAATATGCAATTTATCTGCTTAAAAATCTTGAGCAGTTGCTCATTACCTACTAATTAAGTGTCTTTTCCACTCTGATTGTAAAGCTCAGATGGGAATTTTTTACCTTTATTTTTATTTTTGTACTTTCTGGTTTACAAGTCATCATTGTACGTCTTTGTGGGCTCTTAAATTGAATGTGAAAATAAGACAGATACCGTGCCAACTAACAAAATGGTCATAAATATTCATATGTGAACCATGATTCAGTGACATTAATGCTTGCAATTAGCAGTTTGGGTCTTGTTTCGTATTTCTTTTGTGAAAGACAACTATTTGATTGGAGTTGTCCCGTGGTGTGGTGGTGAAGGTGCAGAAATCCCACATGGTTGACCATGGTCTGGGTCTCAGATCCAGCAGCTTGGGAATCACGAACAAAATCCCAGGAAGAAAACAGAGAAGGGATTGCAGTATGGCTGTCTTCCCGGGTGAGGATGGAGAGGGGAAATTCCTTAGTTTCCTTCTCTGTCTCTCTTTGGTGAGCACCCTATGGCAAAACCCCAAAAAACAAAACCAAAAACACGCTGATGGAAGCACGAGGTATCACAAAATAACAAACTTATCAGTCCTTGCGCTTGACTCTCAGAACACAGCATTCCTCATTCTGATGCTTGTTATCAAGATCTTAAGCTTTTTTTTTAATACTACAAAGTGATTAATCTCAGAAGAGAAAGGAGTCAAAGAGAATGTATACCTAATTATTAGGCCATTTTAGTACCTCCCCATCTACACAACGTCGTTGTTTTTTTTGGAGAGGTTTTTGCTATAGGGCGCGTGCGCTCGCCAGAAAGACAGAGACAGACAAAGAGACAGAAAGCGAAAAGTCATCCCCCAGGGGGATGGCCACGCCGCAATCCCTTCTCCTCCTTTCTCCTCTTGGGATCTTGGGCATGCATGCACACACCCCTGGCCGGAGTTTAAGCCACCGGGTCCAGGACTTGAACCACGGTCGACTACATGAGAGTCCAGCGACATAGCCATTACACTAACTGCTGGTCCCCAACGTAATTGTTTTTGCTAATAGTTATCTAATAACAGTAATAATCATTATTTTCTCAATTCTTTAGCTTTAAAGCAAAAAACCAAAAGTGATAATAAATTCAGCTTAACAGATATTATTCATATTTAGTAAAATAGATCTTGTATAAAATAAAATTTCACTTGCCAAACAAGAATATTGCCTTGCATTTCACAGAGTTTTGCCGTTTTCAGTGCAAATATGAACTTCAGATTGTCCCTTAAATGTCAGAAGTGAAGTAACTGTTCCTTCATATTTTAATATGGGGCTGTCACTGTTTCCTGGAGTTGCTGTTTATAGCATGAACAGGGACCTGAAGCCAGATTAAAATGAACCTGTTCAGTCCAGTAGGGGACATGGTGGTTAAGGCACTGGACTCTCACATGGCTGACTGGTTTAAGTCCCAGACCTGGCAGCTTGCTTTCTCATCGCCCACCCTATCTCTCTGATGAAATTAAAATAATAATAATGATAAATAAAATAAAATGATTCTTTATAAAAAAGAGAACCCGTTCCCTGAATCCCTTTCACAGGTGTATCCGTGGGCATTCTCCAGAGTAACTTCCATGAAGAATAAATGGTCATTAGAGATAGAAAATAACATCATGCTAATTTAAAGCTTACATATATATTATTAAAATTTGGCAGTGACTGCAGTAATATTTTAGAACCTAGACCCCCCAAAAGATTTTGAGGGAAGGAATATTTTTTCAGTGACATTGTTTTGAATTGCCAGTGCATGATGATAATAAAGGTAGACATGAGTTTTAGTCAGCTTGTTCATTTTGAAAATTCTTTGTAGAGGGGTCAACAGGTGGTGTGGTGGTGAAGGTATTGGACTCCCATATGGCCAGTTTGTGTCCTGGACCTGGTGGGTTGAAAAATCATGCCGGGCAGGGGACCAGCAGTTAGCGTAATGGCTATGTCGCTGGACTCCCACGTAGTTGACCGCGGTTTGTGTCCCGGACCAGGTGGCTTAAAACTCACGCTGGGCGCGTGTGTGTGCGTGCCCAAGATCCCGAGAGGAGAATGGAGG
>NW_006204841.1:757405-772838 GCF_000334495.1 Tupaia belangeri chinensis
CTGCTAGGGGTGATTTCTCACTTTCTCTCTCACTTTCTGTCTGTCTCTGGCAAGTGTGTGAGCCCTGTGGCAAAAACCTAAACTAATAATAATAATATAATAATAATAAAAGGAAATAGTTTGAGGAGAATTAGGGTTCACTCTTTAAACCAAATTCTTTATAGATATCATAAGCCCTATTGCCTATACTCCCACTGCCCTGTGCAGGGTACACCGTGGGTTAGGGTCGAGAGGTATTGCTTTGATTTCTCCCTCATGGTCCTATTTCCTGTGACCTGTAGGGCTAAACATGCCTATTGTTGTCCTTTGGTGGGTCCTGACCTCTCCCCTGCCTCTAGCATCCACCCCTGCCTTGTCTTCCCCCTCCATGCCCAGCCTGTAACAGTGTCAGCCATCTGAGCAAGCCTGCATTTTCAGAGAAGCAGCAGGAAGGTCTCCCTATCTATCATACTTTAATTTTGTTATATTTCGGAATTTCAGTAGTGGAGACAGTTATTGGTGAGTCCACTTGATTTTCATTTTCCAGCCCTGCTTGTGCCAATGTGACCTTCTATTCACAGACGGCCATGAGCGGCGTGATGCTTGAGACAAAAAGTTCTTCCGAGAAGTTGGTTACTGCAGGGCAGCTTGGCTGGCTTCTTGCTCTTCTGCATCTTGGTATCATTTTTGTCAGTTAATATGAAAGAACATAATGCTTCCTCCAAGTGTTAGAATAGATGTGTCATAGGCAAGTGTCCTGAATAAACAGTTCTCAGAAGAAGACTCAAAATGGCCAACAAACATGGGGAAAAAATGCTAAATTCACTCATCACCAGGGAAATGCAATTCAAAGCTGCAGTGAGAGATCGAGTCACCCCAGTTAGAATGGCTGTTACCGAAAGGTGAAAAATATCTGGACTAGGGAACCAGCAGTTAGCGTAATGGCTATGTCGCTGGACTCCCACGTAGTCGACCGCGGTTCGCGTCTCGGACCCGGTGGCTTAAATCTCACGCCGGGCGCGTGTGCGTGCGTGCCCAAGATCCCGAGAGGAGAATGGAGGAGAAGGGATTGCGGCGTGACCATCCCCCCTGGGGGGTGATTTCTCGCTTTCTGTCTCTATGTCTCTCTCTGTCTGTCTGGCGAGCGCACGCGCCCTATAGCGAAAGCCTCTCCAAAAAAAAAGGCTGACTATGGTTTGAGTCCTGGGCCTGTCCTCGCATTCCCTTTCATTCCCTTTCTCTCTCTCTCTCTCTCTTTCTCTGTTTCTCTCTGGTCAAATTAAAGAAATAATAATAAAAAATGGAATTAAATAAATAATTCTTTTTTTAAAAAAAAAGGCTCATTCCAGGAACGTATACGTCTTGTGCCTTAACCACCTGCTGGCCCACAGAGCCCCATTTTTCAAGCTGCTGGGCCTGTGATTTAAATTGTAGTTCGCCTATGTGGGATTTGGCTCCTTTAACTACTAGGCTAGGAGGCCAGGCCTGGAAACCATAGTATTAACCATACTCTCTGCGGTACTTAGAAGGATCTTTGGCTATCACCCGATTTTAGAGATGCTGGAATGTAGCAGGTATGCAGTAAACAGTTACTGAAACAGTGCCCATTACCGATAAATCCAGAATCTGAGCAACCATGTGTCTTGACTAACCAACTTCCTTGCTTTAATTTTTTGAATGATGAAAGTTTTCAAACACATTCAGAAGTAGAGGGGATAGTGTAGTGAACCCTTGTGAACTCACCACCCAGCTTCATTATCAACTCATGGCCAGTCTTGTTTCACCTGTCTCTCTCCACTCCCACCATGTTGGGATATCTTACGTCAAAGTCTAGATAAGATATTGTTTTACCTCTGAACTGTTCAGTATGTATCTTACTTAAGAAAGACTCTTCTAATAAATGTAATTACTATCTTTTTTTTTTATTTGGAGAGGTTTTTGCTACAGGGTGCGTGTGCTCGCCAGACAAAGAGCAACAGAGATAGAAAGCGAGAAATCACCCCCCCAGGGGGGATGGTCATGCCGCAATCCCTTCTCCTCCATTCTCCTCTCGGGATCTTGGGCACGCACACACACACGCCCGGTGTGAGTTTTAAGCCACTGGGTCCGGGACGCGAACCATGGTCGACTACGTGGGAGTCCAACGACATAGCCATTACGCTAACTGCTGGTTCCCAATGTAATTACAATCTTATCATATTTAAAAAAAGAGCAGTAATTCATTAATACCTAATATTTAGTCAGTATTTCAATTTACTTATTCCATAAAGTTTTTTTTTTTTTTTTTAGGCTTTTGCCATAGAGTGTGTGTGCGCTTGCCAGAGAGACAGAGAAAGAGAGAGTGAGAGATCACTCCCCAGGGGAGAGGGCCATGCCACAGTCCCTTCTGCTGGGATTTTGGGCATGCACACACAGGCATTCTGCGTGATTTTCAAGCTGTCAGGCCTGGGACTTCAACTGCAGTCAGCCAGTGGGAGTCCAGAGCCTTAACTACCATGCCACCTGCTGGCCCCCATAAATGTCTTTTTATTGTTGGTTCATTTGAATCAGAATGCAAAAAAAGTTCTTACATTGTATTTGGTTGACATGTTTCTTAATTCTCTTTAATCCATGAATGTTCCCTCTCTCTTTTTCCATGTTCTTAAAGCTTTAAAGTTTATTCATTTACTTGTTCCATGGACAGGAGAGACAGAGACAAAGACAGCACCTCCAGCAGGGGCCACCCCCAGCTCCAGCCCACCTGGATCACGGGCATGGGCGTGCCTGGAGTACTCAGGGAGGTCTCAGGGCACAAACCTGGAACTCTTCATCTGGCGAGCCTTGCATAGGGTTGCTTTACCCCTGTGCCACCATCCACCCTTCCCCTTATCTCTTATCAGAGAAACATAGCCCTGGGTCCTGCGAAATTTTCTGTCAGCTTTCTCTCTCTCTTTTTTTTTTGGGGGGGGGGGCCAAGGAAGAGTTGATTTCATCTTCATAAAGCCTGGGGGCTGTGCCATCTCCATAGTCTCTCCCAGATCTCTTAGGGTTTCGAGGGTAGAAGGAACAGTTTTCCAGCTGCGAGTTGGGAGCTAACGAGCAGGAGGTCATTCGATAGCAGGAGCGGAGCGATGCCCAAATCAAAGGAACTCGTTTCATCAGGCTCTCCTGGCAGTGGTTCTGACAGTGAAGTTGACAAGAAGTTGAAGAGAAAAGAGCAAGTTGCTCCAGAAAAACCTGTAAAAAAGCAAAAGACTGGGGACACTTCTAGAGCTCTGTCCTCTTCCAAACGGAGCAGCGGCAGCAGAGATGACAACGTGTTTCATATTGGGAAAGTGAGATATGTCAGTGTTCGGGATTTTAAAGGGAAAGTTCTAATTGATATCAGGGAATATTGGATGGATCCAGAAGGTGAAATGCTACCAGGGAGAAAAGGTATTTCTTTAAATCCGGAGCAATGGAGCCAGCTGAAGGAACAGATTTCTGACATTGATGATGCAGTAAGAAACGGTAACAACCGAGCCATATAAAACCTGTACTGTTCTAGTTGTTTTCATCTGTCTCTTTACATTGTTTTTTTTTTTTTTTGGGAGAGGTTTTTTTCGCTATAGGGCGCGTGCGCTCGCCAGACAGACAGAGACAGACATAGAGACAGAAAGTGAGAAATCACCCCCCAGAGGGGATGGACATGCTGTAATCCCTTCTCCTCCATTCTCCTCTTGGGATCTTGGGCATGCACGCACATGAATTTAAGCCACTGGGTCCGGGACTCGAACCGCGGTTGACTACGTGGGAGTCCAGCGACATAGCCATTATGCTAACTGCTGGTCCCGTCAGAATTGTAGACTTCACTGTACAACCTTTTACTTAGAAATTGTCTTAACCGGTGGTTCTTTACCAATTTCAAGTCTCAGGCCATTTTGAAAGTCTGATGAAAGTGGAGTCTAGACCTAGAAAAATATTCATATGCAAAAACAATTTATATACAATTTCACTGGGTTCTTGGGCTTCTAAAGCCCAATCATCTCTGTGAAATTAGCCTTAAGATCCCAATTGTATTCCAGCCCTGTTTTTTTATTGTTGTTGTTGTTATGTATAAGGAGGCTTGGAGTCAATGAGAGCTTGGATGACTCCCTTAGAGTTACATACTAGCAAGACCAAGAGCCTAGGTTGGTTGTTGTTGTTGCTGTTTGTTTTTTAGTTTTACTGTAGGGCACATACACTCACCAGAGACAGTCAGAGAGACAGAGAGAGAGAAAGAGAGAGGGAAAGTGAGAAATCACCCCTTAAAAGAAGTGGATACGCCACATTCCCTTCTCCTCCATTCTCCTCTTGGGATTCTGGGTACACACCCACATGTGGCTGGCATGATTTTCAAGCTGCCTGGTCCCACACTGGAACCACAGTGTTGGCCATGTGAGAGCCAGCCACCTTATCCTCCACACCTCCTGGTTTTTTTTTTTTTTTTTTTTTTTCATTTTTGTAAAAAAGAATTGGTCTACCCTCTGCTATGGGTTGATGTTTATATTCCCTCTAAAATTTGTAAGTTAAGTTAAAACTTAATCCTCAATCCAACAGTGTTGGGGGGCCGGGCTTTCAGATCACGGGATGTTTCATAAAAGGGCGTGAGGGAGGGACTCAGCTCTGTCTTCCTTTGCCTCTGCATGTGAAGACGTGGTGTTCCTCCCTCTGGAGGATGCAGCAGAAGGGCCCTCGCCAGGTGCCAGTGCCTTATGTTTGTCCTTCCAGCCTCCAGAACTGTGAGAATGTCTCTTCTCTCTTACAGTAAGTTCTGGAATGCAGTCAGAAAAAGGCTTTCCAATAAAATGAATGGCCCATGGAGCGAAGAGAGAAGGGGTACTTTGTTTTTGTTTTAAAGTACTAGAGTCTGTAGAAGCGGTACACCTGAGTTTTCCAGTTTAAAAATAATACAGATTTCATTATTGAAATTGTTTTCAAGAACCGGGTAACAAACACAGTGGTAGCACAAGTACACCCACAGGGGAAAGGTCCTGGCTTGGTATCCCAGGACCTCCCATGGTGCAGGCCAGCTGAGACTGGAGGTGGTTGTGGTGTGAAGACCCTGTTGGGGGTGCCACTCTCCCTCTTCTCTCTCTTCTTCTTTTCCTTTCCCTCTCTCACCTCCCGTCCTCCCTCTCATGCATGCACACATGCTCTCTATTATAAATAAACTTTAAAAATAAATGACGTTGTTTAGAATTTCCTTTTTCCTCTTCCTCTGTCCTAATATTTAACGTAAAAAGCGCCTTGTAATTTTGGAGGCAGAAGTAGAGCCAAAGGCAATGCTTTGGGATGAGAATAGATGACGAAACTTCTCCCCCTACACACAGGAACGTTCCCTGTTGTCTAGCACCTGTTATCTTCAGGTCTCACAAGATTACTAATTCATCCGGGTGTGCACGGCTGGCTTTATGAAGTGCTGTCATAGGTCATTCTCAATTGTCACTGAGCTGTATGCTGTTCTTTAAGATGAATGTGTGGTTCTCTGCAAAGCCCCTGTTACTCAGCACACCATCGTGACCTTCAGTCTGAAAAGCTTCATTAAATTTCGGCCTTGCTCCAGAGAGCTGCAGCCAGCTCCAAGGCAGCACACGCTGAAGCCATCTATAGACTTTGTTTGCACAAAGCATCACTTCTGTTACATTGTCCTTGGCATCTCAGTGGGTGGAAGAGGGAAATACTCTCTTTCTCTATCATTTAACCAAAGAGATTGATTGAGGTACAAGCAACACTAGAATTTGAGTGAGATAAGATGGGAGTCGTCGTTCTATCCCATTTTATCAATATTTCCTGGTGTGGGTGTGAAGTGGCGTGAAAGTTAGATAATGGAAAGATACAGGCTTATTAAGATATAAGTGAACCAGGGAATGATTTTTAACCCTAACTGTCTATGTTGAGAGTCTATAAAATAATAGAGGACTTTAATTTATTGCTTTCCATAGGCTATAAAGCAGTCTACAAAGCATGACTTAGAGACCTCTAGGAACACTGATTGGGAGCTTTTATCAGGATGAAATAGAGTTCCTGCTTCTCTCTCTCTCAGTGTAAAGCAATCTGAGTAGCTGCCGACCCTGAAACTCTTCAGCTGGCCCATGGCCGTATAAATCTACTGGTTTCCTGGGCAGATCCTTTATTCCATTGTTGTGAATGCTTTTTATTAAAGAAAGAATTACTTTTATTTATTATTCTTGTTTGTTCACCAGAGAGAGACAGAGAGAGAGAGAGAGAAAGTTAGAAAGCAAGTCACTAGGTCCAGGCCTCAAACCTTGGTCAGCCATGTGGGAATCTAATGCCTTAACCACCATGCCAGCTACTGGCCTCTGGCCTTAATACTTTATTTTATTTATTTATTTTTTTAGTACTTTATTTTTAAGATTTATTTTTTTATTTGGTTTTTCCATGAGAGAAAGAGACAGAGAGAGAGAGAGAGAATGGCACCCCAGCAGGGTCTTCATGGTGTGATCCTGCCCTTAGCCTCAGCCAGTCCAGATCGGGGACATGTGTGCACACCCAGCATGCACAGGGGACCTTGGGACTCAAACTTGGGGCCTTCCCATGTGGCCTCAGCATCACAGAGTGTTACCGCTGCACCACCTTGGCTGGCCTGTGTTTGCTTCTTGACAAGGATGGCTGGATCATTTTCTGATGTTTTGAGATACAAGCCAACTGGAAGGGCGCTTAGGAAGGTGCTTCAATTCTGATTTTTATGAAATAGGTGGGTAAACAATGGTTCAAATGAGATACAAAGAAAAGTTTTCCTTAGGAATTTCTGAAGCTCCCACATAACAATGTCCACTTTTATAGTTTTTAGAAATCAAAGGCTGTATTCTGTGATAATTGGAAAAGCACTACAGATACTTAAAAATAACTAACAAACTCAGCTATATTGAGTAATGTTGTTTGAGCTAATCAGAAAACCTCTTTCTGAGGTAAATTTTTTGGAATTTGTCTTTGTTCTTCAAAAGCCAAGAAGATAGGTCAGTTATTTTTGCAATCCATTTTTTTTAATCTTTTTTTTTATGGAGAGGTTTTTGCTACAGAGCGTGTGCACTTACCAGAAAGACAGAGAGAGAGACAGAGAGATAGAAAGTGAGAAATCAGCCCCCAGGGGGATGGCCACACCTCAATCCCTTCTCCTCCATTCTCCTGTCGGGATCTTGGGTACACATGTACACGCGCCCAACATGAGTTTAAGCCCCCGGGCCCAGGACTCAAACCACAGTTGACTACGTGGAGTCTGGTGCCATAGCCATTACGCCAACTGCTTGTCCTTTTTTTTTTTTTTTTAAATCTCAACAGACCACTGAATTGTTTTTACCCATTTAAAAATTTTTTTCTGATAATTTTCATCCAGTCATTATCTGATTGATTCTGAGAAAACCCAGACAAAGCATTCGGTTTGGATATGAACAGGCTTTTTTGTTGCATGCATTTAGCTATTCCATGTATGTGGCCTTGCTGTGGCTTTACAGGGTCAGGCTTCCAAGGCTAACTCCAGAAACTACTCTGTCCTGGCTCTGGTGTTCCAGGGACTGCTGCCACCCGCTGGATGCAGGGACCTGAGCCATCGCCTCCTGGTCTAAGCTAGAAGGCGCCTGAGCGAGGCAGCAGCTTACACACTTTCAGCGCTGTGGATCAGGCCCTGTGCTGGGCTCTGAGGGTTCAAAGATGGACGACACAGAAGCCCTGCCCTGAAGAGCTCACAGTAGAGTGCGGGAGGCCGAGACAGAACCAGTGAGGTGCTAGCACTCTGACACGGGGCTACAGTAGCACAGAGAAAACCTGTGGCCTCCGCTGATGTCATGGATGGGGTCCTGAGGGGAACTTCTGTCTCAGTGTGAGTTAAAGTGAGCGTAGTCTGGCGGGTCCCCGATCCCAGGATAATGCAACTTCCTTAAACTATGTAGGGTATGGTATTCCACTGATCTATAGCCATAACCGACAGAGCGGAAACCCTGGGTCTTCAATGATTGACAATACCAAGTAACAATATCATGCACATACAGAAAGTATTTAGAGCAAGATTGGAAGGAATATAAATATCTTATTATATGTATGTATCTTTTTTTTCTCCTGAATTTGCTGGAAAAAGAGAGAGAGAACATTCTCAGGGGGATGGACATGCTGTAATCCCTTCTCCATTCTTTTCTTGGGATTTTGGGCAAGCTTTTAACACACCCAGTGTGTCTTCTAAGCCACTGGGCCTGGAGCTCAGCAGCACACTTGGCCATGTGGATTCCAGCTGCCTTCACCACCCGTGCCACCAGCTGGACCTGTGTATCTTCTGATCAATCCCCAGTTGTAATCAAACAATTCTTATTATAATCTTGGTTGGAATCCTTCTTAAAGTTACCCCTGTTTTTTTTTTAAGATTAAAAACTTAGGGTACCAGCAGGTGGCATAATGGTTACATCACTGAACTTCCACATGGCATACTGGGGTTCAAGTGCTGGACCCGGAGGCTAGGAAATTCACACTGGGTGCATGTGCATGAGTGCCCAAAATCCCAAGAGGAGAAAAGAGGAAAAGGAACTGAGGCATGGCCAACCCCCAGGGGAGGCAGTTTCTTGCCTTCTGTCTCTCTGTCTCGCTGGCGAGTGCACACAGCCTACAGGAAAAATCTCTCCCCTCCCAAAAAAGATAAAAACTTAGTACCTGTTTCTTCCCCTACTACTTTATCTCTGTCTGATTTAGCCATCTGCTTGTCCTTGTATCTCTCTGTGTCTGTGTCTCTCTTATTTCTCAGAATTAAGGACTTCTAAGTATCTTGGAATTAAAAAAAAAAGAAAGTCTTTGCATTCTGGTTTACGTGTGTCATTTGGTCTCGTCCTCTCGTTAGTGCACGCAGCTCGATGACTGGACAATTCTTTTCTGTTTCTTTGCCTGAGACGAAACTGACTTGTCACCAGCTCCCCTGGCCATTTCCTCCTGCGTCCCCCCATGACACTGTCTTCTCCAGCTCTCTCTCTGTCTCCACGTCACTAAATCCAGTGGACACTTCCCACTGCTCATCATTCTTGAAAAGGTCCTGTCATGTCTCCGCTTCAAACCTTTCCCTTTCCTCACTGCGTTTAGGATGGAGTTCACACTCCCTAATCTGGCCACCTCTGGCCCACATCAGCCTCATCTTCTGCCACGGTCTCCACTCACCGTAAGCTCCAGAGCCGCTGGCCTTGCAGTGAAGGTGTCGTGCACTCTCTCACCTCCAAACCGTTCTGCTCCCTCTGTCTTCCCGTGTCTCCCCCTTTGCTGGCCAGCTTGTACTCATTACTCGGGCCTGAGTTCAGACTTAAGCTTTCTACAGAAACTGACTCCAGGTACTGGTCCCTCGGTCTCGGTGTCAGCACTCCTGGTCTAAACAATGACTGGTCCACGTCGGGACCTCCCTGACGGGTGTTTCTCTTCCTGTCTTGTCCCTCCGCATACTCCATCCTCCACGCTTTAACAGCAGTGAGCGCTTGGAGATACAAACCAGACCATGTCACTCTTACAACTCTCCCCGGGCTCAGCACCCCGACTACCCCCTCACCCTGGCCTACCGTGCTCGGTTACGAGGCGGGCGCTCAGGCCACCAGATGTGCTTACACACCTTTTCAAGACTGGGAGTAGAATAGAAATACAAGCTAAAAAGTCCTCGCAGAGTGTGGTCGGAGGCCCCTGTCCCCTTTAGGAGGTGGGAACTCAAGTCTTCCTCTGGCAAGTTCTTCCTGGCCCCTTCCCTGCAGCCCCACCGGTCAGTGTGACGAGGCTCTTCTGTGCTGCTTTCCCCGGAGGTTGTGTATAAGCAACTTGAGCAATTCCACGGAATTGTTCACCTGTGCCCAGGTCACAGTTTTTCATTCATTGATTAGTTAGAATGGCGTGACCTTCGACCTTTGACCATCGGTCATCTTTCCAGATCATAAGATTTGCCCTGTTTGACTCTTGGGAGACCTAGTATAAAATGACGTAATGTGCACTATTCTTTCATCACAGCACTGATGTTATTTTGTTTATATTTGTTATATTTAATTTTAATATAATTTAATTATAAAAGTAATAGCATGAGAACCAGCAGGTGGCTTAGTGGTTAAGGTACTGGATCCCACAGGGCTGACTTCATGTTTTTTTGTTTGTTTGTTTTTTTGGAGAGGTTTTTGCTATAGGGCGCGTGCGCTCGCCAAACAGAGAGACAGAGAGGCAGAGAGACAGAAAGCGAGAAATCACCCACCAGGCAGGATGGCCATGCCACAATCCCTTCTCCATTCTCCTCTCGGGATCTTGGGCATGCACGCACACGCTCCTGGTGTGAGTTTAAGCCACCAGGTCTGGGACTCGAACTGCGGTCAACTACATGGGAATGCAGGGACATAGCCATTATGGTAACTGCTGGTCCCTGAGTCCTGGATTCAGCGGCTTGAAAATCATGCAGGGTATGAGTGTGTCTGTGCCCAAAGCCAGAGAGGAGATTGGAAGAAAGGGGACCGAAGTGTGGCTATCCCCACCGCCCACCGAGGCCACTTGTCCCCTCTCCCTCTCTCTCCCTCTCTGGTGAACACACACACCATTTGGCAAATTTAAAAATAATAATGACATGCTCATTTGACCATCCTCCCCGAGGGGGTGATTTCTCACTCTCTCTTTCTCTGTCCTCTAGTGAGCAAACGCTCCCTATAGCATATTAAAAATTAAATTTCATTGTGAGGGTCCTGAAGTGTATTGTCAAAATGCCTTCCAGGTAGAGTGGCAGTCAACCATCCATCTAGTGGCTGCCCGTGGAAAGGTCTGGAATTCTAGAGCAGCAGGAGGGGGCGGGACTCTTCCACTGTTGCTGTCCTTCATTGGTGGGGATAACCACCCCTGTTTGATACACAGCTGTGAAGACTAATGAGATCACATGGAGTTCCTGTCCCATTGTAGACTGTGCTGTCCAGGGTGGTAACCCCGAGTCCCACTGGGCTGTCAGGCATGTAAATGTGATTAGTCTGAACTGAGATGTGTAAATCAGTATAAAATCCACTCTGGCTTTCAGAAATTTATTATAAAAAAGGAAAGAAAATATTCCATTAATTTTCATATTAAATAATGTTTAAGAGATAATATTTTAGGTATGTATTTTTAAATGATATTATATATTGTCATTTCATCTGTTTTATATTACCGTGACTATTAGATAACATCAAGTTGCAGATGTGGTTTACGGAGTGTTTCTGCTGGATGGCGACCTGGAGGGAATTTTAGCTGAATCTCATCGTGGCAGTGAGCTCATCTTTTTTGGGTCTCTTTTTTATCTCCATCTTTGCTTTCTGGAAAGAATCTGAGCTTGTTATTGCTGTAGGTTAGTTTCTCTATGTGTACAATGGAGATAGCTATGTTTGCTTGACTGCCCTGTAGGCTTTCTGTTATAGGGATAATAAAACATAACTGGATGGGGGCTAGCAGGTGGTGTGGTGTTTAAGATGCTGGCATACCACATGGGTGACTGTGGTTCAAGTCCCAGTCCTGGCAGCTTCTTTTGCACGTTCCTTTTCTCTCTCTCTCTCTCTCTCTCTCTGTCTCTCCCTGGTGAGAAAGAAAAAACACACAAGTAATAATAACAAATAAATAAATCTTTTATTTTTTTTAAAGGCATAATTGGGGACCAGCAGATGGCATAATGGTTACGTTGCTGGGCTCCCATGTAGTTGACCACGGTCTGAGTCCTGGACCTGAAGGTTTAAAACTCACGCCGGGCACTTGTACGTGTGTGCCCCAAATCCTGAGAGAATGGAGGAGAAGGGCTTGTGGTGTAGCCATCCCCCCAGGGGGTGATTTCTCACTTTCTGTCTCTCTGTCTCCCTATAGAGCACACACATCCTGTATCAAAAATCTCTCTAAAAATAAATAACTGGATGAAAAACGTTTTTGGATCATATATTAAATGCATTATCACAGTACTTTTGTGTCTGTACTTCAGTATGCATTTAAACCAATGCATTAACATCCAGTTAAATTCTTAAATTCTGGGGCCAGCCAGTGGTGTGGTCATTAAGGTGACTGGATCCCACATAGCCAACTATGCAGATCAAGTCCTGGACCTGTGGCTTGAGATACATGCCAGGCACATAGGCATGTGTGTTCAAAATCTCGAAAGGACGGAGACATGGAGAAGGGTTTGCGTTATGACTGCCCCCCATGGAGGTCTGTTTTCTCACTCCCCCCCCCTTCTCTCTCTCTTTCCAGGGAATGCATGCCCTCATTGGCAAATTTTTTTAAGAAAAGAAAAAAAAATCTTAAATTCTAAAGTCTGATGGTGGAATGAAAGATTTAATCTTTCACTTGAGCCATGTCATAGTATTGAACCTAGACTTTGGACTCTGGTACAGGACTTTTTTGGAGACTGATTTAAGTTACTTAATTTCTTCTTTTAAAAAAATAATTATTTAAATTATTTATATTATCATTATTTTTAAAAATTCTATAGGACATGCACATTCATGAGAGACAGTGGGAAAGCAAGCCGCCAGGTTCAAGACTTGAACCATGGTTGGCCATGTGGGAGTCCAGTGTCCCAACCACCACACCATCTGCTGGCCCGTAAGTTACTTGATTTCTTACAGGGCCAGTTTCCTCAGCTCAGAATAGGTACTATCCTACCCATTTTGCATCGCTGCAGTTTCAGTGGGTTGACTTAATGTCCCACAGGTGCTCTCCTGACACATCAGATGATTAGCCAATTGTATTTACTTCTTCTCCCCTTTGTTTTCCAGTGAGGGCAGAGATTGTCTTTTGATCAAGTGAGGTAGAGATCCTCTGGAAGGCGTACACAGTCACAAAGGGCCATTATGCCATCGGCTGGTCCCCAGGCCTTTTCAAGGAGACACAGTTGTAAACCGCTTTACACATGAGAACCCCTTATTTTACTGAATAACACTTGCTTTAAAATTTTTAAATGTGGAACCAACAGATGGCATTATGGTTATGTTGCTGGACTCTCACATAGGACTCAACTGTGGTTCGAGACCTGGACCTGGCAGCTTCAAACTCATGCCAGGTGCATGTGCATGGAGGCCCAAAATCCCAAGAGGAGAATGGAGAAGGGCTCATGGTGTGGCCATTCCTCCTGGGGGATGATTTCTTGCTTTCTATCTCTCTGTCTCTCTGGTGAGCACACATGACCTGTAGCAAAAATCTCTCTTAAAAATTAAAAAAAAAAATTCTGAGAGGCCAGCAGGTACCATAGTGGTTAAGGCTCTGGACACTCCCACATGGCCGAACACGATTCTAGTCCTGGAGCTGGTGGCTTGCAAACTTTCCCTCTCTCTTTGTGTGTGTCTCTCTCTCTCTGATCAAATTAAAATAAAAGACTGAATAAATAAATAATTAAAAAAAATATTTTCTATATTATGAAAGCAATTTTTTTTTCGGAGACGTTTTTGCTATAGGGTGTGTGCACTCGCCAAACAGACAGAGAAAGAGAGACAGAAAGCGAGAAATCACCCCCCAGAGGGGATGACCATGCCACAGTCCCTTCTCCTCCATTCTCCTCTCGGGATCTTGGGCACGCATGCACACCTGCCCGGCGTGAGTTTAAGCCACTGGGTCCGGGACTTGAACCACGGTTGTCTATGTGGCAGTCCAGCAACATAGCCATTACGCTAACTGCTGGTCCCAGAAAGCAATTTTCATTATAAATGCAGAAGCTTATAATTTGGACAGTGACTGTATCCCTATAAAATCTTCTTCCGAAGTTCATACTATTAATACTGTAGTTTATCCTTTTATTATTATTATTATTTTAAGCGTTTTCGCCATAGGGCTGTGTGTTTGCTGGAGAGACAAGAGAGAGGATATTGAGAAATCGCTCCCCAAGAGGGATGGCCCTGCCACAATCCCCTCTCCTCCACTCCCTTCTTGGGAATTTGGGCATGTGTGTGCGCACACACACACACACACACACACACGTGCCCAGCATTTTTTTTTTTGAGAGATTTTTTGCTATAGGGCATGTGTGCTCGCCAGAGAGACCGAGAAAGTGAGAATTCACCCCCTGAGGCGATGGCCTCACTGCAATCCCTTCTCCCCCATTCTCCTCTTGGGATCTTGGGCACTCATGCGTCTATACACGCCTGGCGTGAGTTTAAGACACCAGGTCCAGGACTTGAACGCGGTCAACTACATGCGAGTTCAGCGACATAGCCATCACGCTAACTGCTGGTCCCCCAGCATGTTTTTAAGGCTACTGTGTTTCGGACTCCAACTGTGGAGTCAGCCATGTGGGATCCAGTTTCTTTGCAGTGCCTTAACCACCATGCTACCTGCTGGCCCAATTTTTGATTTATTTTACAAGATCTGGGTTATGTTCTATGTGTTGATACTTACTTTGTCCTGATTTAACTATGATTTTAGACCTTTTTTCATGTAAGTACATGGAAAAATTTTTTTTAACATTCAACAACTTTGAGGAGTTCGAGATGATAGAAGTACAGAATTTTACCACAAATTTACTTACATTTAAAAATATATTTTAGAAATGAAGACAGTAATAATCGTATACTCCTGAATAGCAGTATCTTTGTATGAAGCGTGTTGGGTCGTTGGGAAAGTCATGGTGCATTTTTGTATAGAAAAACACGTCATGACTTTCCTGATGACCTACTATATGGCATTCAGAAGTGTTTGGTGCTCATGTGAGTTTACCAGGATCCTTTAGTAATGCCGTGTTTCCCACACCAGAAACTACAGCACTAGAGAACTAGCCTAGCTGTAGGCGTTCTGTGCAGACCAGTCACCCGGGGTACCCAGTTCACTGGTTGACATTTCTGCAACAGGGGCATAAGGTAATCACATGATAGCCATAATAAACTGCCCATGGTGTACCGACTGGGACACTCAGGTGCTCGCTGCTACTCCAAGGGCTTTTCCACAACTAAGATCCACTCCGAAGCCACTCAGGAGAGTCCTTCAGGTCTGATTTTGCAGTCCAGATCTGTCAGTGGCTTGTTATCTCCTCTCGGAGATCAGATTCAACATGGACTTTGGAACGCATGCACATTGCACATAGATGGCAGCTCGTGGGATTTCCCCTTTCCTCATCTTCCTCATTCATCTCTACCACCTGTTTTCCTTCAAGACTCAGTTCATCTATGAAACATTGCTCTTATTCCTCTTCTCTGTTTTTGTTTTGTTTTTCATTGCCAGAGGGTGTGTGCTTGCCAGAGAGAGATAGTGAACGCCCCTCTCCTCCAGATGGGCTGTGGTCATACCATAACCCCAGGGTTACCGGAGGAAAGTCAAGGTGCCTCTATGAAGCCAAGAGGCACCAATCGCAAGTGGCTCTGGACAGCAGAGGGCTCTAACATCTGACCTATTTTGCAGGAGCAAACAGCACGGCAGGCTGCTAGAGGTCTCACTGCCCTGGTAGGGTGCACCTTTTTGCTGAGTCACTATTTCAGAACTGTTGGGCTGACTGGATTCTATTTCCAAGCTTTCCCTA
>NW_006204841.1:772869-795715 GCF_000334495.1 Tupaia belangeri chinensis
AATACATGAAAAAAACTATTTTTCATTAGAAATCTGTTATTTTAAAAACAAGCAATTGATACAAGTTGTATTTTTGTAAAAGTTTAAATAATTATTTAATTTTATTTATCATCATCTTTTAATTTGATACAAGGCATGCACGTTCACCAGAAAGAGACAAAGAGAGAGAGAAAGTAAGCCACCAGGTTCAGGATTCAAACCACGGTCTGCCATGTGAGAGTCCAGCACCTTCACCATGCCATCTGCTGGTCCCACAAAGTATATTTTATTTATTTGACCGCAGTTCAATTCCCAGACCTGGCGGCTTGATATTCAAGTTAGGCACGTGTGTGAGCGTGCCCAAAATCCCAAGAGGAGAATGGAGGAGAAGGAATAGTGGTGTAGCCATCCCTCTGGGGTGGGAGTGATTTCTCACTTTCTGTCTCTTTGTCTTTGTTTCTCCAGCATGTGCCCTATAGCAAAAATATCTTTAAAAATGTATTTTACTCTTTATATTGAGTATGCTATATAGATTTGTATTTTATAGGTATGAAAACTAAAAAGACAGTATGTAATGTGGACAAAATATTTTTATTTTAGCATTATCTTTAAAGGAAGTATGTATTTGTTGTTAATGTTCTGATTTTGATTACTTTGAAATGAAGATGACACTTGGATTTAGATTCATCTTCCACTTGTCACCTTACCATCATCAATCAGCAAATATTTAATAAACATAGATAAACACATGTACAAGTAAATATAATTCGATTCAACAAATATGCACAGAGCCTTTATTCTGTGACAAACCCCGTGCCAGTGAGAGAGATAACAACATTAACAGGAAGTGGCTTCCTGTGTCCTTGAGTTTATAATTACATGAAAGCCCACAGTAAACAGCAGTTTCAAAGGTAAATCAGATAAAATGTATGTAAAAATTAAGCTGAAGTAATTGAAACAAGGATAAATATGACAGCCTCTTCTCTTAAGGAATTTGTAATTTAAGAAGGAAATATATATATATATATAATTTACTAGAATGCCACAGGTTGAATAAATATTATAGAAGAGATTTAAAAAAATATTAGTTTGGGGCAAAGACTAGTAAATGATTTACCGGGGGACCAGCAGGTGGTATATTGGTTGGGGTGTGGGAGTCCCACATGGCCGATAGCAGTTTGAGTCTCGAACCTGGCGGCTTGGAAATCACGCCGGGCGTATTACAGTCTAATCAGTGAGAAATAAGAGGACATCCAGACATAGCCAAATGTATTGGGGTTTTTATTGATGAATAAGCCGGTGATTGCGGGAGGACTCATGTCTCTCAAAAACTCCACAGCCCCGAGTGTAAGGGAGAAAGGGGTTTATAAAGGCAAAACCCACGTTTGGGCTGACATGGCTGCAGCAGGGATCATTGAGGAGGGGGCAAGAGGAAGGAGTGGAGATTCCCATGGGTAAGTGGTTACAGAAGCCAGCTCAAGCAGGTCAGTAGTCTCTAGACCTTTGCTTAAGCACAGTGGAATCTTAATGACCTTCATGGTTAGGGCAGGGGGTTTGGTGACTGATTCTTCTATCACTAAGGAGCATCTTAAGGTAGGGAGTTTTGGGTTATTTAGCAAAGGCAGTAGGAATGTTAATTACTCTGTTTACTCCAGGCAAAAGGAGAAAGCTAGATTCTAACATAGAGAGGAGTTCAAAATGGAGGTGCTCCTACTTCACCGCTTCAGTCCCCACTTCTCTTTTGTGGGTATCAAATCACTGATTCCTCAGTATCAGCTAGAGGGCCGGGTGATAGTCTCTTTTGGAGGGTAAGAAGTTTCGCCGAATTTAAAGTCCAGTTTAAAGTGACTTGGGCTGATTCCATGGTCTTCAGTTGCTGGGCCCAGTTGCTCAGGCGCGGGAGTGTCTGATCCGAATGGCTTGGGCCGATATTCCTGGCATGCAGCCGCTAGGTTCAGGTGCTTACAGGAAGGTGGTGATACGGCACTTCCCCAGGCGTTGCAAGCAGTTTGCGGAAGCAGAACAGCATTTGGTTAGGTACTAATGGAAATAACAAAATTTCTCACAAAACAGAAACCGTATCATTCTCCCTTTTCGAGTTTCCTCAACTGTCTGTTAAGGAGAGTCACCCTGGCAGTGCAGTGCCTGGTACATTCGTGCTCCATGTCCAGAGGCAACTAGCATTTAATATTTAATCGTTTTCATCCTGTAGGAGATGGATCGGGTAAGAAAATGGAGTAAACTAGAGCCGAAAGTCACAATTAGCAGCATGGTTAATAGAGGACTTAGCAGGGGCAAGGGCCGAGGAGCCTACTGCCTGCCAGAGGCTGCTCTAACCGTCCCAGAGTCAGCAGCAGCCTGTGCTTTCTCTGACCTGGTCGTGGAGCTGCTGGGCCGTATTCCTGACAATGCCTGACTTAGAGTAGTCAGCCCTTGGAGTGAATAGAGTAGGGCTGTTGCTGTCTGGTCTCTGAAGTATTATCAGGAGGGACCTCCTGGCTTATATTTATGGACCAAGGCCCTGGTGAGTCCGTGGAAGCAGTCCTTGTGGCTTCAGTGTGCCAGACCTACAGGCTAGCTGTAAATGGTAGGAGTAACCAGTACGACTATGTGAGAACCCATCTGGACTAGCCGGAGGGGCTCCTCTCTTCTCGTTGTTTTACTGTCTGCAACATTTAAAGATATTAGTACGAGTAGCTTTAGGACGTTAACTTGATGAATTTTTGCAACTCTTTCTTAGACTCTTATAACGTAACTCAGACCTTCAACAACCTGCTTTAGACCTTTTCTTTTTGTCCCTTTTTTTCTTCTGTTCTGAGATAGCCATTCTATCTTAAGACAAAAACTTTACTACACAAAATTCTCTATAAAAATCTTTCCTTTTAACCTTTTCCACTAGAAATACATTTTTATAGCCATAACCCTTCTTTTATTCTTTATCTCTTCACTTGATTTTTCTCTCTACAAGTTTAACCTTAAAAATTACCTTAATTTGACAGGCACGTTCAGTGACAAACACGTACTCCATTTACATTTACCTCATTTTGTCTAACTGTTGTTTTAAGTTATTTATGGAAACGAGGCTATTTATTAAGGTGTTTTTCTTCAAGGGAAAGTAAAACCAGGCTAGTCTTACATTAACTAGCCTCATTTCATCTAGAGACTGAACTACTAGACACTATAGATTTCCCCAATGTTTCCCAAGTTTTTCTTTTCCTCCAGGATTTGATTCCTAAGGGAGCAGATTCCTAAGGGAGCCCTGCCTGAGGGTTTAGGATTTACCTGTGTACAAGTGACACATTTTGAGATAACACCATTAACAAGCCTATCTGGATTAGGCACAAAGTATTTTTCCTAACCAATTTAGCAAGCTTTGTTTTTCTCAGATGGGTAGGCTGGTGTACCCGGTCTATGATGACTTGCCCAAGGGCCTTGGGGAGTATCCATCCATTCTTTGGATCCTCCAGTAGCCTGCTGTTGTGGGCCAGTTTCTCCTCCTCCTGAGTGTAGGAGGGTGAGGATGGGAGGACAGAGTCTGGGGTTGCTACCAGATCTTTTAGTTGCTGGTAGAACTGTCCCCCCTGGCTGGGTCTTAGAGTTTCCTCTTGAGCCACATGTTCAGCCACCCTGTTTTATTACTATTTCTTCTTCTTCTTCTCCTCCTCCTCCTCCTCCTCCTCCTCCTCCTCCTCCTCCTCCTTCTTCTTCTTTAATGAATGTACTTTTGGAAACAAGCTTAACCTCTGATTTAGACAGAAATTAATCTTCTTTGTGACTAATTATTCCCTGAGGCTTGTCCAGTGAAATTGTCAGATGTCCAAGAGGAGCCGTTGGGGTCTTGGGCGCCATCAAGCCTCAGGTTCAAAGGCCAGAAGTCCTGAGCTCCCTTCAGAGCTCAGTGTACTCTGTCTCTAGTGACCAACTCCACACTGGGGACAGGGTGCCAGAGAGGGACATGAGGATGCCAGCTATGGGCATTGTTCAGTGCCAGAGCTGCCTGCATTGGAAGCAGAGTTTCTGAGGCAAAGGCTCTGATCTGGGCTGTTTCTAGATCCTGCCCTCAGAGAAGTTCCCAGCCTTCAGGATTACCACGAGTGACTTACTGGGCGGCATTAAAGTGAGAGTTAAATTGAAGGTTAAGGTGCCTTGCCAACTTTGTCATAACACTTTTCTGAGTTATTTGGGAATGTTTCTGGATATCTGTTCTGATTCGTGTCTACTTCACTGAGAGGTGAACCTGTCTCAGTAGATCCTGTGAGGAGCGGCTGAGTGCTGTCGGGAGGGCGAAGCCCGGTTTACAGGTTTTACAAAGCATCTGCCTTATCTCCTATACGAAAGCCCTAAGCTGGAGAATGCAGTTTTAATAGAAATTTTTGTTTTTCTAGCTAGACCGCTTGATCATTTAACTAAGGGGAGAGTCCAGTGTGGGAGAGGCCTAACTAAAAAAAACAGAAGAGTACAAGGAGGCAAAGAGTTAGGAAAGAAGGCAGCCTGGGGCTCTTACCCTTGCTTGTCCCTCCCCATTCCTTGAGACTCCTACCCTATTAAGCTGTTAGACAGGAGTTTTCTAGCTTTTATCCCATATGTATATATAGGCCCAATTTTTTTTTTTTTAGAAGTTTTTGCTATAAGGCACGGGCGCTCGCCAGAAAGACAGAGAGACAGAAAGTGAGAAATCACCCCCCAGGGTGGATGGCCACGCCACAATTCCTTCTCCTCCATTCTCCTCTCGGGATCTTGGGCATGCATGCACACACGCCCGGCATGAATTTAAGCCACCAGGTCTGGGACTCGAACCGCGGTCGACTACATGGGAGTTCAGCGACATAGCCATTATGCTAACTGCTGGTCCCAATAAGCCCAATTTTGAATAACCGCCCATGCTTATGTTTTCCTCTTCCACCTTAGGAAGTTTGATGTTTTTAGCTTGTAAAAATAGAATTTCATACATCTATAAGGGATCAAATTTTTTGATTTTCAGCAACCCTAACTTTTAGCATACACCAGCAGCTTATGACCATGTACAAACAATAACAAAATTTGTTTCACAACTTTTTCAATGTAAAACTGAACAATCTTCCTAATAGACTCTCTCACTATTTCTTATAAAATTTAAAGACCAATAATAGGAATAACTAAAGCATGTTAATTTAACAAGAAGAATGATAAGGAGGACTCAGAGGGAAGCAGGAAATAATGTTTCCACGAGCCCATTGGATTTATATCCCTTTATACCAATGTTACATCTTTAACTCAGGTGCATTGCATTGGCTACTTAGCATGCAATTTTGTCAGACATTTTCTTACTTTCTTTGGTTAATTTTAGGTTAATAGTTTAGAAAACCAATCAGTTTACATAGAAAATGAAGATTTTACCCAGTTAAATCATTCGATTTTTCAGAAACCTGTACTTGTAAGAGTACATTCTCTTTCCATTCTCTTTGTGAATTTCCGTAAGGACATGCATGACATTAGGATTATAGCCATAGTTAATGCTCTGACAAAAATTTATAACTGACAAAGAAATGTGACTATATATACCAGTTTAACATAATAGCCTACCATAAATTTCTGGGAATCTCAAATTATTTTGGAACCTAAAACATACATAGAGATAGAAGTCTATAAAATATTTATGCATATAACTCAGTAGAATGCCAAGAAAATTAGAATTACTTAATTTAATAGTGCTTTCCATTTTTATCCAACATAAACAATAAGCCCGATTAGTTTAACATCTCCCTTTTGGATGTCTCTGGGGCCCTCTGTAAATATCCAAGAGTTACTTTGAGGTCAAAGATCCTCTGTTCACATGAAAACTAAAGCCAGAACAAGCTAGTCTTGACTTTGTTTCCCTGTTAGATATCCACTATGTAAAATGCAACACACAACACATAAACATTAGATGTTTCATTAAACAAACCATATTAAGATAAACTTGATGTTGCTTGGAAAACATGGACAAGATATCTGTTATAAATTTTTTTTTGAGAGATTTTCACTGTAGGGCGCGTGCGCTCGCCAGACAGACAGAGAGAGACATAGAGACAGAAAGCGAGAAATCACCCCCCAGGGCGGATGGTCACGCCGCAATCGCACGCACACACGCCCGGCGTGAGTTTTAAGCCACCGGGTCCGGGACACGAACTGCGGTCGACTACGTGGGAGTCCAGTGACATAGCCATTACGCTAACTGCTGGTTCCCTGTTATAAATTTTGAAGGCTTTCATTATATTTGAAGCCAGCTTATTTACTAAAGTTATAGCCTTGAAAAGCATTTAAGCTAATTTGTACACGTGCTCTTTTTACAAACCAAAGTAAATAGAATTCTTTAAGGCCTTTTTCTCAAACAGACATGCAACGTATAGTATGTTACATGACATATTACATGTATGAATGCACACACACAGAGCAGGAATAGAAGAGCCGATTTTCCTGGGGTTACTTTGACACTAATACTATTTAGAGTAACCCCCTTTCTTGAAATCTTTAATTATACACTTAAGGGGGGTGGATTTTAACTTTTTGTTGCCTATACCATTAGAGTTTTTACAACATAAATATTCCTGATATTTCTACTTCTTTTAAGTGTGATGTTTCCAAAAGGCTCTCTCAGTTTTGGATGGAGAGTTTGATACCATGATTATGACTTTCCACAAATGCCTCGTTGAAGTGCTTAAGCATGCATTCTAGGGGAGTTTTAAAGGAGCTGTTCTGGCCTTCTGTGATTTCTAAAAAAGCAAGTATGCTCTTTGGTCAGGATGAACCCTGGGGCACTCCGGGACCATCTTGCTTCCACCCGTACCTCCTGTGGTTGCAAGGCAATTCCCAGCGATCATGCTGCGCCTGTAGAGATCACCCGTCCTTGGTTTCCCAGCTAACCCAGGTAATAAAAGGAACGGCAAGGCTAGCGAGACTCAGATGTAAAAGAGAGTCAGGGTTTCTCTGTGTGAGAGGAACTTCTACCTCCCTTAGAGCGCAGGTAAAATGCCAGAGGGTTGAAGTAGCAAAAAAAATCTCCAAAACAGGAACACCGAGGAGGTGGCTGAGGTGAGCCCAGGAGAGCACAAGGGAGGATGGACTCTCAGCCAGATGAAGGTGAATTGGAAGGTGAACTGGGGCCCTGGCAAACTCCTCTTGATGGCAGAGGACACGGGTTAGGACAAGAGCCTGGTAAGGGCCTGCCAAGACTCCAGCAGGCACATCTACCCAAATTGCCTATTAACCAAGAATGCAATTCTTAGACCACAGTATGAGACAGCAAAGAGTCTGCAGGGCCTTCTTGTCTAGGACTTTCTATATGACTTTCTCAAGGAACAAAGGGCCCAGCTTCTGAGGACAGAGAGGCCTGCCCATCATGAAGGAGGAATGGCCCTTCCCCACTTTCCTCCCAAGATGGCAATGTAAGACAAACAGGGATGGGTGCCCCCCTCACTGGCCCAGGATAGTCTCCATAGCTTTCTCTAAAAATAAAGGACCTAGCCTTCTGAGACAGAGGGGCCTACCAGTCATGGGAGAAGCAGCCTCTTGTCCCTTTTTTCCTACTTTTCTATTTTTCCATTTTTGCCCTCCTGTAAGGTTGTGAGACTAAGGGTGGGTGTCGCCTCTGAAGTGAGGATCATTCAGGTGTCTGCCTGGCCACGCCCCTTGTGGGGACCTTAGGGAGCCTCTTAGCTTTGGTAACTGGCTATAGTTACCCCCCCACCCTGCCGCATTGGATTGAATGGGAGGGTCAGTGACCCCCCAGCATCAATTTTACCTTCTGGCTATATGAGGCCTCCATGGAACCACAGATTGGGACTCACTCAGACCCCATAGCTGAAGCCACGGAGCCACAAACACACTCATTCAAACATTCATCGCTCTTCCAGAGGATGTAACAGTACCTCCCCCCACAGAGTGCACTCTTTTTACAACAAAAATAGAAGAATGAAAAAAAACAACTTGTAGAGACAGAGCAAAAGAGGGCCCAGAAGAAAGATCTCATAAAAAACGAAGGGCCAAGGGTTCCCCTACCAGATGCTGAAATAGGGGAGTAAAAGGACAGAGGTAGCCAGTGAGTCCTGAACCTAGTCCAGGGCGCACCTCCAGCACCAGCCACTTTCCTCAGTCAGTCCCGGGTAACGTCTGAGACTGAGTGATGCTACTTCCTTGGAACTGCTAGGCTTCAACCTAAGGAGGGACTCGAACCCCCGATCTAGCAACCAAGATTGCCAGGTACCATCCGAGAAGGGACTCGAACCCCCAATCCAGAAACCTAGACTTCCAGGCACGTATCAACTTAACTTCTGACTCCAGCAAAGTCTTGGGAATCCAAGTAGGGCCGGTACCAGCATGTCCAGTGTGCCCTGGACCCACCACGAGGCTTCTACCTAAGGAGGGACTCTAATTCCCGATCTAGAAACCCAGATTGCCAGGTACAATCTAAGGAGGGACTTGAACCCCTGATCCAGCAACCTGAATTGCCAGGCATGTATCTGCCTAGGAACCAACATCCAGGGTGCGCCTCCAGTGCCGACCACGTACTCAGCACAAATAGGCAGCCTATCCAAAGCAAAAGCCAAAGACAGACAGGACAGGTTCAGGACAGTTACAAAGGTGCCTCCAGAGGACTTTTCAGACTCTGCAGAAATTCTGTGAGAGTGGTGGCGTCTCTTGAGCAGCGGTCGAATGTCCTGAATGGGGTCTCTGGGGACCTGAGGTAAATCAGGAGGCGTCTCCCTGAGAGTGCTATAGGTTCCCAGCCACTGCCTGAGCAGAGTTGCCCTCCTCAGGCCAGATGCCTCACTCAGGTACTGGTCTTGCTGGGGCCTCCGAATGTTACAGTCTAATCAGTGAGAAATAAGAGGACATCCAGACATAGCCAAGTTTATTGGAGTTTTATTGATTAATAAGCCGGTAACTGCAGAAGGACTCATGTCTCAAAAACCCCACAGCCCCGAGTGTAGGGAGAAGGGATTTATAAAGGCAAAACCTACGTTTGGGCTGACATGGCTGGAGCAGTAATCATTGAGGAGGGGGAGGTGACAAGAGGAAGGAGTGGAGATCCCCATGGGTAAGCGGTTACAGAAGCCAGCTCAAGCAGGTCAGTAGTCTCTAGACCTTTGCTTAAGCACAGTGGAATCTTAATGACCTTCATGGTTAGGGCAGGGGGTTTGGTGACTGATTCTTCTATCACTAAGGAGCATCTTAAGGTAGGGAGTTTTGGGTTATTTAGCAAAGGCAGTAGGAATGTTAATTACTCTGTTTACTCCAGGCAGAAGGAGAAAGCTAGATTCCAACATAGAGAGGAGTTCAAAATGGAAGTGCTCCTGCTTCACTGCTTCAGTATGTGCATGCATTCCCCAAATCCCAGCAGAAGGGATTGTGGCATGGCCATCCCCGCAGGGGGTGATTTCTCACTTCCCTCTCACTGTCTCTCTCTCCAGCAAGCACACAAACTCTATGGCAGAGACCTTACCACCCAAAAAAGAAGGGAACCAGCAGTTAGCGTAATGGCTATGTCACTGGACTCCCACGTAGTCGACCGCGGTTTGCATCCCGAACCCGGTGTCTTAAAACTCACGTTGGGTACGTGTGCGTACGTGCCCAAGATCCCGAGAGGAGAATGGAGGAGAAGGGATTGCGGCGTGGCCATCCCCCCTGGGGGGTGATTTCTCCCTTTCTGTCTCTATGTCTCTCTCTGTCCGTCTGGCGAGCGCACCACACATCCTATAGCGAAAATCTCTCAAAAAAAAAAAAGAAAGAAAGAAAGAAGAAAAGAAAGGAAAAGAAAAAGGTGATCAAGACCTCAGAAATTGTGAAAGGCTTCATGAATAAGAAATTGGCAGAAGGGCAGACATTTTGACAGTCTGATAAAGGAAGGCTGCTGTGGCCGTTGTGGTGCTAATCCATCAGACCCCTCTTCCACTCCTGTTGATGGTAGACTATAATATCAGCTGTATTGATGATGGAGCCGGGAGCAGGAAGGTGAGGACTGTGTTGTAGGCCAAATGCGGCCTACAGTATTACTCCCCGCCCCCCTCAATTTGATATGTGTACTCTTCGGGAGGCAGAACAGCTGGAGAACTGCATCCGACCTCCAGAACAGGGTGTGTTGCGCTTATGGGCAGGCAGCTCTATCTGAGAAGTGGTGAGCAGAGGCTGGGTCTTGCCTGAACACTGACCTTCTCCACCCAGATTGTTCATGTCTACTAAGATGGAGGAGGAAATAGAGTAATGGTTAGTGAAAGCTGCTTTGTCCTCAATTCCCCAAGAGAGCAGAACCATGGGCAGGTGTTCCCGTATTATAGGCAGAGCCAGAAACTTGGGGAGAACAGAAGAAATCCCACCCTACCAGTTACGAAAATGAACACTAGTAAGGGTACATTGTGTGAGTCAAACGGAGAGTACCTGGTTCAGATGGCAGGGGAAGGGGGATCAGCACACCCTGGGAGGCTGAGGAAGCCTGAGTGCCTGGAGAGGGCGGAGCTGGACCTGCATCTGTGGTTCAGATGGGAAGAACAGAGTCCCACTAGCTTTTCTTTCTTTTTGAATAGCACATAGTACATGAAAATCAGCAGGGCCAGACTGTGGTGTTGCAGTAAAACATGACACACCACGAGGCTGACCTGCATGCAAGGTTCCAGGCCTGGAGACCTCTTAGGTCTATGGCTGGAGCTGGGATGGATAGCAGTGTCAGGACTCTGGTGGGAGTGGTATTTCTCTGTCTCTCAAGCTCATGCAAAAAGAAAAACTAAAAATAAGGAAAGAGAAAACCTGAATTACACAATGCAGTTAAAAGCCATGTGGCAACTCAGTTTCTTGAAACAGTGACTTCTTTGACAAAGAGAGAGAGGCTGACAGAGATAGGATGCTCCAAAGGGATCCACTAGGGGGCTAGCCCATGGGCGTGAAAGGAACCAGGAAACACAATTGTCCTTTGTCAATGCTCCCTCCACCTTCCAGTTAGTGCACTAACAAGTATCTGCTCTATTGTTTCCTGACCCCTTCAACTCCACCTACATCTTCTGGTAGAAGAAAATGGGTGTCTCAATTTAAGTAGTATTTTCTGGAAGGGTGCCAAACCATAAAGACAGACTTCTTGTCCTCTTTTAAAAAGGCGTTGAACGGTTTGGGAATGAGGAAATGTGAAGTTAGTTGCAGGTTGAAGGAACAGTGAACAGTCGTGCTCAGGTAACTTATTTGTAAACACTTTGATTGAGGTAAAATTGTCATATAATAAACTATTTAAAGTATGTAATTTGATGAGCTTGGCCATACAAATAGAAATGAGTTGGACTCTGCTGTCTCAGGGAGGCAATGAGGAAGCTGTTACCTCAATTAAAGTAAAGAATATTTCCTCCTCCAAAGCATGTTCATTCTCCTGTCACCTATAACCCAGACAACAACCGACATGTTTCCCGTCATCTTAAATAACGTGGTCTTTTCTAGAAGTTTATGTAAGTGGAGTCATATGGTATGTCTGCACTTATTTGGTCTGACTTTTCTCACGCAGTGTCATGATTTGAAATTTGCTCATGCTGTTTTGCATTATCAATAGTTTGTTCTTTTTTATTGCTGAGTGGTATTCTGTGGTATGATTATGCCACTTTGTTTATCCTAGTGATGGGAATTTAGATGATTTCTGGTTTTGATTATTAAAATAAAGTTGCCATGAACATTCATGTACATCCATTTTATGTAAACTTTTATGTATGGTGTGAGGTAATGATGGAGCAAGGCTTATTTATTTATTTATTTATTTATTTATTTATTTATTTATGAGAGGTTTTTGCTATAGGATGCATGCGCTTGCCAGGAAGACAGAGACAGAAAGCGAGAAATCACCCCCTGGGGGGATGGCCACGCCGCAATCCCTTCTCCTCCATTCTCCTCTCGGGATCTTGGGGCACGCGCGCACCTGCGCCCGGTGTGAGTTTAAGCCTCCGGGTCTGGAACTCGAACCGCAGTTGACTACATGGGAGTCCAGTGACATAGCCATTTTATGCTAACTGCTGGTCCCAAGCAAGGTTTATTTCTTATTTAGATATATATTCTTGTTGAATTGCTCTCACATCATTGCCAAAAACGGTTGACATGTGTCTATGAGTCTATTTCTGGTTTCTCTATTCTATTTTTTTATACCAGTACCATATTTTCCAGACTAATGTAGGTGTATAATAAGTCTTAAATATATACAGTTTAAGTCTTACAACTTTATTCTTACTCAAAATTGTTTTGGCTATTCTTTTATTTATTTTTTTCAGAGAGTTTTTCTATAGGGTATGCATACTTACCAGAGAGACAGAGAGACATAAGGTGAGAAATCATCCCTGGGGAGATGTCCATGCCGCAATGCCTTCTCCTCCATTCTTCTCTGAGGGTGTTGGGTACATATGCACATGTGCCTGACATGAATTTTAATCCTCTGGGTCCCTGACTCAAACCTCAGTTGACTACGTGGAAGTCTAGCTAATCAGCCATGTGCTACCTGCTGGTCCCTGTTTTGACTATTCTGGGTCTTTTGCATTTTTATATAAATTTAGAATTAGTTCCTTAGTTCTACAGAATGTTTGCAGGGATTTGGGGTTTTGATGGATATTAAATACACAATGAATAGCTAGATCAATTTGGGGAGAATTGGCATCTTAACAATTTTGAGTTTTTTAGCCTACTAACATAAGTCTGTTTATTTAGATCTTCTTTAATTTCTCTCAGTAATGTTTTGTAGTTTTGGTGTATATCTTACACATCTCCTGTTACATTTCTCCCGAGCATTTAATATTTTAAAAGCCATTGTTAATGGTATTATTTTTTAAAAGAATTATTTGTTTAATTTTATTTATTATTACTATTATTTTAAATTTTGCTATAGAGCTCATGTATACTTATCAGAGAGAAACAGACAGAGAGAGAGGGAGAAGGAAAGTGAGAAAGCAAGCTGCCAAATCTGAAACTCGAAACATGGTAGGCCATGTGGGAGTCCGGCACCTTAAACACCTGCTGGCCCTAATGGTATTATTATTATTATTATTATTTGAGATAGTTTTGCTATAGGACGTGTGTGTTCATCAGAGAGACAGAGAGACAGAAAGTGAAGAATCACCTTCCAGAGGGAGTGGCCACGCTGCGATCTCTTCTTCTCCACTCTTCTCTCAGGATCTTGGGCATTAACACACACCCTCCCAGTGTGAGTTTTAAGCTGTCGGTCTACATGTGGGAGTCCAGTGACATAACCATTACACCATCTGCTGGTCCCTGTTTTCTTAATTTAATTTTCCAATTGTTGGTCCGGTATACAGCAATACAATTTTTTTTTTTGAGAGGTTTTCATTTTAGGATGCGTACGCTCACCAGAGAGACAGAGACAGACACAGAGAGACAGAAAGGGAGAAATCACCCCCCCCCAGGGGAGATGGCCATGCTACAATCCCTTCTCCTCTATTCTCCTTTCGGGATCTTGTGCACGCATGCACACACGCCCGGCGTGAGTTTAAGCCACCGGGTCCAGGACTCAAACTGCGGTTGACTACATAGGAATCCAGTGACATAGCCATTACTCTAACTGCTGGTCCCATACAATTTGATTTTATATACTGGTTTTGTATCTTGTAATGTCACTGTGCTCACTTATTAGTTATAGAAGCTTTGAAAAACACTCCTTAGGATTTTCTACTCATACAATCTTACTATCCACACATCAAGACAATTTGATTACTTCCTTTTCAACTCCATGCCATTTTGTTTTCCTGATGCACTACACTGCCTAAAAGTTTCATTATAGTGTTGAATGGAATTGGTAAGAGCTAGTGGTTTTGGTTTTGCTTCGTTATGATCTTAGGGAGAGAATATTCCATCTTTTCCACTACTAGGTGTGACGTTAGTGGTAGATTTTTTGGAGATGTTCTTTATCAGGTTGAGGAGGTTCCCTCTCATTCCTAGTGTGCCGACAGCTGTTAGCATGGATAGATGCTGGCTTTTGTTAAATACTTTGTGTTTATTGAAATGATCATTTCCCCCCCCTTTTAGTGTGTGGAAATGGTAAAATAAGTTGACTGATGTTTTTAATGTTATAGCAATCTTGCATTACTGAAAGGAACCCTACTTAGTCTTTGTCTCAGTGTTTTTATATATCACTAGATTTTATTTATTAGGTATGTTTGTGTCCTCACTTATGAAGGAGAATTGTTTTATAGTTTTCTTTGCTTCTGGTGGCTTTGGTTTTAGTGTTAGGATTATGCTGACCTTATAGAATGAATTGGGTTGTATGTCCTTATTTTTTATTTCCTGGAAAATTAGCTTAGAATTAGTATTATTTCTTTCTTAAATAATAGCTGGTATTTGTAAGTGAAACCACCTAGGCCTGGAGCTCTTTTTGTTTTTAACTACAAATGAATTTACTTCAGTAGATATGGGCTGTTCCGGTTATCTCTTTAGCCCCAAGTGAGCCATTGTCAAGTCTTTATGGCGTTGGTCCATTTTTACAATATGCCCTTGTTATGTTATTAAAGTTGCTAAGATCTTTATGATGCCTCATCTGTAATACCTGATTTGGATCATTTATGTCTTTCATTTTTCTCTGCTAGTATGCATAGATTTATCACTTTTATTGAGCTCAATAAGAATCAGCTCAAAAGAATCAGCTTTCAGATTCACTGAATTTTAAAACTTGTTTATCTGTCTTCTCTATCATTGGATTCTGTTCTTAGCTTTATTTCCTTTCTTTTTCTTATGTTGACCTTAACTTATGCTTTTTTTCTTAGTTTCCTAACAGGTAAGCTTTCTACTCTTAGTAGAATCATTTAATGCTGTAAGTTTTCCTCTTAAACAGCAACCCTCCCCCCAATCTTTTTTTTTTTTCCTTACGAGACAGGGTCTTGCTGTAGTGAGTGCCCAGGCTGCCCTTAAACTCACAATCTTCCCGCCTTAGCCTCCTGAGTCACTGGACTTACAGATTCACACCATCACACCCAGCCTGTTCCCCAAATTTTGATATGTAGTGTTTTAGTTTTGTTTTTTTTTTTCCAGTTCATAATGTTTTCGAATCTTCCCGTTGGCTATTTAGAAGTGTATTTTTTTAAAGAATTATTTTTTTTTAGCTTTATTTATTTTAATTTGGCCAGAGAGAGAGAGAGAGAGAGAGTAAGAAAGAGAGAGGGAAAGTGAGAAAGCAAGCCACCAGGTCTGGACTTGAACCACTGTTGACCATGTGAGAGTCCAGTGCCTTTAATTACCATGCCCAACCTGCCAGCCCCAGAAGTATATTTAAAAACATATATATTAGGAGGCATTCCGGATCCCTATCAATACCTAATTAATTTCACTATGGTCAGAGAACATACTTTGTATGACTTCAATCCCTTTAAGTTTATTTGGACTTCCTTTTGTGGTCACTTGAAAAGAATGCACATGTCTCTATTGTTGCATTAATTGTCCTGCATATTGAAAATGAAACTGGCTTGTCGATATGTCATACACATCTTCTATATTCTCATTGATTTTTTGTCTACTTGTTATATTAATTATAAAGAGGTATTGAAATCTACAGTTTAATTATCAATTTGTCTGTTTCTCTTCTAGTTTCATTAGTTTTTGATGTTCTTTTATTAGGTACATAAATATGCATCATCACAAAATGACCCCCTTTTTATCCCTGGTAATATTTATTGCTCTTAATTCTACTTTATCTGATAGTTATACAACTATTCTAGCTTTCTTTTGGTTAGTCTTCTTTCTTTGCTTCTTTTCTTTTCTTTCCTTTTGAGAGTTTTTTGCTGTAGGGTGTGTGCACTTGCTGGAGAGACAGAAAGCGAGAAACCACCCCCCGGGGAGATGACCACGGTACAATCCCTTCTCCTTTTGGGATTTTGGGCATGCACGCACACACTCCCAGCATGAGTCTCCAGTTCCAGGACTCAAACACGGTCACCTATGTGGGATCCAACAGTCCTGGGTTAGTATTATAGCACACTTTTTTCCACTCTTTTTTTACTTTTTTTTTTTAAAGAATTATTTTATTGAACTTTATTTATTTATTTATATACTTATTTATTTATTTTAATTTGCACAGAGAGGGACAGAGATAGAGAGAAAGTGAGAAAGCAAGCCTCCAGTTCCCAGACTTGAACCTCGGTCGACCACGTGGGAATCCAGCACCCTTAACCACCACGCCACCTGCCAGCCCCTCCACTCTTTTACTTTTAGCCTATCTTTGTCTTTATATTTTAAATGAATTTAATATATATATATGTGTGTGTGTGTGTATATATATACATATACTTCAAAATGACTTTGCTAGCTTAATTTGGACCCACTGATACACAGGCACCATTAACAACCTCACCGCAGGCCTTTCTCAGATGGATTCTTACACATTCTTTCACATACACATACACACACACAAAACCTCATAATATCTCCTGTTTTATTTAATTAATTTGATTAGTAATATCGTTGGGCTTAAATCTACCATCTTTTTAATTTTTCTGTTTATTTATTTATTTTTTTAATTTGTTCTTTGTTCTTACTTCTTTTTTCTTTCCTTTGTTTATGCCTTCCAGAGGGTTAGATGTTCTAGTCTAGGTTAAGGGGACAGTGACCTCCCCATTCTGTCCTGGCTTTTCTACCTGAGTACTTTCCTATCTGACTTTCTCTGAGATTACGATCTAAAGGTTGACTCACTGAGTCAGGAGATGGATGGAAAGATGAAGGCATGATATGAAATCCCTAACACCTCAGTTCTCTGATTCTAAATTCAGACTTTATCTGTTAACTACCCTGTACCATGCGACTGCACTTGAACTCCCTGCGTGAAAGGACGGATTGTCATCTGCGGTCGGAAGTCTGAAACATGAGCTTTGTGGAAACATTTGACCCAAGTGAAGACCAGAAGAAATGGCTCTTCTAATTTCAAACTTTTGACTTAGAATGCTGAAAATATCTTGTCCTTCCTTAAATTAACAAAGAAGACCCACTTGATGATTCCTGTCTCTTGCTTTTTCCTGAAGATATCTTCTTTTTCCTAAGCAGATGTCAAAAAGCTGGTCATTAACGCCGCTATAGTAAGTAGAGCTTCAGTGGGTCTCATCCTGTGTCAGCATGTGTAAGAATCCATCTGAGAAAGGCCTGCGGTGAGGTTGTTACGGTCCCTATGTATCAGTGGGTCCAAATTAAGCTAGCAAAGTCATTTTGAAGTTTGTTTTTTCAAAAGATGCTTCTGTATACTCAGTTACAATTATCTTTAAGTGACAAATATCTTTTTCTTTTGGTGCTTGACTTGTGACATTGTTTCAATATTTAATCATCTTCATATGTCATCATTTTACTGTCCTGCTTCTCAGGTTTCCTTAGGACCAAGAAACCAAAGCTTCCTTGTATCTTTCTCTTCTGAGTTTGGAAATAGTCTCTCTCTGTGGCCTCCTGTTTACCCTCTTCCCTCTTTAAACCTCACCCTCTTTCCTCCTTTCCTCTCTCTTGCTCTCTCTCTCTCTTTTCATGGCTGCTTGGGGAAACGCCTTGCTCTTTCTATTTTACTACATCCCCAGAGGCAAGGCTGTAGTGGAGAAAAGCAATCCTCTTTAAACCTTGTTGCTCTGAGCTTAGGGCAGTTTGGTTTTGAATAGATAAAGAAAGAGGAGGTTCTGGGGACCAACAGATGACATAATGGTTTCGTCACTGCACTCCCATATAGTCGACCACGGTTCAAGACCTCAACCTGGTGGCTTAAACTCATGCTTATGCGTGTTTGTGTGCCCAAAGTCCTGAGAGGAGAATGGAGGAGAAGGGATTGTGGTGTGGCCATCCCCCCTGGAGGGGTGATTTCTCGCTTTCTGTCTTTCTGGCGAGCGCATGTGCCCTATAGTAAAAACCTCTCCCAAAAAAAAAAGAAACCACATTTATTATTATTTTTACAGAGTTGGTTATTTCCGTTGACAAAACTAATAGGTGTGCATTGAAAACAAATCGGGATATAAGATATTTCCAAGAAAAAAATTAAAATCACTTATTTTTCTATACCCAGAAATAAACGTTGTTAACATTCTCTTGTTCATCTTTCTATTTATATGTATGTTCAGTTTTCACACGAACAGGATAATCTTCCATGGATTATTTCTTAAACCTTTGTGCTTCTTAATATATCATATGTGTTCTTTCATATCAAGAAATACAGATCACATTATGTTATTTAATGACCAGATAGTGTTCCATTGCATGGTTGTGTCGTAATTTAACCACATCTGTAGTGGTGGTCTTTTGGTTGACTCCATTTCTTTGTCCTTATTTATATATTTAAAGTTTATTTTGCTTTATCATGATAGAGATTGCTTGTGCACAAATGCATGGGTGTGTGCGTGCATGCGAGAGAGGTGGAAAAGCATGCTTATGAAGGTCTGCTTTCCCCACGGTCCCCTTCCTTCAGCTCTCTAGCAAGCGGGTACAACCAGTGCATTCAGGTTGACCAGGCCAGGGACCCGAACCTGTGGTTGGCTTGTGGCTTCCAGCACAGTGGTCTAATATACTATGGACTGTGTAGGTCTCAGGTTCATTTCTTTTGTGAAAATATTGCCAGAGCTCTCTTACGAAAGTTTATACGATTTCATGTCATCGTCCTTGTAAGAAAATCATCCATTTGCTCATACCCTTGAGAAACCTGGGAAATATAAAATCTTGCTCTGATTTATCGTTTTTCTTTTCTTCTTACTTTTGTGCTTAGGTGATGAAAATTTTTCTGTAATTATATCAGTCTTTTTTCTCATGTTCTTTGTTTTCATGCTTTTATATAGAAACCTACTTCTTTTGGCATTGTCATTTTTTTCTCTAAGTAGTCTATAATGAATTCTTTAAATACTTTTTAAATCTGCATGGGATGTATTTAGATGTGACTTAAAAGTAGTCATCTGTCTTAATTTTTCCCAAATGTTTAGTTGGTTGTCACCACAATTATTAAATAGAACAACTTCTATGCTAATTGAAAAGCCCAAATTTAATCTACAGTATATTGCAGTAAATTTCAGATCTATTTATATATTTTCTAGCATAATTGCAGATCTCTGTAGTATTTTCTGGCATAGCCCCGTGATCATTTTGGATTTTTCTGTTCAAGTACCATATTATTTCAATTTCAGTGTTATAATTCATTTTACAATGTGGCAGGGTAAAGCTCCTTTTCATTGATTTTTGTCTTTTGCAGTTTTTTTTTTAAATACTTTATCAATCACTTATTTTAGTAGTAGACATTTAGAGCTATAATATCAAAGATTTCAGGCAGCCAAGTGGTATGACCATATTTCTTCATTAGTGGAATTTCATTTAGTTTTTAAAATGTTATATTATGCTATTTCTTTTGGCAAAAATCTCACATAAAAAAACAAACAAACAAACAATCAAACCCAAACAAAGAAAACAAATCTGTGATGTCCTCGTTATTAGATTCAGGTCCGATATTTCTTCAGGAATATTCCATGGGATGATCTATTTCCTCTCATCACCCCCCACTAGGTGATCCTGATTCGCCTGGTTATGGATGCTGAACGCTGGACTTTCCGATTGGGTGGTGACAGGAGTGGGGTCCTGAGCCTTTCCCTGTACAGTTACCCTTTTTTCCTCTGTATATTAAGTTCCTATTGCCAGTGAGAGCCACGTCAGGTGGCTTCTGTCTTTTTGACGGGTCTCCCTTTCCCTTGTAGCCTCACTTACCTCCTGGCCTTGACCCGGCCAAGCTGTCCTCCCTTGGGAACGCCTGTTCCTGGGTAGGTGACCACTTCCCAGGTGCTGCCTGCTCACCCGTCATTCCGTTGCCCACCTGCCTATCTTAGAGGCATCCAATGTTGTTTGTTCAAAATGGAATTCCTGGGACCAGCAGTTAGCATAATGGCTGTGTCGCTGGACTCGCACGTAGTCGACTGTGGTTCGAGTCCTGGACCCGGTGGCTTAACCTCATGCCAGGCGCTTGTGCATGCCTGCTGAAGATCCCGAGAGGAGAATGGAGGAGAAGGGATTGCGGCGTGGCTATCCCCTCTGGGGGGTGATTTCTCACTTTCTATCTCTCTGTCTCTCTCTGTCTGGCGAGTGCATGCGCCCTATAGCAAAAACCTCTTCAAAAAAAGAAAAAAAAAATGGAGTTCTGACTTTGCCACTTCAGTGGAATCGCATCACCTTCACCTCCTCCTCCAGGCCAGGACCCATGTCAGCCGTCCCCTCTGCGCATCCCCGCACCCAGCTGCGCTCTGTCGGCACACTGTGAGCCTCTCCCGCACAGGCCTGCCTTTCTGCGTCTCCGGTGTCTCTCGGCCCCCTCTGCTGCCTGGACTGTCGGGCAGCCTCTCCCGTCTCTCCACTTCCACTCTCGCCGTCCTTAGAGTCCACATCCCCCAGCGCACGTGCAGATCCAGCAGCTCACCTCCCTGCTTAACCCCCACATCTCGGGTACGGTCCAGACCCGCGAAGCCCGGATCGGGATCTCACTGCCCTCCCTCTGCGCCCGCATCTCTGCCCCTTTCTTCTAAACCACAGAGTGGGGGAGAATCTCCCCTTTCTCTGTCCTACTCATTGGAAGCTCTTTCCCCCTCAGGATCTCACAGGAGCATGCACTTTCTTGCTCTTTACTATTATTATTTTTGAGTTTATTCTTTTATTTCTCCTATGAGTGAGAGTCAGCACCCACCACGTCCACCCCCAGCCTCAGCCAGCTGCGGATCGTGGGCGCTCCCGTGCCTGGGGTACCCAGGGAGGTCTTCAGATGTGAACCCAGGGCCTTCCCACCTGGGTGAGCCTCGCAGCGTCCCGTTTTACCGTCACGCCACCATCAGGCTAGGCTCCTTTGCTGTTGACGTAGCTACACTTTTCTGATCCCTCGGGCCTCAGCGGTATGTCTCCCGTTCATCCGGGTCTTCCCTGATTATCAAGTTCAGGTCACTTCACCCCAGGGTACTCTGACTGCTTCTTTTCTTCCTAGACTTACGGTGACTTGAAGGTGCTTGGTTATTCTTTGCTTATTGTCTTATTTCCCCCCAGAAGCCAATTTGCTCTAGTGTGTGCCAGAGTGCTAATAAGGTTTTTTTTGTTTGTTTTTTGTTTTTTAAGTTTTTTTGTACTTTTATTCATTGGTTTTTTTTTTTTTTTTTAAGTTTTTTTGTACTTTTATTCATTATTATATTATTATTTTAAATTTGCTATAGGGCATGTGTGCTCACCAGAGATAGAATGAGAGAGAGAGTGAGAAAGCAAGCTGCCAGGTCTAGGACTCAAACCATGGTTGGCCATGTGAGAGTCCAGCACCTTAACCACCATGCCACCTGCTGGCCCTGCTAATAGGGTTTTAGAAGTCTGTAACAGAGGCCTGGCCCTGGTGGCCCCGTGGGAGGTGCCTCTGTGCAGTGGTGGAGGCCACATGGGAAGACCGGGTTTGGTTCCCAGCAACCTAACAGGGCAGGTGTAGATGCACTTGTGCTCCCAGTCAACTGGGAGTCTGGGGCAAGAGGATCTGGATGTGATGAGACTCCCGTCAGGAATATATCTCTCTGTCTCTCTCTCTCTCTCGAAACACAGAAACAGTGGTTTAGTACTTAATGCTGCCAAAAGAAACGTAGTGCAACTGCCTAAAAGAGGAAATGCACCCTTTTTGACATAGGGAGAAAATGATTAAACATGATTGTTATTGTAAGAGAATAAAATGGATTTTTATATGCTAGAGGCTGAGAGAGAAAACAGAATCAATGAGAATCTATTAATAAAGCATGATGAAATATGCATTAATGAATTCTCTTATCTCCAGAATGAAAAATAGCTTGTTTTACAAGGCTATTGAGCTTGTAAGAAGGGCCTCTGAAAGCCAGCCTCTGGCTTCCTCTGCATAAATCAGGGCTCCGGGGGAGGAGTCCTATGCAGAGTGGAAAAATGAGCTCCTAATTCTCTGTGAAGTTTGTCAGAGGGTGTGGCTGCTAGGTAAAGGAAGAAAAAAGCAGCAGTAAAGAAGTACTGAGGATTCTAAGAAAGATTTTTTTAAAAATTTTATTCATTCACTATACATCATTCCAGCATACAAAATGAGATTTCTCATCCAGAATACACCGTATATTAGCTCAATCAAGCACATCAACATACGTGTTATCGTCACCCAAAATTTTCCATTTCTTGTTTCCTGTATATTTTGCTTTCTATCTTTTTTTTTTTTTTTTTTTTTCCTTCCTTTCTTCCCCATCCCTCCCCCTGCCACTTATGGTGGTCTGGAAAGGGAAGTTCTGAAGTATCAGAGCCCAAAACAGACTGTGGGGGTTGCTTTCTATGCCTTCCCCCCCCATTTTATTGATTTGCTAGTGAACTTAATTAATCTAAATATCTCCACTAACAAGCGCAGCTGATGTATACATATCCATGAACACAAGTCTGACTTTAGGCGTAAACCTCAGTGAAAGATTTTTAACAAGTAGTTCAGATCTGTTGTGAAGAGACAGGATTTTTTAACCTGTGGATTAAAACATTTTTTATTTTAAATATTTTCTTTCTTTTTCCTTCTTCGTTAAACATCTCACTTTCCTCCAACAATAATGACAAGCGCAGCTGTTTTAGTCAGTCATTCAGAGGTAAGAGGTGGCCCCACATCGTGGGTCCAGCAAACAGGCGACACGTCTGCTCCTGCTCCCTGTGACTCTCCATTTAGGATCCAGGCTGAATCTATCTCCTTATTAGTGAGATGCTGAGCCCATTTCAGAGGGAAACAGCGAGAGCCCACAGAGACTGCGCTGGCTTTTAGCACTGCTCAGACATCCTGTGTGCCCTGTCTTCTTCTTCTTCTTCTTCTTCTGCTTCTGCTTCTGCTTCTGCTTCTGCTTCTGCTTCTGCTTCTGCTTCTCCTTCTCCTTCTCTTTCTTCTTCTGCTTCTGCTTCT
>NW_006204841.1:796579-813262 GCF_000334495.1 Tupaia belangeri chinensis
CTTCTTCTTCTCCTTTTTTTTTTGCTATAGGGTGCATGCGCTTGCCAGAAAGACAGAGAGAGAAAATGAGAAATCACCCCCAGGGGGGATGACCACGCCACAATCCCTTCTCCTCCGTTCTTCTCGCGGGATCTTGGGCATGCATGCACACACGCCCAGCGTGAGTTTAAGCCACCGGGTCCGAGACTCGAACTGCAGTCGACTACATGGGAGTCCAGTGACATAACCATTATTCTAACTGCTGGTCCTGCCATCTTCTTACATGCTGCCGGCCAAGATAAATCACATGTTATGACCTCTGCTCAATCAAAGGTGGTCCCCAATACATGGTGACAGTGTAACTTCTCTGAGAGGGGCAGATTTTTTTTTTAACAGTTTTTGCCTTAGGGCGTGTGCGCTCCCCGGAGAGAGAGAGAGAGACAGAAACTGTGAGAGGGAAAGTAAGAAATCACTCCCCAGGGGTGATGACCATGCCACAATCCCTTCTCCCTTCTCTTACTGGGATTTTGGGCATGCACGCATATGCACCTGCTGTGAGTTTCAAGCTGCTGGATCCAGGACTCAAACCATGGTGGGCCATTTTGGGAGTCCAGTGCCTTAACTACTATGCCACTTGCTGGCCCTGGGGACGGGTTCTTTATATGTAATTCAAAAGACAGGGCAAATGGAGAAAAGAACATTCCCAAATGTATCAGTTTATTGCAGAACACACATATGCTCATGCACACCTACATGCACATACACACACACACATATGTAGTCAAGCAAGTAAAAAGCCAGTACCAAACCAGACTTCGTGTGTCCACGGGGAGGAATCCTTCACATGGCCTGGGAGACTAGTCCCCTCAGGGTGGCACTCAGGTCGGAAATGCCTTCAAGTCATCAGCGATGAGGTTCAGGGACTCTTCCAATCAGACTGTGCTCTGGCTGTACCCATCATATCCAGTGGGTGCTCGCAAAGAGTGCAGTTACAGCAAGATGTGCCTCCGATGGTAATTCGGAGGCACTGATGTTAGAATCCCAAAGATGGGTGCTCAGCAGGTGGCATGGTGATTAAGGTACTACACTCCCACATGACTGACCATGGTTCGAGTCCCGGTTCTGGTAGCTTGTAACTCATGGTGGGCACCTGTGCATGCGTGCTCAACATCCCAAAAGGAGAATGGAAGGGAAGGGATTGCAGCATGGCCATCCCCTGGGGGGTGATTTCTCACTTTCCTTCCCTCTGTCTCTCTCTGTGAGTGTATGTGCCCTATGTCAAAAACAAAAACAAACAAACAAAGAAACAAAAAGAATCCCAAAGATGTATTGTCTCAGCGTGCAGTGTGTGCAGAGGTTAAAGTTGGGAAGAGACATTTCCCAGAGCCCACTAGCTGAAGACACAGATCAACAAGGTGGCTATAATTTAATTTGGCTTTTACAGCAGGTAAAGCAAAAATATATACACTCAATGTGAAGTAATGTTGTCAGGACATCTACAGTGGAGTTCGTATTGGCAACTCTTAGTCTTAAATAAAATGTAATCCTTTAGAGTGAATAAGACTCACAAGACTGCAAAATACATACTGCAGCACCTGACCTATCCTAATGCCCATGGGCTGTGGATAAAAAAGTCTTTATGGAGGATTCTATGAACCACACAGAACCAGTGAGGATATTAGGAGTTATCCCGGAGTTACCTGAGGAACTAGGAAAAAGTATGAGCAGTGGTGGGAGCCAGCCAATGGTATAGTAGTTAAGGCAGCTGGATCTCACATGGTCAACTGCAAAGTTCGAATCCCAGACCCAGCATCTTGAAAAACATGCCAAGTGCATATGTACCCAAAATCCCCAGAGGAGAACACAGAAGAAGGGATTGCAATGAGTCCATCCCCCTGTAGGGTGTTTCTCACTTGCTTGCTTTCTCTCCCTGTCTGTCTCTGGTGAATGCATGCTTCCTATAGTGAAAAAAAAAAAAAAAAAAAAGGCTGCTAGGCACTTTTTAAAAAGACTTATTTGTTTAATATAAGGGACCTGCAGGTGGTGTAATGTTTACATCGCTGGACTCCCACGTTAGTCAGCAACTATTTGGGCCCTGGACCTGGAGGCTTAAAACTCATGCTGGGCACATGTGAGTGCATGCCCAAAATCCTGAGAGGAGAATGGAAGAGAAGGGATTGTGGCTATCCCCCCTGGGAGGAGATGTCTCACTTTCTGTCTCTCTGTTTCTCTGGTGAGTACATGCGCCCTGTAGCAAAAATCTCTCAAAAAGAAAGAAAGAACAAAAGAAAGAATCATTTAATTTTATTTATTTTTATTATTTTTTAATTTGACCAGACAGAGAGAGAGGGAAAGTGAGAAAGCAAGCCGCTAGGTCCAGAACCTGAACTGTAGTCAGCCATGTGGGAGTCCAGTGCCTTAACCACCACACTACCTGCTAGCCCCACTCAACACTGTTTTTAAGCACTTTGTATTTATTAACCCATTGAATTCCCACAATTACCTTATCGAGTAGGTGTTGTTATTCCCATTGCACAAATGAGGAAGGTGAGGCCCAAGTTCAATGCGAATGGCAGAGTCAGGTTTCAAAGCGAGGCTGTCTAGTTCCAGGCCTCTCTCAGTATTAGAAACAGGAGAATGAGCACAGTTATTGGTGGAGGCATTTTTGTGTGTGCTTTTGAGAAGCATAACGCTGCATAACGATTAGTGTTAAATCGTAATGGTAGTTGCTCACCTGGGGATAGTTTATTTCTAAGGAACTAAAATGTTAAAGCACTACTAATTGTGGTAAATAGAGTAATCCATCGGGGGACCAGCTGTTAGCGTAATGGCTATGTTGCTGGACTCCCATGCTAGTCGACCACAGTTCAAGTCCTGAACCCGGTGGCTAAAAATCTCACACCGGGTGCGTGTGCATGCGTGCCCAAGATCCCGAGAGGAGAATGGAGGATAAGGGATTGTAGTGTGGCCAACCCCCCCGGGGGGGGTTTCTTGCTTTCTGTCTGGCGAGTGCACGCGCCCTATAGCAAAGAAACCTCTCAAAAAAAAAAAAATTAATCCATTGAAATTTTTTTTTTTTTTAAGAGAGATTTTTGCTATAGGGCACATGTGCTCACTAGAGAGACAAGATAGCAAGACATTGCTCCCTGGGAGGATGGCCACACTGCAATCCCTCCTTCTCCATTCTGCTCTTGGGACTTTGGGAATGTACGCACACATGCCCAGCGTGAGTTTTAAGCCACCGGGTCCAGGACACGAACTGTGGTCAACTTCGTGGGAGTCCAGCAACGTAACTATCACGCCATCTGCTGGTCCCTCATTGAGAATTTTTCTCCATTCAGATTTGCCTTTCATGTCAACATGCTGATTCGGGAGCCCATGGGATAGCTACATCCCGGCTGACATAGCTGCTCTACTCTTTGCCTGGAGCTGTGGCTGAGGAGATCTCCTCGGTCTCTGGAAATGTCGTGACTCGAAACCCCACTTCCTCTCAGGTGCAGCTCAGCACTCCTTCCTCAGAGAAGCTCGGCTGGCCTGCACCTCAGTTCTCCGCACCTGCCCTGGACTGGGTTAGCAAGAACACAGGGGCCCTGATTTCACCACTGGCCAGCCAGGGGACCTGGGGCAGGTGCTGGCTCTAGTTGTCTTCTCTGAATAATGAAGATCAGAATACACACCCCAGTAACATTTAATTGACTTCAAGTTTTCTGCAATAATATAAGGATTTGGTTATTTTTTCTTTTTTGCTATAGGGTGTGTGCACTTGCGGGAGAGAGAGACAGAGGGAGCACGGGAATGAGAGAGCACCCCACCAGGGGATGGCCACACCACAATCCCTTTTCCTCCATTCTGCTCTCAGACTTTTGGGCATCCACACACAAGCTTCCAGCGTGTTTTTCAAAGCCACCTAGTCTGGGACTCAAACCGCACAGTCTACCATGTGAGACCCAGCCACCTTAACCACTGTGCCACCAGCTGGCCTGGATCTGGTTCATCTCTACAGGATTCTGCTTCACTTCTACGACCTTCCTGTCCTCTTTTCTGCTCCTTCATTCAGCACGTATTTCCTGACATCTTTTCTCTGGGACAGTCCTGTTCGTGCTTAGCAGCATGCTCTCTGGGGCCAGGGCGCCCCAGTTAAATCTCCGTTCTGCCAACAGCTAGCCCTGTGACTAGTGTCCGCCTTATCCTGTCTTGGTTTTCTGGTGTGTACAAAGGAAATGGCAATAGTATAGTCATCCCCTGGTATTGATGGGGGTTTGGTCCAGGAGTCCCCTCTGCCCACCTCCCCAAACATGGATCCCAAACTCTGCAGATGCTCAAGTCCCTATATAAGGTGGGGTAGTGTGGCACCAGCAGGTGGCATAGTGGCTAAGGTGCTGGACCTCCGTATGGCCAAGCATAGTTCGAGTCCTGAACCCAATGGCTTGAAAATCACACTGGGTGCGTGTGCATGTGTGCCCAAAATCTCTAAAGGAGAATGAAGGAGAAGGGATTACAGCATGGACATTCCCCCTGTGTGTGTGTGTGATTTCTCACTTTCTCTCTCTCTGGCAAGTGCATGTGTTCTATGGCAAAAAGCTTTAAAAAAAGAAAAGGGGGAAAAAATGGAGTAGTGTATTCGTGTATGGTCTCCCGCTTTAAAAAAAGAAAAGGGGGAAAAAATGGAGTAGTGTATTCGTGTATGGTCTCCCTGCACCCCCATCCGCTTGCAGTCATCGCGAGATTACTTACAAGACCTGCAACAGCACAAATGCTGTGAGGAGCTGTTACCCTGCATTGTGTCGAGGGCAGTGACGGGAAGAAGGTCTGCACATGATTGATACCTTAGCCCAACTACCGGGCCATGGCAGCTGCCTGGAAGTTTCCCTCTGTGGATTGGGAACCGCAGATACAGAGGGCTGACTCTCCCTTCTCCCTTGGCTTCCTGTGAGGATGAAATGAATTACTATCTGGAATTAGTCTGTCACTCTACCTGGTGTGCAATATTACCCACTAGAGTGTATGCTCTCCCTAAGAATAGGGATTTCTTTTGTGTGTGTGTTTTTCGAACGCTTTCAGGAAATAATAAGCACTTAACAAATCTTTGTTAAATAAATGAGTGAAAGTGCTAAGCCTTATGGAAGAAAAAAAAACTTAGAGAGGCAAAATGTCAGAGCATGTAATACTTTCAGTGAGCCATGGTAAACACTGTTCTTTGTATCCACCCTTCCTAGGTGCCCTGAAGAGATACAGTAAACATTTGTGGGGATGGGTGGCCCTGTGGACGGGTGGTTAGGGCAGCCACATCCCACATGGACGACCATATGATTCAAGTCTTGGACTCAGTGGCTTGAGAAACATGCCAGACCCGTATGTGCGCCCAAATTCCTGAGGGGGAAGAGATGAAGGAGAAAGGATTGTGGTGTGACCATTCCCCATGAGGGGCACTGTCTCCTCTCCCTCTGTCTCTGTCTCTGTCTGTTTGGTAAGCATGATCACTTTCTAGCAAAAGTTTCTAAATCTTTGAAAAATCAGAATGTATTACATTTTACTAAAGTTTTCAAGCATTGGAATTATTCTTAATGCAGTAGTGCCCCTTTATCTGGTTTCACTTCTTAGTTTCAGTTACCCCTGGTCAACTGCAGTTAGAAAACAGTGAGCACAGTACGGATGATACTGAGAGGAAGAGGAGACCGCCTTCACGGGATTTTTATTACAGGATATTGGTAAAATTATCCTGTTTTAGTACTAACTATTGTTAGTCTCTTATTCTGCCTAATTTATCAACTTTATCCTAGGGAAGACACGGTATGTGGTGATTTCCTTATCACCCTTGGTTTCGAACACCTCCTGGCGACTGGAATATCCCCCTGAATAAGGGTGCACTGTGTATGCCTTTAGAGCTGCAGCGCCTGATCCGATTCCTCGCCTGTAGGGGGCGCTCAGGAAAAAGGAATGAATGAATGAATGCCCGTTCTCTGGATGATTGGAGAGGTCGTCTGTCCGCTCTTTCATGAACGTTGCTGTCAGTCAGTCAGCAGGCAGTAGTACTGCGGAGCAGAATCACGTTAGCAGCTCCGAGGTTCACCTTCATGCAGTTGGGTTTTCATGTTTTGCTCTGTGAAGTGTTGTTTGTTTTTGTTTTTGATTTTTTCTTTTAAATCAAAGATGATACAATGAAAAACAAGCCCAAGCATGGAATCTGTTACTGCATTTATTATAGAAGTTTTCAGGGCAGTGCCTGCTGTCTCAATTCATTGTCATCCAAAGGATGATCCGTTTGAGAATTTTCTTGTAATATTTAGGCCTAGGTTAACCTAGTGTCTTCCCTCACTCTCTGGCTCCTTTCCTTTCTCCCTTCCTTCCTGTTTATTTATTTCCATGAGCCAGAGACAGACCAAGGAAGTGAGGGAGGGAGAGACCATGCCGCACCATGGCGCTAATGCGGGATGCCATCATCCCCGCGTAGTCTTCATCCAGCTGCGGGTCATACGCGAATGTGTGCTCCATGTACTCAGAGAAGTCTGTGGACTTGAACCAGAAACCTTCCCATGTGGGGTTGCCTGGCAGAGCATTACAGATGGCTTTGTTTGCCTCCTCCTTTCTGTCAGTAAGAACAGTGTGACTGTGCCGGTCGAAATTTTCATTTTGATTTTCTGGAACCCCAAAGTCAAATTTGAAGTTCAGCTAAGGCATGCATATTTGTGTCTTTCATTTCAATGATTTTTTTTTTTAAGGTTTTTGTCATACGGCATATGTGATCACAGGAGAGACAGAGAAAGTGAGAAGTCATCCACCCACCCCAGACTCCATTCCCTTCTCCTCCATTCTCCTCCTGGGATTTGGGATACGTATGCATGTGTGCCCTGCATGATTTTCACGCCGCCAGGTCTGAGACGTGAATTGCAGTCGGCCTTATGGGAATACAGCACCTTTACCACCATGACACCTGCTGGCCCCCATTTCAATGGACTTGAGCGTCTGCCATCACTTGTATTTTCCCTGCCCTGATTATTTCTATTAATATTTTACAGTTATTTGGTTACACATGTTCTTGCTCAAGGCTGCTCCAAATCCATATGGAATGAGCAAACTATAAATACACCATGCATGCATTCTTGTCGTCCTAAAAAAACCCTCATATACAACTCTCTAAATTTGGTTGCTGACATTCACTGTGAAGAATCCCTTTTCCACAGATCAAGTCGAAATACCAAGTGCTCTGTTTCTCTGTGTGTGCCTGTGGGTATACAAGGGGGATTCAAAAAAACTCATGGAAGATAGAATTAAAATGTGAATTTATTTTGGTATAAAATTTTTTTGTTGTTTTTGAAGAGAGATTTTTACTATAGGGTACATGCGCTCACTAGAAAGACAGAGAGAGACAGAGAGACAGAAAGCGAGAAATTACCCCCCAGGGGGATGGCCACACCATAATCCCTTCTCCTTTCTCTTCTTGGGATCTTGGGCACGTACGCACACGTGCCCTGTATGAGTTTAAGCTGCCAGACCTGGCACTCACGTTGTGGTCAACTGTTTCGTAGTTCAGCAACATAACCCTTATGCCATCTGTTGGTCCCTGGGTACAAAACTTTTTAAAATCCATACATAGTTTTTCCTTGTTTTATTATTAAAAAATTTTGCTTAATTTTATTTATTATTATTGTTTTAATTTGCTATAGGGCATGTGTACGAGAGAGAGAGAGAGAGAGAAAGAGAGAGAGAGAAAGTGAGAAAGCAAGCTGCCAGGTCCAGAACTCGAACCATGGTTGGCCATATGGGAGTCCAGCACCTTAACCACTACGCCACTTGCTGGTCCCTAGTTTTTTCATAATACATACTTTCCATGAGCTTTCCAAAGACACCTATTGGCTATTCTTTAATGTTTGGATCTTGCAGATGTAGCTTTCAGAGAATGAGCACCCTATTCTGGTTTCTGTCAGTTTGCTCAAAAATCATGCATTTTACCTGTAAATCTCTTGGTCCTTCAAGAAAATTTTGTAAATAGATTCATGCTTTTATAGCACACCCCAAGGGAGGAATAAAGATTCCCTTACCTCCTTGGGCACAAGTAGACCTATTTGTGCCCTGTCTCGGGCAGAGCACAGAGGTCTTTGAGGGGTTGTGGGCATTTCGGCTCCGTTGGTATCTATTTTATGAGGGGTTTGTAGATGATAGTAAATCTCTGCAGAAAACCCACAGGTCGGCTGCGCGATGTTTGTTTTAGGGGAAGAGGATGCCTTATCTTCATAGCGAGCTGTCATCTCTGTGATATGTCACCATGGAGAGCAGACGGTGCATCACACGGTGACAGCCAGCAGCCACATCCATCAGGGCGATGTCACTGAGCTGCCCCCCCATCAATCAGCTCCTCAGGGATCCTGGAGGGACTCCCCATTTGCATCGTGAAAGGCGGAGACCTGTTTCAGGACAGACCTCAGAGCACAGCTTCTGCTCAGCGTTGTTCTGTGAGCTCCCCACAAACACGGACTTGCACTGTGGCTGCCTTGAGCCTTTAAAGGCTCTGTCTTCCGCTCCTTTCTTACTTTCCCCCGTGACAGATTCTAACTCTTTTACTTCAGATCGAGGCCAGAGTCCTTTCCTCTGTGGCCCATGTCCCAGCTCCCCGGTGCAGAAGTACCGGCCTGTTGGACGTTACGCGAGAGCTTTTTATTTACGGGGTCGTGGTGACGTCTCACCTGTTGGAAAGTTGTTGTGAAAAGAAAGAAAAGTTGTTACCAGTGTTCAGGGGACTGGAGGACTCTAGCACTGACTGCTCTGTCTCTGGTACAGTCTTACCTGTTTCTCAGGAGAGGGTCTCTAGTCAAACTCGACGACATCTTCTGCCTGAGGTTGCACCATCCAGATGCTGCGGTCGTTGGAGCACACCGGTGGCCTCTTCTGGCCGTTTCCAGCCTGTGGGCACAGCTCCACGTAGTACCTAGGGTCTTCTTGACTTTAAAAATATCGCATTAAGGCTGGTCCCGTGGCCTAGGGGTTAAAGGAGCTTGATTTCATATGGCCGACCACACAGTTCAAATCTGAGCCCCGGCAGCCTGAAAGGCACCATTGTGTGCCTCAGATCTCAGCAGGATGGAGAACTGGAGGAGGAAGATTGTGGCATGAGCACACCCCACAGGGGAGTGCTTTTTCTCTCTCCTTCTCCCTCTTTCACTCTAGCAAGCACATGCACTGTGTAACTTATTTAAAACAAAATATTAAAATATTAAAAATAACTTTCGTGGGGACCAGCAGGTGGCATGATAGTTAAGGCACTGGACACTCCTACATGGCTGACCACGGTTTGAGTCCCAGACCTGGCTGGCTTTCTCACTTTCACTTTCTCTCTCTCTCTCTCTGGTCAAATTAAAATAAATGAATGAATAAATAAAATTAAATAGATAATTCTTTTAAAAAAAGAGAAAAAACTTTCATTAGGATTTTTCTTTTATAAAAATTAATGCATAGTCAAAGCTGTCAAACCAGAAAAAACATTCTAGGAAAATGATTTGCATATTTTTATATAGTTAACATCTTATTTTTTGAGTAGGTTTTTTTTTTTTGGTGAGAGATTTTTGCTATAGGGCACATGCACTCACTGAGGAGACAGAGACAGAGAGACAGAAAGTGAGAAGTCACCTCATAGGAGGTATGGTCACGCCACAGTCCTTTCTCCTCCATTCTCCTCTTGGGATCTTGAACATGCATGTATGCATGCACACAACGCCTAGTGTGAGTTTTAAGCTCTCAGGTCTGGGACTTGAACCGCGGTTGACTACATGGGAGTCTGGCCGTGTAACCATTATGCCATCTGCTGTACCTCCCTTCCCCCTGCTGCTCCCTGCTTTTTAAAATAGGTTACGTATAAAGTTTATTTTTTAAAAGTTTATTTTATTTCTCTCTTTCATGAGAGAGACAGAGAGAGAGAGGGAGGCCACCCCAGAGGGTCTTTATGTTGCAGTCCACACCAATCCCAGCTGACCTGGGTCCCAGGCGTGCGCTCGTGCCTAGTGTGCTGGAGGATTTCCTGTTGGTCCCCTTTTAAGAAAGGAAGTTTAGGGACCAGCAGTTAGCGTAATGGCTATGTCACTGGACTCCCATGTAGTTGACCGTAGTTCGAGTCCCAGACCTGATGGCTTAAACTCATGCCGGGCGCGTGTGCGTGCATGCCCAAGATCCTGAGAGGAGAATGGAGGAGAAGGGATTGCAGCGTGGCCATCCCCCCTAGGGGGTGTTTCTCGCTTTCTATCTCTCTGTCTCTCTGTCTCTTTGCCCTATAGCAAAAACCTCTAAAAAAAAAAAAAAAGAAATATTTATTTTTTCACCTGGTGTGTGCAGGGAGATCTCGGGATGTGAACATAGACCTTCCCGTATGGCCTCAGCATCATGGATCCTTGTGTTACTACTGTGTACATCATGGCTCAAGTCAGCCACAGTGCAAGTCCGTGTTTGTGGGGAGCTCACCAGGGCTGTCCCTCTACACCCCCTTTTTATCTTGAACCTGCTCGGCATCACAGGAGGACGATAAAGTAACTCCAGACAAAGGCTTTTTCTGATGGTGTGGAAATAGTAAGAAAACTACACAAACAGTCCTCCTCCTAAATAAGATTTATAGTTTTTTTAAAAAGCGCTAGTGTATTCTTTGTAACTACATTTTTTTAGAATTATTTATTTCATTTAATTAATTATTAAATTAATTCATTAAAAGGAAGATCACTTAATTTCCTTTTGACCAGAGAGAGAAAGAGAGAGAAAGGGCAAGTGAAAAAGCAAGCCGCCAGGTCCAGGACTCGAACCACGGTCATCTATATGGGAGCCCAGTGCCTTAACCATCATGCCACCTTCCAGGCCCTAAAAAAGCATTAATATATTTTCAAAATTTATTTTTACTTTTGTATTAGTATTCATACACTAAATCGCTACACATCATTTAGATCACGAAGAGGCTTTACCCAACATGATGTACGCCTCAGTCCAGCATTAATATCTTTAAAGAAAATAACTAATTGAAAAATGTTCATTATTCGTGGAAAGTGGAATAACAAGTTCTCATCCTTTGGGTTTCTAGAGGTAACTGAGGATGAGATGTTTGTTTTTGTAGAAAGATCACTTAATGAAAGTAATTCTGCCAGGAAGGATTAAAATAGCACTTTCTTTTTGCATAAATTTGCATGTGTAGTCAATGTGTAAAATGAGAGGGAACGCGGGAAAGAAAAAACTCTGGTTTCTTCTGGTGTTAGAGGATGACGCAGACCGATGTAACGTGGAGCCCAAGGGTGATTTTGTTACGTGTGCCCACCAGGCTTTTTCACATTTCTGGAAAATGAAATCTCTTTGAAAACTATTGATACACGTTTCGTGACTTGACACTCTTCCACCCATACAATCTTTTAGCTGACATTAACCACAAACTAACTCTGGCAGGTTTGAATCCTAGAACTGACCCCAGAGCCGCTCTATGGCTTCCAGCGCTGTGGAGCGTGGTACACTGCTACACTGGGTCTGCAGCCCTCTGCGAAGGGCTGATAGGGGATGCGCAGGTTTCTGGGCCCACGGGCCTTCGTAAAGGCAGCAAAGACGGTGTTTGAGGAACGCGTGCGTTCTGTACCCAGTAAAGCTTTATTCGCACAAACCAGCTGTGGCCGCCAAGCCCAGTTGCCAGCCCTGCCCTAGGGCATGTCGTCTTTGCAGACCCTGGCCTGACATTCATCCTTGTGCGATGCCCTTTGGGCGTCCTTGAGGCCAAGTAGATGAAGAAAATGAGTCTCTGCTCTCAGAAAGTCCTCCAGTGAGAGAAAGACCATGTGGCTTTGAGTGAGACATTTAGCTTGTCATAAGGATGTAATTTTTTTAAAGACATTTTTGCTATAAGGTGCATACGCTCGCCAGAGAGACAGAAAGCCAGAAACTACCCCCCACCCCCGCCCCAGCAGGATGGCCACGCCACCATTTCTTCTCCATTCTCCTCTAGGATCTTGGGTACGCACGCACACGTGCCCATGAGGTTCCGGCATGAGGTTTAAGCCTCCAGATCTGGGACCCGAACCCCAGTCAGATGCGTGAGAGTCCAGCAACATAACCATTATGCCATCTGCTGGTCTCACGAGGATGTAATTTTAAAGCTATAAATACTGTTACATTTCCCTCATACAACATGGATGTTATGAAGATTAATGAGATGGCTTTTATAAAACATTTTGAATTACTCAGCTGAATATCATTTAAACAAACAAACTTGTTTTAGAACATTTATACTCTCCAGAGAGAGAAGTGTGTAGGGGCTGGGGAGAGAGAGAAATGAGAAATCACCCCCCGGGGAGGAAGACCACACCACAATCCCCTCTCCATTCTCCTCTCAGGCTTTTGGACATGCACTCACACGGTCCAGATGTGATTTTCAAGCCGTCGTATCCAGGACTCGAACCATGCAGTCTTTTATGTGGGATCCAGCACCTTAACCTCCAGGCCACCTGCTGGCCCTGAATATCATTTTTTAATGTTAAATTGCTGTTTTCTCTGTAGTAGTCCCAAAAGAAATGAATAAATAAACCAAGCTATTCTTATTCATGTAAGAGTTCCCTTACGTCAATAAAATAGCCATTTTTACCTAGTTTGATTGCCACACTCTATTTTTATGAAGCGCTTTTAAAATTTATGTTATAATACATTTTTTTAGTGAGATCAAATAGGTTTTAAATTTTCATCTTTTAGTACAGTGAGAAAAAAAAATATCCCATAGGGAAAAAAATCTGTTCAGGAACACTGCAATATGTACTCAACATGTACCTTAATGTTATTTACATTTTCTGAGTTATAAAAGTCACTCGTGTGCATTTTATGGGCATCCTGACACTCACGGCTTTCTATAAAAATAGGAAGAGCTGGACATTTACTTTTAGGTGATAAAGAGGATACTTTTGTTTGTTTAATTTGCTATAGGGTGTGTGTGTGCTGGCTGGAGAGAGAAGGGGCTGGTGGCAGTGAGAAAGCTCCCCCCGCCATGGCCCTGCTGCAGTCCCTTCTCCTCCGTTCTCCTCTCAGGATGTTGGGCACGCACACACACACATGCCTGGTGTGTTTTCATCACTGGGCCCATTATTCAAACTGCACAGGCAGCTGTGTGGGCTCTCATGCCTGAACTACGGTGCCACTGGCTGGTTTTTTTTTTTTTTTAATTGCCAGAGGGTGCATGTGTTTTCCAGATGGAGACAGAGAGGGAGCAAGCACCATCCCAGTGGGGCATGGTCACGCCACCATCCCTGCTCTGTTTTCTCTGTCTTTTAGGGATTGGGGGCATGCATTCACACACAGCTAGTATGTTTTTCTTTTTTCTTCCTTTTGAAGAGAGAGATTTTTGCTATAGGGTGCATGCCCTCGCCAAAGAGAGAGAAACAGAGAGACAGAAAGTGAGAAATCACCCCCCAGGGGGATGACCACCCTGCAGCTCCTTCTCCATTTTCTTTTCTGGATTTTAGGCATGTACACACACATGCCTGACCTGAGTTTTAAGCCACTAGGTCCGGGATGAACCATGGTCGCCTCTGTGGGAGTCCAGCAACAAAGCCTTGATGCCATCTGCTGGTGCCCCGATATGTTTTTCAAGCCACTAGGGCCAGGACTCAAACCACAGTTGGCCACATGGAATTTGGCTCTCTTAACCACTAGGCCACAGGGCCAGCCCAAGGATAATTTTTAAGTGGCTCAAAAAAAGTAGACCTCAGAAATAAAAAGGAGTGGGATGGCCCCACAGCATAGTGGTTGTCACTGGGCATTGACAGCCAGATTCCACATAGCTGGCCATGGTTCAAATCCTGGCTCCAGCAGCTTGGAGAACACCTTGGGTATATGTGTGTGCATGCCCAAAGTCCTGATGGGAAGGTGGGATGGAGGAAAAAGGATTGTGGTGTGACCACACTCCATTAGAGGATGCTTTTTCTCTCTTTCTCCGGCAAGTGTGTGTGCCTTCTGGCAAAAAGGAGAGACTGACAGAGGAAGGGTGGGAGGGAAGAAGAAAGAGCGAGCCAGCAGGGCAGGGTGGGAGGGAAGGGAGAAAGAGGGAAAGGAAAGGAAGGGAAGGGAGTAGCCTGCTGCTGTGTGCAGGGAAGGGGTGGATCTCAGCTGCTTTGTGAGGAGGGAAAGAAGCGGGCAAAAAGGCTGCCCTCGCATGACTCCATTCAGGTGCTGCTGAAAGGGCAGGACTGTGGGGACAGAAATCTGCCCTGTGGTTGGCAGAAGTTGGGGACAAGAGAAGAGGACTGACTGCAGCAGGGGTATGAGAGGAGGACCTTCGGGAGGCTCGGGAATGTGCTCAACCTGGGTGGCGGCAGGGTTCCACGGCTTTACGTGTGTCCACACCTGCACTTTAACAAGGTGCGCTCTACGGAGTGTAGGTTCTCTCTCTCTACACCTGATCAGAACTGCTTTAGAGGGGCCAGCAGGTGGCGAAGTGGTTAAGGCGCAGGACTCCCTTATGGCAAACTGTAGTTCTAGTCCCAGACACAGAAGCTTGAAACTTACCTCGGGCGCGTGTGCGTGCATGTCCCAAATCCTGAGAGGAGAACGGGGGAGAAGGCACTGCCATGTGGCCATCCCCCCAGGTGGTGATTTCTCCCTTTCTCTCTCCCTGTCTCTCTGCCTTTCTGGCAAGCGCACACACCCTGTAGCAAAAATCTCTCCCCGGCAAAACAAAAACAAACTCCTTTAGAATTTCTTGGGCAAATAGAAATGGACCAGGCTTGGAAAGGTCCGTTAAATTGTTCTTCAGGCAAGATTCTTGGTGTGATTCAGTACAGAGAACTCCATTTGTCCCCTCTCAAAAGTGGGTCGCATGAGGACAGCGTTGGGACAGGGCTGGTCTCCGATCAGGTGGGAAGAAGGAAAAGCAACTTGGGTGGTGGGAAGGGCTGGGCAGATGGCAGCTCCTGGCCGCACCTCCCACATGCCTGAGCAGCTACTGTCTCACTGGGTCAGGAAGCTGAGGTACATTATCTCATTTCCTGCCATGTTTGGTCTAACCCACATTTTTTTTCAACGTTTATTCATCTCTTTCTTCCATGAGAGAGAGAGATGGAGAGACAGGTGCCTGCAATGAGGTCTTCCTGTCGCCATCCACCCAGCCTTGGCAGGCCTTGAATCACTGGCGCACGTGTGCCTGGTATGCAGGGACACCTCAGGTCAGGGACCCGGAGTCTCCCGTGCAGGTTTGGTGCATGACTGCCATGCCGCCGGCTGACCCCGATCCACAGCTCTCCCTGCAGCTACGCGGGAAGATGAAGGGATAGACTGTGGACACATCAGCAGCCACCGTCCTACTTTGGGAGTGTCTCTAGGGCTGGTCATGTAAAGAATCTCTTTTTTTTTTTTTTGGAGAGATTTTCACTGTAGGGCGCGTGCGCTCGCCAGACAGACAGAGAGAGACATAGAGACAGAAAGCGAGAAATCACCCCCCAGGGGGGATGGTCACGCCGCAATCCCTTCTCCTCCATTCTCCTCTCGGGATCTTGGGCACGCACGCACACGCGCCCGGCGTGAGTTTTTTTTTAAGCCACCGGGTCCGGGACACGAACTGCGGTCGACTACGTGGGAGTCCAGCGACATAGCCATTACGCTAACTGCTGGTTCCCAAGAATCTCTACCGGGCATCTGTTCCCCGCCAGGCACTGACACACGGAAATCCCTGCTCTCCTGGAGCGCTTGTTCTGCAGGGTGGCTAGCAGGGCACGCTCACGTGTGCTTCGTGCGTGCCAGGCACTCTGCACGCTGACCTTTTTATTTTTAGTGCACTTGCCAGGGGGTGCAGGGAGAGAAGCAAAGTGAGAACGCACCCCCATAGGGAATGGGCCTGCTGCAGCTCCTTCTCCATTTCTCACACCTTTCAGGATTTGGGGCACACTTATACACATGTGCCAGTGTGTTTCTCGGGGTGATGGGTCTGGGACTCCGATGGTGCAGCCTGCTGTGCGGGATTCACCACACCACGGGCTGGTCCCCATTGACTCATCTCACCCCGACAACCACCACCGACTGATGATGATCGTCATCCCCACTTAACGGTGAAGAAACTGAAGCCCCCGAGAGGTAAGCGCCTTGCCCGAGGACACGCCCCACGTAGCAGAGCTTGGCTTTGAACCAGGCTGACTCACTGCTAAGCCGGATTGTTCCTCTGAGCCGTGCACAGGTAAACAGGAAGATTGTAACTCCGGGATTCCAGGCTCTCAGGCCTAGATGCCTGAGGGGATAACTTTTAAGGTGAAACAAAGCCATCCTGCGTGTGTATAAACAGATCCTTCATGAAGTAAAAGTCAAATAACAGGAACAGGAAATATACCAAAAAATAAATAGAAGAGGGTCTTCCAAAAGTTCGTGGAAAGTGCCTATTGTGAAAAAGCTATGTGTGACTACAATTTTTTGTGCACCAAAATAAACTCATCTTTAATTCTATTTTTCCACAAGCTTATTGAATTCTCCTCGTACTATTTAAGATCCATATAGAAATATGTTTACCTTACAATAAAGTATATTAAAAATGAGATTTAGGGCCAGCCAGGTGGCATGGTGATCAGGGTGGCTGGATCCCACATGACCAACTGCGCCATTTGCGTCCCGGGCCTGGGGGCTTTAAAAACACACCAGGCACTTGTACATGTGTATCCCAAATCCCAAGAGAGTGGAGGAGAAGGGATTGTGGTGTGGCCATCCCTCTGGGGGTGATTGTTCTCTTTC
>NW_006204841.1:813354-827940 GCF_000334495.1 Tupaia belangeri chinensis
GGAACCAGCAGTTAGCGTAATGGCTATGTCGCTGGACTCCCACATAGTCGACCACGGTTCGTGTCCTGGACCCGGTGGCTTAAAACTCACGCCGGGCGCGTGTGCGTGCGTGCCCAAGATCCCGAGAGGAGAATGGAGGAGAAGGGATTGCAGCGTGACCATCCCCCCTGGGGGGTGATTTCTCGCTTTCTGTCTCTATGTCTCTATGTCTCTGTCTGTCTGGCAAGCGCACGCACCCTATAGCGAAAACCTCTCTCAAAAAATAAAAAAGTAGAACACCAGGTCTGGTGGTATGGTGGTTACAGCAACTGGATCCCATATGGCTGAATCCTGGACCTGGCAGCTTGTAAAACACACTGGTCATTGTGCATGCCCAAAATCCCTAAGGGAGGGAGACATGGAGGAGGGATGGTAACGTGACCATTCCTCATGGGAGGTGCTTTCTGACTCTCTCGCTCTCCCCCCTTTTCCCCTCTCTTGTGCACGCATACAGGGCACCCCGACAGGGTCCCAATGCTGTAGTCCACCTCCCACATCAGCCAGCCTGCATCGCTCAGGGCGGTTTCCAGACTCGAACCTGGAACCTTCCTGTGTAGGACTGCCTCTCAGACTATTGCATTTCCCTGCTGTGACGCCCTCTGGCCCCTTTATTTCACTTACTGATTTTTCTTTTGTGCTGTTACTGTTTCTATAGTAAAAGAATAAATAAATAAATTTAGCTTAAGGACATGATTTATGAGATTATCAGTAAGGCTGTCAATTATTTTAATTAACTTTTAAAATGGGAGCCATGTTATATTTATAAAGCTATTCAAAAGAGCATGGCGGTGTAAATTGTCTCGTATGTGGTGATCTCTGAGAGGGCCTGGACAAGGAGGGCAGAGATGTGTGGGACAGTGCGTATGAGGGGACTGGAAAAATTTGGGGAAAATAGAGTTCATTGTTGTGCAGAAATTGTTTTGAAGTCCATGCATAGCTTTTTCATAAAATACCTATTCCATGAACATTTCAAAAACCTCTCATGTAGTATCTAACTTTTTAAAAATTACATACTGGGGGCTAGCAGGTGGTATGGTGGTTAAAGCACTGGATTCCCACATGGCTGACCATGGTTTGAGTTCCAGACCTGGCGACTTGCTTTCTCACTTTCCCCCTCTCTTTCTGGTGAGCTCCTGTGCTCTATAGCAAATTGGAAAAGAAAAAAAAAAAAGTAAATAGATAATTCTTTAAAAAATGCATATTGACATGTAATAACTGTGTGTAATAACACACGGAGTAATGCCGTGTTCTGTGTATGCAGTGTGGAGTGACTGAGTGGGGCTAATTAACATATCCCTCCAATACATTAATTCCTCCTACTTAACGAAGCTTGCACCCTTTGACCAACATCCCCCATCCCCCCAACGCCAGCCTCTGGTAGCCACCATCCTGCTCTGCTTCCATGTGCTGATTGTTTTAGATTCTGCACAAAAGTGAGGATAGCTGGCATTTGTCTTTCTGTCCCTGCTTATTTCACTTAGCATAATGTCCACTGAGTTCATCTACGTTGTCGCAAATGACAGATTTCCTTCTTTTTTATTTTGGAGAGGTTTTTGCTACAGGGTACATGCGCTTGCCAGAAAGAAAGAGAGAGACAGAGAGACAGAAAACAAGAAATCACCCCCCAGGGGGGATGGCCACGCCGCAATCCCTTCTCCTCCGTTCTCCTCTCCGGATCTTGGGCATGCATGCACACACGCCCGGCGTGAGTTTAAGCCGCTGGGTCCGGGACTCAAACCGCTGTGACTACTTGGGAGTCCAGCGACATAGCCATTATGCTAACTGCTGTTCCCAACAGATTTCCTTCTTAAAAAAAAAAAAAAATTGCTAGAGGGGACTTGCCCTTGCCCTAAGACAGATGGAGAGAGAGAGGGGTATGGAGAGAGAACGCACCACCCGAAGGGGGATGGCCATCTGCAATCTGCACAGGATTTGGGGCACACACACGTACACGCGTACGCACACTTGGGTATCTTCAAGCTGCCGGGTCTGAGATTCGAATGCAGGTCAGCCATGTGGCATCCAGCCATCTTTACCAGCACACCACTGGCTGGCCCCTTACCACTTTTCTTGGTTCACGCCTCCTCGAGGAATACTTAGGTTGATTCCTTAACCCGGCCTTTGTCAGTAGTGCTGTGATGGACACGGGAGTGTGGACAGCCCTTTGACAGACAGATTTTGTCCTTTGAATATATACCTAGCAGTGGGATTGCTGGATCTATATCTGACTTCTAATGAAAAAAAAGAAGGTTGGGGGGTAGGTAGAGTTAAGGATATCTCTGTCGGTCTGTCCATTTATCTGGTTGGATATGTGAAGGATCCCTGAAAAGATGCAGAGGAAACTGGAACCATCCATTGCCTGCCTGGGTTTAGAGCGGGTGATGCAGGAAGATGTTGTTCCCTTTTACCCGCGCAGTGATGTTAGGGAAGAAGGGGCGGAGAGCCAGCCCGAGAACCTGATGACCGTGTATCTTAGTTTCCTTAGGAAAAGGCCAGCAGCATTCCATTAGCTGATTTTACAAAGCAACGTGTAAAAGAAATCACATTTTAAAAAAAAGATATATTTATTTTATTAAATATTTTCCTTCTGTAGGGCATGGGCTCTCACTATTGAGAGAGAGAGAGAAAGTGAGAAAGTAAGCCACCAGGCCCAGGTCCAGGTCCAGGTCCAGGACTCAAACTGCGTTCAGCTATGTGGGAGTCCAGTGCCTTAATCACCATGCCACCTGCTAGCCCCAGAAGCCATTTTTAAGGTTGCAGGCTACCCTTGTTAATGGGACACACAACAAAGGCGTTGCGGACACTGGTGAGTTTCATTTGGGCCGGGGTGCGGATGAGCACTGGAAATCTATTCCCACTGCCAGAGAACGAACAGAGAAGCAGGGAGCAGCTGCTGGGAGATCAGTCCGGGAGGATCAGCCACTGTATTCTCAAATCCAAGAAAGGAGAGCAGGGTTCAGTTGTCCCAAGAAGAACTTGACAAAACAAAGAGAGAGAGAATGAGCTTGGAAAATGAAAACGGGAGAATGGGCATTGAGGCGTGCCTTCAAGCAGGTCACAGTTTTGGGGGAGTGTTGTCTTAGTGTCACACCTGAAGGATAAATAATTTGCATCATCCGATCAGGGACGTTGGTCCCTAGCGTTAGCTTGGGGAACAGTACTCTCAAAAGGGAAGACAACCATACTCTCTGAGCTCAAAGCACTACTGTCCCTGCCTGGTGAACACATCAGGCCTGGGAACCCGAGATTTCCTTTAAGAAAAGAGGAAACGAATAGCCATTTATTCTCCCGCCGGTTATCAGGGAGATGCGGTTTACTTCCTCAGATGTGGCTGTGAACAGTCGCCTTTGAGCAGTTGAAAACAGAGAGGCAGATCAGCTTACGTGCCTGTAATTCAGACAGCAGCAGAGTGTGGACCTGGTGAGCCACTTTGCGGACAAGAATGCAGTTTGCGAGGCTCAGGTTCTGCTTGTACTTTCACTGAGCATCAGAGCAGAAACTCCGCTCCCCAACGCATCTAACCCCCTGCCCTCCATCCTGGAATAACCTCCTGAAGCCAACGTGACAGACAGGAGGACCCCTCGGTTCCTGGCGTGCCGCTCCGTGTCTATCTTGTTCGTGCTCCCTGCTTCGACGGGAGGAATAGTTCCTGGTGGAACCCTCTTAGCCCTGCAGAGGGGTGCCCTGCCAAGTGCAGGCTCCCAGGGGGTTGTACTGTCCCTGTGTCGGGGATGGAAATGGAGCAGTGGGAGAAGGAATGCTAAGTGGAAGGCCTCTGGAAAAACCAAGGTTTTCCTTTGCCTCTTATTGAAAAGGTGGAGGCTTAGAGTGGAGACACCCCTAGCCTGTGTGGGGTAACAAGGACACGGATTTGAACAGAGCAGACGGTTCGTGAGGAGGGCTGTTAGGTGCTGAGTGTAGAAAAAGCTTGGCTATGTAAAAAGGGGGACCAGAATGTGGGGTCCTTGACGGCCAGTCAGTTAGAAATTTATTCTGTAAATAACGGAGAGTCGATCCGCGTTTTACAGAACAGGAGTGACTTAGCGCAAGCGGACGTGACTGAATTAACCTGGCAGCGGTGTTTAGGGAACAGCAGAGGGTCTGACTGCGTAATAGGGTGTGGCAACAGGTTTGGAATGAGTTTGGTGAGAGCCTGGACTAGGGCGATGACGGAGAGAATAAAGAGACGGTCAAAGGAATAAGCCATTTTTTAAAAAAGAATTATTGATTTAATTTTATTTATTGTTATTATTTTCTTTTTAATTGGCTACAGGGCACTTACACTCACCAGAGAAAGAGAGAGAAAGTGAGAAAGCAAGGCACCAAGTCTGGTGTTTGAACCACTGTCGGCCACGTGGGAGTCTAGTGCCTCAACCACCATGCCACCTGCTGGCCGCAGGAATACACAATTTTATAAAAAACTAATCAGGCATGGAAAATGACAGAGAATAAGAAAGTAGAATAACAAGTGCTATTCTTAGAAAAACTGTAGGGTTAGCAGTAGTACTGTGGTTAAGGAAGGTGCATCCCACATGGCCAGCTACACGGTTTGAGTCCTGGAGTCGGCAACTTGAGAAACACACTGTGTGTGTGTGTGTGCATGCCTGAAATACCCTAAGGAGAAATGGGGGAGGGGATTCCAGCATGGCCATCCCCCCAGGGAGTGCTTTCTCACTTTCCCTCTCTCCGTCTCTCTGGTGAGCACGTGCACATCTGGTTTTTAGGGTGACCCCACGGACAGCGGGGTCTATGAAACATGCTAGGCACGGCCGAGGCCAACTGGAAACATCCACTGTCTTCGGGGAGTTCGCCTCTGCGTGGACGTGCTCTGAGTTCCCTGGGGGTCACATTGCTCTTCTTTCGCATGCTTGGCCTTGTCGTCCCCAACATGCCCCCAAACAGACATCGCTTCCTCCTTCTGTCTTCGCTCTTGCGCTTGGAAAGGAATGCCAGGTGTATTCATTTTCAGTTGCAGACAGCGTTTCCAGCATTCTGTGACACTCCCCTGGGGCGGGATGGGAAGTCAGTCCAAACAGAAGTGTCCTACAGAGAACACGTAAATTGCCATTCAAGGCTAAGTGGACTTCCCTGAAGCTCGCGTGGCTCAGCTAACCCCTTGCTGGTAGCCCAGAATTTGTCTGTTCACCGGGCCTATTCGTCTAAATGAGAAGAAATTTAAGGAAGGAAAACCAGATTTTAGACTTCAAAAAAAATTACAAATGTATATAGTCAAGCCTCATTATTCATCGATTCTGTATTTAGCCATTTGCTTACTTGTTAAAATTTTTGTATAACCTCCAGGCGTGTGTGTGTGCGTGTGTGTGCGTGCCCAAAATCCCAGGAGGAGAATGGAGGAGAAGGGATTGCATCGTGCCCATCCCCCTGGGGGGTTGATTTTTATTTCCCTCTCTCACTATCTCTGTCTCTGATGAGTGCACAACCTTATGGCAGAACTTAAAAAAAAGTACTCTGTGAGTTCCATTCGTGGAAATGTCTTGAGAGCTACTTTATGACCTAGGTGTGGTTAATTTCTGTAAATGTTTCATGTGTAGCTTTAAAGGGATATGAAGTCACAGTTATGGGGTGCAGAAGTCTATGTAAGTTACTGAGGTTGTTTGTTAATTATGTTGTTCAAATCTTTTGCATCTTTATTTACATAAATTTATTATTTATTTTGTTTTGCTATAGGGTATGTACATTTGCCAGGGAGAGATAGACAGAAAAAGAGAGAAGGAAAGTGAGAAATCACCCCCCAGGGAGCATTGCCATGCCATAATCTCTATTCCTCCATTCTCCTCTGGGGACTTGGGGCACACATGCACATGTGCCTGGCATGTTTTTTCTTTTTTTTTTTTTTAAGAATTATTTATTTATTTTTATTTATCATTATTTGTTTTTTGTTTGCCACAGGGCTCACACTCACCAGAGAGACAGGGAGAGAGAAGGAACGTGAGAAAGCCAGCTGCCAGGTCCATAGCTTGAACTGCAGTCGGACATGTGGGAGTCCAGCGCCTTAACCACCACGCTACCTGCTGGCTCCTTCGCATGTTTTTTAAGTACTAGGATCTGAGACTCATACTATGCAGTCGGCCATGTGGGATTCAGGTGCCTTAACCACCGTGCCACCAGGTGGCCCTCTTTTGCATCTTCACTCAATTTTTTTTTTTTTTTTTGCTTGTCCAATGAGTTACTGAAAGATTGTTAAAATCATTATAAACTTTATAATCCTGAATATATTAGTTAATGATAGGTGTCTTGAATTCTATATCCACTGTCTGTCTGGGTCATCTCTTTGTTTTTATTGTCTTTTTCTTACTTTCTCTTTGTGAGAGGAAGAGAGTGTGTACACGCGTGAGCACACGTGGAAAAGAGACAGGCATCCCCCAATAGGGTTGTGCCTTGCCACGATCCCTCCTGCCTCCTCCTCCACTTCCCGCCCTCCACCAGACAGCCAGGATTGTTGGTGTGTACCACCATGACTTAGCCTATCTCTTTCTCAAACAAATAAAAAACACCTATACTTTTAAAAAACATAATAATAGTGCATGCGCTCAAGAGACAGAAAAAGAAGTTCCCATGACCGTATTGTGCCATGCCACCATCACCCATCCCCAGTTCTCTGACTCCACAGAATCCTGGGTGCAACATGTGTACCTGGTGTATCTCTGAGCTGCGGACCAGGGATTTGAACCTCCCATTGGCCACATAGCCTCCAGCCCAGCAGAGCACCCATGCTAGTGCTATGCCACAGCAGCTGGGCCATCGTGTCTAGTAATTGCTAATTGAGTGCAGGACATCATGTGTAAGGAGTCAGGTATTGGGAGGATGCTGTTTTTCTCTTGAAGGACTTATTTTGCTTCTGGTGAGCAGTTAGAGCCAGGCAGAGCTCCTCAATCCAGGGAAGGGTTGTGGGATTGGACTGATTTAAGGCTGAGTTCTAGTATTTTTTTAGGCCTTCATCCCTTGGGCTTCGAAAGCATGGGCTTTTCATCTGGGCTCCTCCTGTTTTGATGGGCCCTGAACTCATCCCTCCAGCACCATGAAACTGCAGTTCTTTTAACTCCCCAGGTCCTCAGCTGAGGCTTTCTGCTTGGTTTCCTTCTTGTTATCAGCCAGCAAATGCTTAGGGAGGTGGAATGGGGAGCTCATTTCTCTGCATCTCCCTTCTCTTTGGGATCTCCTTGGCCTGTGAGCTGGATAAAAGTTCTACTCACCTCATGTGCCTCTAAATAGCCATTTTCTGTTTGACTTCTCAGCAGTTTTGCCCTGTGCTTCTTAAAAATCAGATATCTTAAAAGGAAAAGTACTACAATTTTATTTCTCTACTCTGCAGTATCTTGGCCTCTCATGTCCTGGTTGCCTTGGTTGCCCTCCAGTATCTTTTAAAGGGATTTAAGAATAATTGTATCCAGGGGCTGGAGGTGGCGTGGTGTTGGGTTGTGATGCTCTGTGAGACTGACGAATGGGAGGGCTGCCTGCTCCTGTCTGCAGACCTCCCAGGGTGTGCGCACGATCCAGGCAGGCTGGGGCTGGGGGTGGATCGTGGCATCAAGGCCTGTTGGGGCTGCTTCCTCATCCCCTTCTGTCTCTCTCACTCATAGAATAAGCGAGTGGACTTTGGAGAAATAATAATACATTTTATCCAGCTTTTCTGGTTGCATTCAGTAGGAAGTTGGTCTGCCACACGCCAGTGGCTCCTAGCCAGAGCTGAGACCCTCTCACAGCCCAGTGAGGTCCTCTGCAGCCCAGGCACCCAGTGCCATCGGGAGATTGGGAACGATTTCTTCCTGTCATTGCCCCAGAATGTTTTCTTGTTTCACCGGGTGTTGCAAAGAGTGTGTTTGAATCTGGCGTTGCTTCCTGGACATTTCCCACCTCTGCTCCTCCAAAATCTATGATCGTTAAATCCGTGGTTTTGTTCAAGTCGATTTTGAAGGGATGGTGCATGCCCTGCCCTCTGAGAGCTCATTAACCTAATTAACTTAGTGATTTGTATTTGAGTAAAAAGTTCTCACTACCTTGAGTAAAGTACCTCACTACCTCTGCAGGAGGAAAAATCTAATGATTACTACCTTCTTTTCTTTGCTAAATTGAATTTGTCTTCTAGTTCCTTGACTTTTAGTGAAACCATGTGAAATATAGACATGAGGTTTCTGTATGGGAGACTATGGAAGTCTCAGTATTCATGGATGCGATTCTTTGAGACCCATCAAGATGAGGGGAAGAGAGTTTATAATAAATGCATTTAAAGTCCTCCAGTAAGCAAAGTCCTTTAGGCTAAGCGATGCAAATTCAAATTACTAAACCTAATTGCAAGTGTCAGGGGAAAAAATGTTTTGTACTGACTTCTGTAAGAAATGAAAAAGAGATTCATTTTAAAGGCTTTCTGAGATAGGACCAGCGATAGCGTGTTGGTTGAGGTGTTCAATTCCACATCGCCTATTCCATGGTTCAAGTCCCGGACCTGGCAGCTTGAAAAACATGCCAGGTGTGTGTGTGTGTGTGTGTATGTGCCCAAAAATCTTAAAAGGAGAATGGAAGAGAAGGGATTGCAGAGTAACTATTATCCGGGGCAGGGGGAGTATGAGGAACTGTTACTTTCTCTCTCTCTCTCTTTCTGTCTCTATCTCTCTCTGCAGGAGCACATATGCCCTATAGCAAAAATCTACAAAAAAAAAAAAAAAAACTTCCTAAGAGAGGATTAAAGACAGAGGTTTTTGATTTTTTTTTTTTTTCTGAACAGTTCACAAGAGCAGTGGTTCCGAGGCTTTCTCAGCACTGTGCCCCATCTCCTGACACGCCTACCACTGAAGGGAATTTTCCTGTTTTCCCGTTTAGAAGAAGAGAATTTGGGTGTGGAGTTATCCAAGAACAAAAGTCTTGAGGCTGCAAAACAGGTAAGTCATTTGTGTAGAGGACGGGAGTGGTCCAAGCTTATGGAGAAGACACTGAAGGGTGTTTCACTTACTAGGAGTGAACTCTTAGAAACGGGTAGTGTACATTTCACCAACACCAAGGTGAATGATCTCTGATGATCTAATCCTGTTTACTCCCAGGCGCTTCTTAACAGCCGAGTAAAGTTGAACCAGTCACTAAAATTCTCTGACACCCCCACACACCTCAGTTCTTTAATGTATAAAGGAACATTTCATTAAAAAAGACTTTGCACATGGGAGGGCTCCTGATAAAAAATATGCTCATAGTCGGTCATGCTTGTGGCTGTTCTACAATTGTGTGGAATCGTCAGTGGCCACGTGGCTCATGGTGTGTTTGATCTGCGGGTTGGGGCCGTGAGTTTGGGGACTGTCCAGTGAGTTCCAGGCAAGGGAGGATTCTTCACCTGCTTCCACTAAGAACGACGTCCAGCCATTCTCCTGGCTGCAGAGATCTGCCACCTGCTTTTTGGAGGCTGGGAGGGAAGGGTGGAAATTAAATATAAGGTCAAAGGAAAGAGAATCACTACGTGCATATGCTGCTGTGGGAAGCGCACCTTCAATATTTGGATACGTCATTTGATTTCATTCATACGCCAAGCCTGGTCAGGTAGGTGTCATCTCTACCTGATATTTGTTCTCAGATGATGGGGCCTTTATGGAGTCGTAAGTCCTTTTAAGAATATAAAACCACTCTTATGTATTATAAATTGAGAGATTTTATTAGATGGTGGGAATTGGAAGTTTGAAATTTTTTCTAACCTTCTTATTTATTTATTTTTCTTTTTTTGGAGAGTTTTTTTTGCTATTGTGTGCGTGCACTCGCCAGAAAGACAGAGAGAGACAGAGACAGAAAGCGAGAAATCACTCCCCAGGGGGGATGGCCATGCCGCAATCCCTTCTCCTCCGTTCTCCTCTCGGGATCTTGGGCATGCACGCACACGTGCCCGGCGCGAGTTTAAGCCACCGGGTCTGGAACTCGAACCGTGGTCGACTACGTGGGAGTCCAGCGACACAGCCATTACGCTAACTGCTGGTCCCTCTAACTTTATTATTTTTAAATGAGAGAGAAAAAGGTTGGGAAGGAGAGAGAGGAAGGTATTTTGGCAGGGTCCTGACATGTTGCTGTCCACCTGTCCCAGTGTCCCTGTCAGCCAGGACCATCGGTGCATGCTACTGTGCTCAGCCTGTTTATTAGGTTGGCCTGGGAACAGAACCTGGGCCTCCCAAGTGGCTTCAGCCACCACGCAGTGTGTTGTCCTCCCGTCTATGCCAGTGCATCCGAGCTGATCTTTTCTAATTTTTAAGAATACAGATGGGGGCTAGTGAGGGCATAGCAGTTATGTCACTAGATTCCCACATGACCAGCCATGGTTTGAGTCCCAGATCCAGTGGCTTGAAACTCACACTGGGTGTGTGTGTGTGTGTCCAAGATCCCGGGAGAAGAGTGGAGGAGAAGGAATCATAGCATGACCATCCCACTTGGGGGATGATTTCTCACTTTCTCTCCTGTCTCTGTCTCTTTTTCTATCTAGTGAGCACAAATGTCCTAAGGCAAAAACCTCTACCCCCAAAAAAAGAAAAAAATGAAGAACGAGCAGATGGCATAATGGTTACGTTACTGAACTCCCGCATGGCCAAGTTCGAGTCCTGGACTGGGAGCTTTAAACTCATGCCAGGCACGTGTACGTGCATGCCAATAATCCCTAAAGAATGGAGGAAAAGGGGAACCAGCAGTTAGCGTAATGGCTATGTCGCTGGACTCCCACGTAGTCGACCACGGTTCGTGTCCCGGACCCGGTGGCTTAAAACTCACGCCGGGCGCGTGTGCGTGTGTGCCCAAGATCCCGAGAGGAGAATGGAGGAGAAGGGATTGCGGCGTGACCATCCCTTTCTGTCTCTATGTCTCTCTCTGTCTGTCTGGTGAGCGCACGCGCTCTACAGTGAAAATCTCTCAAAAAAAAAAAAAAAAGAATGGAGGAAAAGGAATTGTAGCATGGCCATCCTCCCTGGGGGGTGATTTCTCACTTTTGGTCTCTCTGGTGAGCACACGTGCCCTATAGCAAAAATCTCTCTTAAAAAAAATGCACATGTGAGGACCAACAGATAGTATAATGGCTATGTCACTGAACTCCCATGTAGTCGACCGTGGTTCAAGTCCTGGACCCGGTGGCTTAAACTCATGCCAGTGCGTGTGCCCAAGATCCCGAGAGGAGAATGGAGGAGAAGGGATTGTGGCATGGCCATCCCCCATGGGGGATGATTTTTTGCTTTCTGTCTCTCTGTCTCTGCCTTTCTGGCAAGCGTACTTGCCCTATAGCAAAAACCTCTCTCTTGTCTCTGGTGAGTGGGTGCATGCACCCTACGGCAAAAGCAGGGTTCTAGAAAAGGCTTAATTGAGCATTTTTGATGAAGTACGTGCTGTTTGAGGAGCTTGTTCTCAGAAGCGAGCAAAGCAGGTGGACGACTGTCCCCTTGGAGCTTACGGTCAGGTCTGGAGGGAGACATCGTAACTGATGCCCGTAATGAATACACTACCTGGGTGTTAGACCCAGTGAGAACAGGGGGAGGAAAAGCAGAGCGGAGTAGGTGGATTAGGGGTGCTGGCTGAGGTGGGGCCTGAATGGCAATTTTAAGCAGCATGACCACAGTAGGCCTTGATGAGGAAAGACCGGAAGTCGGGAGTGACCCTGGAGGTGTTCCAGGCAGGGGAAGCAGCTGACGCAGAGGCCCTAATGCGGGCGTGCTTGGTTGTCCAGGCATAGCCAGGAGGCCACCGAACTGCCGCGTGGTGAGTGGGAGGGAGGTGAACTTGGAGAAGCAATGTCAGGTCCGGAGGAAATAATGCCTTTTCCTTGTTTTCTTCTTGTGTATCCATTTTCTTTTAAGTTTATGTAAGATATACAGAAAAAGAGAAGCACCCTCAGCAGGGCCTTTCTTTTTGAGAGAGAGATTTTTTTGCTATAGGGCATGTGCACTCAGAGACTGACTGAGATAGAGAGACAGAAGGTGAGAAGTCACCACCCAGTAGGGGATGGCCATGCCGCAATTTCTTCTCTATTTTCCTAGAATTTGGAGTACTCCCACACACGTGTCTGGCCTGAGTGTCAGACCACTGAGTCCTGGACTCAAACAGTGCTCGACCATGTAGGAGTTCAGTGCCTTTACCACTACACCACCTGCTGGCTCCCCTCAACAGGATCTTCACTCTGAAATCCACCCTTAGCCCAAACGGCCATGAATGCGGGCAGATAACAGCTTCAGCATCGTGGAGCATGGTGTCACCGCTGTGCCCTGTGGCTGACCCTGTGCCTGGTTTATTCCCTGTGTTTCTTCTGCAGTTAACACACACGACACCTCCAGCACCATATTAGTCTGCTAGGGCCACCATGAAAGAGTGCCATGAGTGGAGGGCCTTAAAACCCCACACTGATCGTCTCACGGTTCTGCAGGCTGGAAGGCCACATCCAGGCGGGGCCGTGCTCCCTCTGAGACTCTCGGGGGAGTCCTTCCTTTCATCTTCCAGGCTTCCGGCGCTTGTCAGCAATCCCTGGCCACCCTGGGCTTGCAGCCGCATCGCTCTGGTCTCTCTGTCTTCACCTGGCCCTCTCAGACAATACTGGAGTAAGGGCCCATTCTACTCCAGTGTGACCTGTTTTAACTCATTTCCTCTACATGACCCTTTCCGAATAAGGCCACATTCTGTGGTCGTGGGGTCAGGATGTCAGCTTTCCTTTCCAGGGACACAGTTCAGCCCATCATAGCCACCTTAAATAACAGACCACAGACATGACTTTCCTCTCTTTTTAAAATAATTATTTTTTAATTCAACTTTATTATTTTTTATTTTTAAAATTTGACCAGAGAAAGACAGAGAGAGAGAGGGAAAGTAAGAAAGCAAGCCACAGATCTGGGACTCAAACCACAGTTAGCCACGTGAGGAGTCCGGCCATGTGGGAGACCTCCTGCCAACTTTTCTTACAGATGTTGAGACAGGCTCAGGAAGCTCAGATGACTCGCCCAAGAGTCTCTCCGTGGAAGAGCCAGATCAGTGTGACTTCACTGCATCACGCAGGTGCTGCTCCGGCTGTGGGATCTGGGAGCAGACAGGGAGCCACCGAGCCTGTGGAGGCTGGACTCCGGAGGCTCAAAAAAAAAAACAAGCTGCAACTCCCTCCTCAGTGCCCCCGAGACAGCTCGGAACTGATGCTGCACCCAGCACTCCCATCAGAGGCCCCCCATAACCCACTCATCTTTTAGCATGACAAACAAGGAAACGGGTGCTTTGTCTCTCTTCTCTCTTTTTAGAAACTTTTTCTAGGAAAATAATACTGCAGTTTCTGTGGCATGTGGAACACTTTGTGACAGGACCACAGCTTTTTTCTCACACAACATTTGGAAAAACTATGTGGTGTGTGTGTGTGTGTGTGTGTGTGTGTATGTACACGTGCAGCTTTTAGAATCCGTTGGCTTATTGCGATATTTAGGAAATTCTGAATGCATTTAAACTCGTGTACTTTCTCATTTTATTTAAAGATTGAACTTGACACCTTCCCATGGGGGTCCGGTTGCATTTCCACTGCACCACTGTCTAGTCCTCCCTCCTTTATTTCCTGTTTATTTCTTATTGTCAGAGGACATAAGTATTCACCAAAGAGAGAGGAGAGGGAAAACACACCTCATTCACACGTCCTCACATGCCCAGCATGTTTTCCGGGTTGCCAAGGCCAGTGTGCAAACCATGGTTGGCCATATGGGATCTGGTTCCCTTAACCATCATGCCATGGGGCTGGCTGGGCCCTTCCATCTTTTTTGTTTGTTTTAACTTCGGTTCTGTGTTTTTATTCCTCCTAAATTTTGGGCCTCTTTTTCTACTTAACTGTCTTGGATTTGTGTTGAAAGATATGTTCTTTTTAGTATTAAAGAAATAAAAACAAAGAAAGCTGCCTCTCTTCCAAAGATCTTTCTGATCTCTGCAAAGATTGATTTTCTTTGATCCCCAAACTGTGGAAATCGCCCGGTCTCCATGTTCTTCCATTGAATTAAAATGCCTCGTAGTCTCTGGGTCCTGTCCCCACCAGGAAACGCCACCCTCACAGTGTGGCTTGATCACATGGGTCTGGGCGAGGCTCTCGAGTCTAGTATGTACACATCTACTCAGGCGACTGTGGTGACTGTGCTGGCACTTGTCCCTGCAGGAACACGGCTGCTGCTCTTGCTGCTGTGGCATCTGCCGACTGTGAAGTTGGACTGCAGGGCCAAGCAAATCGGGGCAGTGGTTCGAATTACTTCTCTGCTACACACGTTCGGGGAAATACGAGTGTTTGCACAGGAAAGGCCAGAAGGGGACAAATATTAGAACTTAATCCCTCTTATCACTGTGGAATAGGAACGAAATCCCCTGTATTTCCCTGTAGTGGGAACTTGTTGAGCAATGAGAAATTGTGAGGTTTTTTGTTTTTTTTTTTTGGAGAGGTTTTTGCTATAGAGCGCGTGTGCTCGCCAGACAAACAGAGAGAGACAGAAAGGCAGAAAGCAAGAAATCACCCTCCAGGGGGGATGGCCACACTGCAATCCCTCTCCTCCATTCTCCTCCTGGGATCTTGGGCACGCA
>NW_006204841.1:828211-850814 GCF_000334495.1 Tupaia belangeri chinensis
GCCCCAGCAACCATCTACTCACTGTTTCTCCTCTCCTCTGCGCCTGGAAACCACTCACCTGCTTTCTGCCTCTCTGAATTTAGCTGTTTTAGATGCTTCATATTAATGCAGCCATACAGTATGTGATCTATGTCTGGTAAAATTTTAGTTTTGCTGTGGGTCGTGTGTGCTCAGAGAGACAGAGAAGAAAAGTGAGAAATCACTGCCCAGGGAGGATGACCATGCCACAATCCTCTCTCCTTTCTCCTCTCAGGATTTTGGGCACCCCCCCAACACACATGCTTGGTGTGATTCTCAAGCCACTGGGTTCAGGACTTGAACCGTACACTTGGCCATCTGGAATACAGCTGCCTTAACCTCCAAGCCATCTGCTGGTCCAAAATACATATTAGTAATTACGTATCATTTTCTTTTTCAGTCTTCTGTTACCATTATGACAGGAGAGCTGGGTGCAACAGGAGTGGTGATCTCTTCCTGACTGGGAGCTCTCAGAGGAAACCCCTGTGGGAATACCTGTCACTTGCTGGTGGGCTTCTGCTTCTATCCCCGAGACAAATAGCACTTGTGAAGTTTTGTAATGTCCAGGCATATGGTAAACTTGCCTTTACCTCTTTTTTTTTTTTTAAAAAAAAAGAATTATTTTATTTAACTTAATTTATTTATTGATTTTAATTTGACCAGAGAGGAGAGAAAGAGAGAGAGAGAAAGCAAGCTATCTAGCCATCAGGTCTGGGACTCAAACCGTGGTCAGCCACGTGGAGCCCAGTGCCCCAAACCACCAAACCACCTGCTGGCCCCACCTAATTTCCTTTCTATTCGTTTCTTTTCGTCTTTTCCTCCAGCATCCCCTCTCCTCCACCCGTGACTCGTATCTTTGTTCCGGTGGTCTGAACTCCAGTTTGGCCCACCATCCAGATGAACCTGTAACTGATATTCTGGCACCAGGAGAGCTGGAGATTATGTTGCTACCCAAGCAGCAAAGCACAGTCTCTCCCAAGGGAGTTCAATGATACCCGCCGCTGACGATGAAAATTTGAGGAATACTTGACACTGTCATCTCTCGGGGCGGCTGGTCACCCTCCCTCCTCCCTTCTCTCCTCGCTGAGACAGAGGCTGCCCTCCCGGGGGAGGGGGGCTCTGGGAAGCAGACTGCAGAGGCCTGAAACGAGACTCCTCTCTCCATCTGCCAGACGTCACCCAAGATGAGGGCACAGATGCAGGTGGCAGAGAAATGGGCAACTGGGTGGTGGCAAACCAGCTTCCGAGGGGCCGAAGTGCTCGTTAAATCCTTGTGCAGTAGCGAGAGGGCCTGCTGGGCTCTTCAGGCGGGACCAGGAACTGAGTTGGTGGTTCAGCCTCTTGTGTAGACCTCTGGGGCGGGTAGTGTGGTCCTGTGCTCCTTGGACCACAGTCCAGTCCAGGACAGGCCATGCTCTGTGCCAGGTCGCTCTCTCAGAGGCCTGGAAAGACCACCTCCAGGGGGTCTAGCGGCTTTGAGGGCCAACAGCAGAGCGAGCGTTCCTGTGGGCTCCTCTCCCCACCCCTCCCTCCTGTCCTCCTCCGTGAACACGCGCGGTGCTCGCTCAGAGCCAAACACAGGTGGAGGGCCCAGGAGGTGCGCTGTGACCCTCCGTCCAGATCCAGCAGTTCCCGGCATCCCTCTTCCTGCCATCTCTGCTGCCTCGTCCCCTGCTGTGACAGAAAACCTGTTCACCCCAGCAGAGGAAGGAAGCTTCGAGGCCAGAGCCTTTGATTCTAGCGTTGCCCTCGCAGTTACCTGGGTCGGGCAAAGTGGATTGAACTTTGGGGGATCGATCTCTGCTGCCTCGTCCCCTGCTGTGACAGAAAACCTGTGTACCCCAGCAGAGGAGGGAGCTTCGAGGCCAGAGCCTTTGAATCTAGCGTTGCCCTCGCAGTTACCTGGGTCGGGCAACGTGAATTGAACTTGGCGGAATCGAATTCAGATACGTAAACAGATAACTGGATGAAGTGTGGTTAGTGATACTCAAGAGAGTTTTGCAGAGTAGCGGAAGCACAAAGGGCAGGTAAACAACTGCGGGAGGGCCTCCCGGAGGAGTCACCGGAGCTGGCCTGAAAGAGGAGACGGAGCATTTGCCAGACACACGAGGTGGTGCTCAGACTCCAGGGGTCAGGCTTGTGTGAAGGTGCTTCTTGGGAGGGACCTTTGATCCTCTAAATCCTGCCCTATCTTTAATGTAACTTTAGAAAATATTTGCTTGACGGGACTGGCTGATGGTACAGTGGTCGGGGTGCTCCCACATGGCCGACTGCAGTTCGAGTCCCGAACCAGGAGGCTTGAAACAAGTTCAGGCATGTGTGCGTGAACCCAGAATCCCTAGGGGAGGACGGAGGAGAAGGGATTGCAGCATGGCCATCTCCCTGAAGGGGTGATTTTCACTTTCTGTCTCTTTCAAGAAAAAATAATGCGTGATTTTCAGTAGACTTGCATCATATAGATGTCTCTTCCAGAAAATGATAGCTCTTCTCAGGGCTGAAGGAAAAAAAAAAGAAGAAACTTTTTATTCCTAAATAGCCAGCATTTTTTTTAAAAAAAACACAATATTTTATTTAACTTTATTTATTTAAATTTGATCAGAGAGGGACAGAGTGAGAGAGAGAAAGTGAGAAAGCCAGCTGCCAGGTCCAGGACTTGAACCACAGTTGGCCATGTGGGAGTCCAGTGCCCTTAATCACCATGCCACCTACCAACCCCAATGATACCTCTTTTAATCTCCTCTTTCCTTATTAAAATAAATAATTTTATTGGAACCAGCAGGTGGTATGGTGGTTAAGGTGCTGGACTCCCACATAGCAGACTGAGGTTCAAGTCCTAGACCTGGTGGCTTGCTTTCTCACTTTCCCCCTTTCTCTCTCTCTGTCTCTATTTGGTCAAATTAAAATAAATGAATAAATGAATAAATTAAATAAATAAATAACTTTATTTTTCTGTCTAAATTGGCTCAATTGGAGTCAAGATTTCACTTCCGTGGTCCTTTCGCCATTTCAACAAGATATTCCAAAGGCTCCATGCAGCGAAAGCTCGGCTCTGGCCTCTGGGCTTACAGAGAACAAGCAGTCAGATGGTTTCTGCTCCCAAGGAGGTCAAAACCGACAGCAGACAGCACGCTGGTCAGTGTGGAAATGCTCTTCTACCATTTTCTGTTGGCGCAAGGTCTTTTGGTGATCTCCATGCATGCAGAATTAGTATTGAGCTTTCTGGAGTAAAGAACTGTAATTCTAGGAACCAGCAGGTGACGTGGTGGTTAGAGCGCTGGACTCCCACATGGCCAACCATGGTTCGAGTCCTGGACCTGGTGACTTGCTTTCCCTCTTCCCCCTCTCTGTGTGTCTGTCTTTGGTCAAATTAAATAATAATAATAATAAATAAAATTAATTATTAAAAAAAAAACAACTGTAATTCCAAACTAGAATTTAGAGGTTCAGGGAGCAATGAAGAAGGCTGTGCTTATGACCGGAAGATTTACCAGGAAAAGGAAAAAGCATGTTTAGCCTGGCCTTCACAGGGCACACGTGCGCATGCACATATGTGGTATTTTAGGTAGGGTCTCGCATTTTACCCAGCATGGGAGCTTGTATCTTCCTGCCTCAGTCTCCTGAGTGGCTGAAACTGTAGATGCTTGCCACAGACTCGCATTGCTAGGATGGGCTGGAATTGAGCCAAGCCTTATGGCCTCAGCCTGCCAAGCAGCAGCGTCCAGTGCATGCTGCTCTGTCTGGGCCTCCTCAGAAAGCCCCTTCCATTGAGAAGGGGAATAAAAACAATCAACAAAAATTTTTTTTAATTAGTTATTTAATTTATTTATTATTACTGTTTTTTAACTTGCTATAGGGCACATGTGCTCACGAGAGAGACAGAGAGAGACAGAGGGGAAGAGGAAGCAAGCCTCCAGGACCGGGGCTCCAATGCAACTGGCCGTGTGGAAGCCCAATGCTTTAACCACCACACCACCTGCTGGCCCCTGCTGAGATATTCTCATGGATTTTCAAAAGCACGTATCTGTCATTTTATTTCCATGTATTCTGACGTTTCCTGGAACTGGAACCCCAATTTAGAATTCTGATTATCACACATAAAAGGATATGGTTGTCCACGGGCTGACACGCACGCCCCACCGAGGAATAACTCAGTTCTTGTGCGAGGTACGGTCGTTTTCCCTGGCGCTGCCACTGCAGAGCACCCTTCTTCCCTTCTCTCGGTCCCTTCTGGTCCTTGAAGGGCTACTTTAAACAGCAGCTCCTGAATAGTTCATTCTTTGACACACACCCTGCCAATCCACCCGACCCACAGCAACTGATTCTTTTCTGTCTGTCTCCCTCCCCTGCTCCTTCTTCTCCCTCCCTGTCTTCTTCTCTCTTTTTTTTTTTTTTTGGAGAGGTTTTAGGGTGCATGCACTCTCCAGAAAGATAGAGAGACAGGGAGACAGAAAACGAGAAATCACTCCCCGAGGGGATGGCCACGCTGCAATCCCTTCTCCTCCATTCTCCTCTTGGGACCTCGGGCATGCATGCACACGCACCCGGTGTGAGTTTAAGCCACCGGGTCCAGGACTCGAACTGCAGTCTGCTACATGGGAGTCCAGTGACATAGCCATTACACTAACTGCTGGTCCCTGTCTTCTATATTTATATAGATATATCCTATATTTTTCTAACACTTTCTACCTGGCTTATGATTTCTATCACTAGAATATGTCAGATCCTCTTCTATGTGATAACCTCTGGGAGTCAGCCATGTGTGCCTTTATGTCCTTCTGTCTCATCCCCGCACCCTCATCCCAGGATCCATCACAGTATTAAGCCAAAGTGGACACTCAGTAGGAATTTCATGAGTGACTTCAGTGGCAGCCTAAGTGCAGACACGTGTATGCAAGAATGTCTACATCTCTTCCTACGGCCCCATGGCTGTCATCTATAGCACAAATCCTTCTGTTTCCCAAAGTAGGTTTCATGGATTAATCTTTTTGTTTTTGAAAGAGATTTTTGGCATAGGGCCAAAAAAAAGCAGTCAGACGTCTGTCCTCACCCTCTGGTAGCCTCTGCAGTGAGGGCGACCCTGATACTGACGGTGGCCTCTTGCACATGAATCTGCTTAGACTCTCTTCTCGAAGCCCCTGACAGACAGTCCTGGTTTTCCTAATACCTTGGACCTTGGTGCCTTAGAACTGCCCAGTTGAATTGATTTTCTGTCAACGCTTTGTAAAGACCTTTTAACTGTGTGTAAATGTGCACCTGCTAGTGCACTGAAATAGGAAAACTACCGTTTCGTATTAAGTTTACTCTTTGTTCGAGAATGTACACTATTCTGGGAGTTTGAACGTCTAACCACGCCATTGCACAGCCCAATAGATTCCAGCAACCTCTGTCTGACACTGTACTCACCAAGTAGGGCATGACTGAAATGTTAATTAGGGGCCAGCAGCTGATGTGGCGGTTAAGGTAGCTGGATCTCACATGGCTGACTGCGGTGGAGTCCCAGACCCAGTGGCTTGAAAATCACACCATGTGCATGTGCATGCATGCCTAAAATTCCAAGAGGAGACTAAAGGAAAAGGGATTGATTGCAGTGTGGCCGTTCCCCCGAGGGATGATTTCTCCCTTTCTCTCTTTCTGATAGACAAATGGTTAAAGTCTAACATATGTAAAGAAATTTTGTTTTAAAAGGCATTGGGAAGGACTAGCAGAGGGTGTAATGGTTACTCACTAGACTCCTACATAGTTGACCACAGTTTGAGCCCCAGACCCAGTGGTTTAAAACTCATGCCGGGTGCATGTGCCTTTGTGTCCAAAATCCCGAGAGGGGACTGGAGGAGAAGGGATTGCAGCGTGGCCATCCCCCTAGGGGGTGATTTCTCATTTTCTGTCTCTCTGTCTCTCTGGCAAGCACACATGCCCTATAGAAAAATCTCTTAAAAAAAAAAAAGGTGTTGGAAAAGAAAAATAAACAACCATTGTCCTGTGCAGAGAAAACCAGGTCATTAAAGAAGATATTTGATTTCAGATAACTAGAACAAGAAGACTTTTTCCTGCTCTGAAAAAAGTTGTTTTTTTCTAACGAAACTTAGACATGAAAGATAATTCGATTCGAAATTCCACATAGAAATAGATGACATATAGCACAGGTTTACGATATGTTAAAGGAAAGCTTTTTCCTACTCCAAAAAAAGTGATATTTTTTTCTAACGAAACTTAGACATGAAAGATAATTCGATTCGAAATTCCACGTAGAAATAGATTACATATAGCACAGGTTTACGATATGTTAAAGGAAAGGGACCTAAGATAACCAGTATCAGCCCCTCTTCACCTCGCACAGACAGCACTTTAGCAGGAGACCGCGGGTTCTTGCAGGGTAGGGAACTGATTCATCCCTGAGCTCTCAGCCTTAGCTCACTGCTGGGCATTTGTTGTGATGTTTGTTGAACACCAAGTAGGATGGTCGCAGAGTTAGTCTCTTTCTGCCTACTACAGCGCTTACTCTCACGCAAAGACTATTGGAAAGAAATTGACAAAGGAAAAGAACGTATGTTATGAAGTAGACTATTGAGATTTTCAAAGGACTCCATAGAGATTTGCTTCATTCCCTAATTGTTCTTTTCACTATAGTGTTTAATTTCCCTCCCCCCAAATGCAGTATGAATAGAGAATAACAAAAGCACGCTGAGATTCAGATACTGATGTTAGGAGGATTATTCTTCAGGAAGACTGCAGATTTCTACTCGTCGTATGCCTGTGTCATATAGGTCATCTCATAGACTCACTTGCAAATAGCTACATTGATATGCACTGAATCAAAGAATGCTTACAGGTTGCTGTGTTTTATTTAAAAATCAGGAAAAAGTTTCTATTTTTTAAAAGAATCATTTATTTATTTATATTATTATTTTAAAACTTTCTATAGGCATGTGCGCTTACCAAAGAGAAAGAGAAGGAAAGTGAGAAAGCAAACCATAAAATCTGGGACTCAAAACAGAATCCGCTTTGTGGGAGTTCAGTGCCTGAGCCACACACCACCTGCTGGCCCCCCAGAGTTTCTTTCTTTCTTTTTTTTTTTTTTAAATGTCTCAATATCAGAACATCCTCTCTCCCGCGTCTTGTAAATTCTGTGCAGACTGGGTGTGACTTATGCTTTAATTTTTCTATTCTCTAGTTGTATAGTTCAATACTGTGGGTCCTGTGGGTGCTCAGTAAGTCATTGATAACTAACCGGAAAAATATACCAATATGAGGTCAGTAAAAGTTAGTATGAGTGGGCATAATGCAATTAGAAGTACACTTTCATCTACAGTTAATTATAACATTCCATGAGATGGGTAGATTCTAAAGGGAAGTATACGGATATATTTTCTCATATCTATATTAACATTCCATGAGATGGGTAGATTCTAAAGGCAAAGTCATAGGCAATACTTTGCCATATATAGTGACAGTATATAGTGACAATGCATTGTACAAAAGAAGAACATGTAACTCATTTCAGAACAAACCAACAGAGGCATCTGGAGGTCAGACCCAGGAAGTTAAATCAAAAGCAGTATTGTGCCATTCATGGCAATGTAACAGTGGTAACAAAAAAGTAACAGAGCTTCCAAATAGCCAATTCTTGGGCTGGCCCAGTAGCCTGGTGGTTAAGAGGGTCTGTATCCCACATGGCTAACCCACTGGGCTCAAATCTCAGACCAAGTAGCCTGAAAAGCACACTTGGTTTGTGTGTGTGCATCCCCCAAATCCCAACAAGGTAGAGAAATGGAGAAGGGACTGTGTAGCATGACCCCATCCCATTGAGGGTGCTTTCTCTCCCCTCTTTCACTCTCTCGGCCTCGCTCGGGTGAGTACACTCTGGCAAGTTTCTTCAAAGCCAATTCTTCAGACATGATGGGATTTAAGGTTTGCAGGAGTAAGTAAGCTAAGGAAACAGCTAAGATATACATAAAAGGAATCAAAATTGAATTAGGAATCATTAATAGTGTAGCTTATGTTTCAGAAGCAAGCAAAACAGAAAGAAAAATCTTGCTGCTATAGACTAAATGTTGAGTCCTCCTCAAATTTATATATTAAAATCTTAACCCCCAAAGTGATGTTATTACGAGGTAGGGACTTTGGGAAATGACTAAGCCATGAGAGCAAAGCCTTCATGGATGAAGTTAGAGTCCTTATAAAAAGAACCCTAGAGTCAGCGTGCCCCTTCTACCATGTGTGGCGAGGCTAGGGGCACCACCAGTGAACCAGAAAGTGGGCCTTCACCAGACACCAGATCTGCTGGCACCTTGGTCTTGGACTTCCCGGCTTCCAGATCTGTGAGAAATAAATTCTGTTGTTTTTAAGCACCCAGTTTATGGTACATACTTTGTTACAGCAGCTCAATGGATAGAGACACATGGGAAATAGAGATAGTTCTCTGAAAATGGATTGACCCCCTCCAGTAGTTTGAACTTCTTTGATAAATCCTGCCAAGTCTAATGGTGAGTCTGTGGCAGTTGTCAGAGTGATAAGTTCAATGACAGGAGAGGGATTTATGTAATACATTTAGGACTTAAAAAATAATTATTTATGGGACCAGCAGTTAGCGTATGTCACTGGACTCTCATGTATTTGACTGTGGTTCCCATCCCGGACCTAGTGGCTTAAAACTCACGCCGGGCGCCTGTGAGTGCATGCCCAAGATCCCGAGAGGAGAGTGGAGGAGAAAGGATTACAGCATGGCCATCCCCCCCAGGGGTTGATTTCTTGCTTTCTGTCTCTCTGTCTCTCTCTGTCTGGAGAGTGCAAGTGCCCTATAGCAAAAACCTCTAAAAAAAAAAGAAAAGAAAAAAATTATTTAATTTTATTTGTTATCATTATTTATTATTTTTAAAATTTGACCAGAGAGAGAGAGAGAAAGGGAAAGAAGGAAAGTAAGCCATCAGGTCTGAGACATGAACCATGGTCGGCCATGTGGGAGTCCAATGCCTTAACCGCCATGCCACCTGGTGGCCCCATTTAGGACTTTTTTAAAGGAAGAGAATTATTGGTGTAATGTTGATAAAAAAGTATTCAGTTTGATCTGTTCTACTTGAGATTTTTTTCATGGGTGATGCAAGTCCTTTAAAAGACTAAGCAAGTGGTCTAGCAAGTGGTGTGATGGTGAAGGCGCTGGAGTCTCAAGGCCGACTATGCTTTGAATGCTGGACCTGGCGGTTTGCTTTTCTCACTTACTTTCTCTCTCTCTTTCTCTCTCTGGTGAGCACATGTGCCCTATAGAAAAGTAAAATAATAATAATAATAAATAAAGTTAAATAATTATGTTTTTTTTTATAAAAGACTAAGACCTTGGGAATGGAACAGGTCCAGAAAAAGATATTTTGAATTTAAGGAAATACTTCATACCATGATGTGTAAGTAGGGAGGATATATAGCTTGCAAAATATCATCACTCTTACAGAATATGGGAGTTTCAAAGCATGGAAGGGATGGTAGTCAAAATAAGGCTATATATGGGAACCAGCAGATGGCATAATGGTTATGTCGCTGGATTCTTCACATGGCCAACTGCAGTTCGAGTCCTAGACTGGTGGCTTGAAACTCACATTGGGCAGCATGTGTGCGTGCATGCCCAAAATCCTGAGAGGAGAATGGAGGGATTGCAGAATGAAGAAGGGATTGCAAGGTGGCCAACCCCCTGGAGAGGTGACCTCTGGCTTTCTGTCTCTCTGTCTCTCTCTGTCTCTCTGGCAAGCACACGTGCCCTATAACAAAAGTCTCTTTTAAAAAAAATCAGACTATGGCTATACATGTAGGGGGAAAATGTGCAAATGCTAAATGGAAAAAAAAAAAAAAGCTACGAGAGCCATCAGGTGGTGTGGAGGTTAAGATAGCTGGATCTCACGTGACTAAGTGCACAATTCAAATTCCAGACCCTGGCAGCTTGAAAAACACAGTGAGAGCACATACATGCGTACCCCAAATCACAAGAGGTGAATGGAGGAGAGGGGATTGTGGTCATAACGCAAGAAGGTGACTTTTCACTCTTCCCCCTCTGTTTCTCTCTGGTGAATGCATGTGCCCTATAGCAAATTTAAATAAATAAATACTGTATAAATGTCAAAGATCAAAAGCTTAAAGTTTATGCAACTATGGAGAAATGAATGCTTGAAAAATGTGGTCGGTATTAGGAAAAGCGTAAGAAAGGGTTTAAACATGACATTATGGCATTATGGTGTTTAGATGACTACTCATACCAAGTGGGAAGACGGTGTCAAAGGAGCCTGTGAGCACGACCCTAAACACATGGAATTAATTTTTCTAAAAACAAAAATTAAAATGGAAGTGGGTTACAGCAGGCAATTCAGAAGAATACAATTTTAAATGTTTCAAAAATCATTTTTGCCCTTGTTTGTCAACCCAGGATTTTATTTTTCCTTATCAACAACCTCTGTGATTGGGGATACCTGTGGGAGAATTTTGAGTTATTGGGAAAATAATGTGGGAACAACAGCAAATGTTGTTATCTTCCTTTATAAACTTGTTCTCCTGCTCTAAGAATATCCTGAGGAATTATTTTGCAATCATAGGACACAAATCATCAGATTTTAGATATCATTCTGAAATAGAATTAGATAAAATGTGAGAAGCTTATGAATTTGGCAAAATAAACTTTTCTTATGCATAGTTGGGGATTAAGTACTTTTTTGAGGGCGGTGAGATTTTTGTCATAGGGTATATTCTCTCGCAGGAGAGACAGAAAACGAGAAATCACCCACGGAGGGAGGAGGTGGTGGGCACGCCACAGTCCCTTCTCCTCCATTCTCCTCCCAGGATTTTGGGTACACACATACACACACACACACACACACACACACACACACACACACACAGTGTGAGTTTTAAGCCACTAGGTCTGGGACTTGAACCGTGGTCAACCACTTAGGAGTCCAGTGATATAACCCCTATGGCATCTGCTGGCCCAGGATTAGGTACTGTTAAGCAGTATAATACTGACTCTGGGGCCCAGCACACGGTGTAGTGGTTACCACATTAGACTCCTAACCTGACCAACTGTGGTTCAAGTTCTGGACCTGGAGGCTTGGAAGTCATACTGGGTGTGTGTGCATGCGTGAACCAATTCCCAAGAGGAGAATGGAGAAGGGATTGTGGCATGGCCATACCCCCAGGGGTGATTTCTCGCTTTCTTTTTCACTGTCTCTTCAATGAGCACATACGACCTAAGGCAAAAACCTAAACAAAACAAAACAAACAAACAAACAAAAAAAGACTCTGTTAACACTAGAAGGAAAGTGTCCCTGAATGAAGCCTACCTTTCCTTTTCAGGTATGAGGAATAGAGTCAGTTTCTCCCACAGGACGAGCGTCAGCAGTTTGATGGAGGCTGCCATTCAGTGAAGGTGGCAGTTGATAGTCTGTGAAAAGCCGTCATAATCTCAGTGTTTTATTTCAGGTATCGTTTGTTTTCTCCACATCTTCTGTTTTATTACGTGTCCCGTGTATCCGTGTGATGAAAGGTAAGTGCTTGCTTTTCTGGAGTGGAGGACGGAAGACGGAACTGAAAGTGTGAGTGTGGAGTGCTTTCCCCTCACATTTCCTAAGCTGTGTGCTCATGGATACGATGCTGTGCTTTTTATTCCAGTCCCACTTAAAGCCATGCCCATGGAGGAAATGAAACTCACAAAGAATGTCCATAACGAGGCTCTGAGTGCCCACGTTTCAGGTACCCTGCGAAGTGGCTATTCTGATTGGCAGATGAAAGAGACAGAAGCCATCTTTTCTCTATTGTTTTTAGTGGACAAAAATACTGGGTTTACCCAGAAATAACTTGGTCAATAACCTCATCTGTCTAGGTCACAGAGAAGCACCTAGATGATAAACAAAGCCAAGGCGACCATGCATCTCCTGCAGTCAAATCCTGGGAGAGCTCTAAGCTTTTGCTCACAACCTAGTGACTCTCTCTATATAATTCTATCGTGCTTGATTACTGAGTTTCCTGTCTCACAAGAAACAATAAATTAGAAAGGAGAAGCAATTATGAGAATCAGACTCATTGACCTAATTAATAAAAAGTGACAGTTGAGGGACCAGCAGATGGTGTGGTGATTACGTCACTGGACTCCCACATGGCCAACTCTGGTTCGAGTCCTGGACTCAGTGGCTCGAAAATCACCCTGGGTGCATGTACGTATGTGCCCAAGATCCCAGGGGGATAATGGAGGAGAAGGGATGGTAGGTAGCATGGCCATCCCCCTCAGGGAGTAATTTCTCACTTTCTCTTTCTCTCTCTCTCTGGTGAGTACACACGTCCTATAGCAAAAACTAAAACAGAAGTTTTTGATACTCACAGGCACAACATTTAGTTAAACTCATTTTTCTTTTTTAATTTTTTTTTCATTATTATTATTAGTATTATTTATACATTCAGTCGCTATTCACGATGGCTAAGATGTGGAACCAACCCAGATGTCCACAAATGGATGAATGGACTGGAAAAGTGTGGCACATATACTCATTTTTCAATAATAGCAGATAAACAAGAATGATAATATTAATACATGTCATTGTGTGAACCTGAAAATACACCTGTTATTTTAAAAGTTTATTTATTTCCTGAAGGAGAGAGAGAGACAGGCACCCCTGATGCCATTTCATCATTACTTCCATTCCCCTTGCCCTCCAGCCAGCTGGGATCGCTGGCTCCCCATAGATGCGCCCAGCACGTCAGGTTACCTGCTGCGGGGGGATGGCCACATCCCAATCCCTTCTCCTCCATTCTCCTCTTGGGATTTTGGACACACATGCACATGCACCTGGCGTGAGTTTCAAGCTGCCTGGTTTGGGACTTGAACTGCGGTAGACCACGTGGGAGTCCAGCACCTTAACCACTACACCGTCTGCTGGCCCCAACAGCTTGATTTTAAATTCCCATTCCAGTTTTTTTTATTTTTCCCTGCAAAATTCCTTTCAAGGACTTACAGGGAAACAGATGATGATTCAGTTCATCCCTCACCCCCATTTCTGATCAGAGATCTGTGTGTATACTAGTTCATTTTTGCTGGTTAAATTCTTGCACATGATTTATTGTTTACTTGTTTTATTTTATCTCACATAGGGTTTCTCTCCTTTTATAAAATAGTCTGTTGAAAATAGTTTATTTACATAGTATACCCTTTTCTCTTTTTTTTTTTTTTTTGAGAGAGTTTTTCATTTTTGGGGTCACGCCACAATCCCTTCTCCTCCATTCTCCTCTCGGGATCTTGGGCACGCACGCACACGCGCCCGGCGTGAGTTTTAAGCCACCGGGTCCGGGACACGAACCGCGGTAGACTACGTGGGAGTCCAGCGACATAGCCATTACGCTAACTGCTGGTTCCCATACCCTTTTCTCTTTAGGAAGGTAGAAATAGAAATTAGGATGAAGGGAAGGTGGGAAGACCTTCTCCATTATGCTAACACTAGCCTCTTCTTTGTCCCCTCCTCCTCACACCACCTCACCAACGCACCACCTGGCCAGAGTGTGCCTTTATGGTGTGTTTGTGAATGCCCAGAGTCATTTTCTGTGACTCAGACAAGGAGGCTTTTACCACATCCTTGAGGAGGTTGCAAAGTCTATTAGACTCCCCATTTCCCTATCCTGAAGGGCAATGTCTTTTCATTTTGGAAATACAGTTTCCTTTTCCTGGTTATGACTCCCTTGACTACATTGTTTATCTTTGCTCATTAGATATCACCAGTTTACATCCGCACATCCTACAGTTGTTTGTTATTTCTCAAGTGCCTCTTACATAAATCCCAAATTTCTGGATTGAAAAACTGTATATTGTATATGCAATATACCTGCCATACATATTTTTTAGAAGATGTATTTATTTATTATTCTTTATTTGATCAGAGAGAGAGAAGTGAGAAAGCAAGCCTCCAAGTCTGGGACTCGAACCACAGTTGGACTTGTGAGAGTCCAGTGCCTTAACCACCATGCCACTGGCTGGGCCCCCCCCCTACCTCCTTAGCTACTTTTTTTCCTTCCTCCCTCCCTCCCTCCCTTCCTCCCTCTCCCTTCCTTCCTTCCTTCCTTCCTTCCTTCCTTCCTTCCTTCCCTTTCTTTCTTTCTTTCTTTCTTTCTTTCTTTCTTTCTTTCTTTCTTTCTTTCTTTCTTTTCTGACACAGGCCGGAGTGCAGCCTATGACTGGGAACCTCAGAAGAGGGGAGCAGGCACTTCTCTCTCCTAAAGGAATTGGTGTTATTCCAGATCTTTGACGCTAAAAGTTGACACCAGCATTTAATCAGGGATGTAGCAGACCCGTGGTCATCTTGTCCCTACTCTTCCACAATACAGCGAGACACTCCTGCTTGTCTGTTCCTTGGTGGGATGGGGGGAGAGTGCTGTGTGGAAGTAGGAGGAAAGGGGGAAAAAGAGAGAGCGTTCATGGAAATGCTTAGGGCTGTGAAAAAGGAGATGTGTAACACCTCCCCCAGAGAAGTGTTTATTCTCTATGAGTTTTTTAAAAAGTATCTGCTGTGTACCAGATGCTCTGCTCTGTTTTATTTTGCAAGTGCCATTTTTCTTAGGGCCATAGCCATGTCCCTTTCGTGTCCAAAGAATGGAAAAAGAAAATGTGTCCTTCATGCTGACTTAAAAATTTAAAAAAAGAAAGAAAAAAGACAATGAAAGATTTGTATTCTTAAAGTTGAAGGATAAGAATTAGGGGACCAGCAGATGGGGTAATGGTTACATCGCTGGACTCCCACATAGCCAACTACAGTTCGAGTCTCGAACTCAGCAACCTAAAATTCATGCTAGGCACATGTGCGTGTGCCCAAGATCCCGAGAGGAGAATGGAGGAGAAGGGATTGCAATGTGGCCATCCTGCCTGGAGGGGGCGATTTCTCACTTTCTGTCTCTCTGTTTCTTTCGCAAATGCACACGCTCTAAAGAAAAAAGTTTCTCTTAAAAAAAAAAATAATAATAATTGGCCGGCAGGTGGCTTGGTGATGAAGGCACTGGACTCCCGCATGGCCAACCACAGTTTGCACTCGCTCATGGCCAACCACAGTTCCAGTCCCAGATCTGCTGCTTGAAAATCACCAGAAGGGTGTGCGTGCATGCCCAAAATCCTGACAGGAGAATGGAGATGAGATTGCAGTGTGGCATCTGCCCTGGGGAGAGGGTGATTTCTCACTCTCCCTCTCCCTGTCTCTCTCTGGAGAGTGCACATACCCTATGGCAAAAATAAATAAATAAATAAAAATTTTTTAAAAAAGAAAAAAGAAAAAAACATTCAAAAAGTTGAAGAAAAAGAAAAAGGCATAGAAAATAATAATATATTTTAAAATGAGACCAAAGTAGTAACCTTAGAGGGTACTAGTTTTTGTTTGGGTGGTTCAGATTTATTTAAAGCTGGGTACCCACAAGATTGCTTAATAGTAGAAAATTTCCTCCTTCTGGCCAGAAAAAAAAGGAGGCCATCACCCCTGGGGAGTGATTTCTTGCTTTCTGTTTCTCTGTCTCTCTCTCTGTCTTTCTGGCGAGTGCATGTGCCTTATGACAAAAACCTCTCAAAAAATAATAAAATAAATAAAAATAAATAAATAAAATTCATGTCGGGCACTTGCACATGTGTGCCCAAGGTCCTGAGAGGAAAATGGAGCAGAAGGGAGCAGAAGGGATGTGGCATGGCCACCCCCCAGGGGGTGATTTCTTGCTTTCTGTCTCTCTGGTGAGTGTGCACACCCCGTTAGCAAAAGTCTCTCCGAAAAAAAACAACCAACCAAACTCTGGGCCTGAGACTCACACTATGTAGTCGGCCGTGTGACAGCCAGCTAGTCCTACAGATGATTTCATTCTAACACCCAGTTTTTCATGCTTTCAGCCCTAAATTAATTTAGGTGTGAGGAATCGTTGTGGTTAGAGAGGACCTAACCTTTCCTTATGACCTCAGTTTGAAGTCCTCCCACACTGGTGTAATGTATGCCTCACTCCCTAAGACCTTTTCAAGTTCCCTTCGAGACGTCTTCTCTTCCTTGAGCTTCCAAGGAAGGATTTCATGTCCCTGAGAATTAATCATTTTAAAAAAATTAATATATTTTAAAAGAATGATTCATTTAATTTTACTTATAATCATTATTATTATTTTAATTTCCTTATAGGGCGCATGTACTCACCAGAGAGAGAGAAAGTGAGAAAGAAAGCCACCAGGTGTGAGACAAACCGCAGCCGGGCATGTGGGAGTCCAGTACCTTAGCCACCAGGCCATCTGGTGGCCCCACTGAAAATTAATTTAAGCTTTTGACTTTTAGGATCTCAAGTTCATAGTATCGTTTTCCTAGAACAGACTGCAGTTACACAGAAATATTCTTTTTATTTTCATTTATTATTTGAGAATAAAAATGGATTTTATTTTTACATTTCTTTTGAAGGAGTAGAAACTTTAAAGCTTTCAGAAACCTTATAGTAAAATAGTTTCCCATCTGTCCTGGTGATTATCCTGGCTTGTTTCTTCGCATCCTAAATGCAGTATTTGTTGCAAATTCCTCCTTTCTTTGTGGCTTAGCATTCAAATGGAAGGACCTAATAGAGAAGCCAGCCTCCAGAGAGCTCTCCTCCATTTTAAATGCTGTTGATAAATGGAATTAATTTACTCTTCTTTGCTCTTTAATTAACATAGAACTAATTTTTTTAGAAGAAATAGTTCAACACAATGAAATCTTGATTAACTATCAGCTGGAAACCCTGAAGCCGAGTTGGGTTAGAAGGAGAAGGAAGGACCATCTCTAACTAGGCTCTCTGTCCCAATGTGAACACTGCCATTCTCATAAGCATATTGGGGGCTAGGTCTTTTTTTTCTAAAAGAATTATTTATTTAATTTTATTTATTCATTCACTTATTTTAATTTGACCAGACACAGAGAGAGAGAAAGAAAGAGAGAGGGCAGAAGTTTTTCAATATGCTGACATTTATTTCAGTGATTTTAGTTTTTTAAGAGAGATTTTTGCATGTGCTCGCTGGAGACACAGCGAGAAATCATCCTCCAGAAGGGGATGGCCATGCCTCAATCCCTTCTTCATTCTCTTCTTGGGATTTTGAGCACACACACCCAGCCTGAGTTTTAAGCCACCAGGTAAGGGATTCAAACCGCAGTCAACTACATGGGAGTCCAGCAATGTAACCATTATGCCATATGTTGGTCCCATTTCAGTGATATTTTAAGAAGACACTTTTTGGGCCAGCAGGTGGCATAATAGTTGAGATGCTAGAATCACATATGGTTGATCTCAGTTCAAGCCCCGCACCTGACAACTTAGTAATGATGCCAGATGCATATGTGTTCATGCCAAAACCCTAGGAGGAGAATGAAGGAGAAGGGATTGCAGTGTGGCCATCCCCTCTGCAGGAGTGACTTCTCACTTTCCCTCTCACTGTCTCTGTGCTGACACCAGCGCATGTGCCCTGTAGCAAAAACCTTTAAAAAAGAAGCCACTTTCAACAATTATATATGCACATTAGATATACAGCTTTTAAAAAAAAGATGTATATGCATTAATAGATTAGTATGCATGTAAGTTTGCTTTTAAGTCTTTTCTTTTTGTAATTAATTTTCTATAAGGTGCATATGCTCACTGGATAGAGATGCGGAGGGACTGGTAAGAAAGTACCCTCCCCGCACATACCTCACCCTGCCAGGGGAATGGCCACCCTGCAGTCCTTTCTCCTCCATTCTCTCAGAAGCTGGGACATGCATGTACATGTGCCTGGTATGTCTTTCAAGCCCCCAGGTTCAGGACTCAAACCCAGCAGTGGCCTTGTGGAATCCAGTCACCTTAACCACCCTGCCACCAGCTGGCCTGATACAACTTCTATATGTCCTGCTACCTTCCAGAATATTTAATATAAAATGAAAGGGAAATTAACAGGAAATGTACTGCAGTGTTCTGAAAACAAACAAACGAACAAACAAACAAAAACAGATTAAATTTTGTAGAGTAGTTCCAGGCTCCTAGCAAAATTCAGTGGAAATGTAAAGTTCCCATCTGACACACACACACACACACACACACTGATACTTTGACTTTTAAAACTCATTTCTCAATATGGAGACAGGGGACCAGCAGTTAGCATAATGACTCTGTGTTGCTGGACTCTCACGTAGTTGACCATGGTTCGAGTCCCGGACCCAGTGGCTTAAACTCACACCAGGCGCATGTGCATGCGTACCCAAGATCCTGAGAGGAGAATGGAGGAGAAGGGATTGCGGCGTGGCCATCCCCCCTGGGAGGTGATGCCTCGCTTTCTGTCTCTCTGTCTCTCTCTGTCTTTCTGGCGAGCGCACGCGCCCTATAGCAAAAACCTCTCCAGAAAAAGAAAAAAATAGAGAGAGACAGTACACATGCCATAAATTCCCTTCTTTAGACCGTACAGCTCAGTGTTTTTCAGTATATTCACAGAAGTATGCAGTCATCACCACTATCTAATTTCAGCATTCAACTTCACTTCTAAATGACGAAACACCATTTAAGGGAGCTTAAGGAGCTTAAAGAAACAGAGAGAGAAAAAAAATACCTGTCGCTAAAACTCATCGTTCAAACCAAACTCTTGTCTTTTTTTCTGCATTTTATTTCAGCTTTTTTAAGCACCCAGTTATTTTTTAATAGGGACTAACGGGAGTGCCGTGTGTGATGACTCTAGAGATTTCTCCTGGGAGTAGATGGCTCTGTCTCTTTGAGGCTGCTCACGTTTGCTGAGGAGTGCTGTGATTCTTACCGCGGCGTGTACACATGAAATTGTTGTGGTGGAGACCATGATTTCATGGCCCTGTATGCCGTGTTGTGACGCGTTCTACCTCTCTTTATGTTTCATCTTTCCGGAGCACGATTGCAGCCTTAGACTTCTGTCTGTGTCTTTTCTTCCCGTGTGCCGGATGTGAACAGAATAAAAGCCCAAATGAATGAATAAAGCTGGTGTGTCTCTCAGTGGTTCTGTCCTCTCGAGCTGAGGGTGTACCCAGCGCCGGGCCTGGAGTAGCGATCTCATCTGTCCGGTCTGGGGACACTGAGCATGACTAGAAGAGGGAGTGAGCAACAAAAGAATATCAGGAAAGAATGGAACTAATGGAAAAACAGGCCATGCATATGAATCCCTTTACAGAAGATTCATGAATGGCCAAAACAATATCTGAAAAGATGCTCAGGGGATGTGAATAGAAACATTTTTGCAAGAGTCAGTCTTGGAATAATTAAAAGTATTGATAATGTGAAGCACGATGAAGGATTTAGGAAGTTGAGTGCTCGTACACTATGGGAGTGGAATTGATCAATCGTTTAAGAGGCTAATTTGATAGCATTTATTAATATTTAACATGTCTGTCCCCTTAATTGAAGAATATCATTTTAAAGAATTTTGCAGAAATAAGTGCATATATTGAAATACATGAATGACCCAATCACTGGTGGACACTACTACCTGATAGACTGAGGCCCACAGGAGGCCCTGGTTCTATTCCCAGCCTACCCAAAAGGCTGAGTGTGGTGGTGCATGCCTGTAGTCCCAGCAACCCAGGAGGCTGAGGCGGGAGGAGCTTGATAGAGTGAGACCTTGTTCTAGAGAACAAAAACCAAAGTACACATGCACAAGGATGTTCAATGAAGCCATGTGTGCAATATCAAGAAACTAGAAACCACCTATTGTTTCACAGTTAGAAAATTGGCATTATGGTACAGACAGCCACTAAAGAAAATAAGGTACTTCTATATGCCTGATGCATGTGTGCACGATATACTTCTATGTGCAAAGTGCAAACTATAATCACTTTCATTTATTTATTTTTCAAAATAATTGTTTAATTTTATTTATTGTTATTCTTTTTGAATTTCCAATGGGGCACTGTGCTCACCAGAGACAGAGAGAGAAAGAGCGAGCGAGCAAGCTGCTACATCTGGGACAAGAACCATGGTGAACCGTGTGGAAGTTCAGCACCTTAACCGCCTTTCTACCTGTTGCACCCCCCCTTTATTAAAAAAAAAAAGTCTACTTGTGGATCAATGTCTGTTTATGTTAGGAAAACTAGAGATCTTAGGGGAATATTTTACTTTTTATTTTATATGGATTTTTCAATTGATAAGATTTTTTTTTTACCTTTTTTTTCCTATTTTTCAAATCCCAAATTTGGAAACTTTAGTAATGTTCCTAAGACCTTCAAAAATAGAAGATTGCAACAATCTGAGCTAAGTTATCAAAGTGGAAGTTCTTAAGTAGCCACCTTTAATGGGGCAAAAATAATTACTAATTGGCAATTTACATAGTTATATGGAAGAAGATGCTTCTCGAATACATGGAAACAGTATTTACTCAGATGAAATCTTTTGGAATAATTTTCATTTTTTATCATAAAAATGAATATACAGTCATAAAACATTTTGGAAATAAATGAGTACAAAGATGATAATAAACCTTATGCATGAATCTATCACCTACAGATAGTAGCAGATAGTCTGAAAGCCTTATCTATCGTATCAGGTTGAGATTTCACGAGATTTTATTTTCACTGTGAGAGTATTTCATTCACTTTATCACTTGCTAACTGCTGAATTCATTTGTGTGGGAGAGATATGTACAGTATTAATGAGTTTTCCTTAATGATTCCTATAGAAGTTTAGCTTTGGTAATGTCACAGATTATAATAAGAATGAAATGAAAAGAAAAGAACAGAAATGCCAAAATTTGGTAAAAAAGAGGGCAGACAAGTATACCAATCAAATCATCAAAATTCCCCTTATCAGAGGATGTAGAAGTGTCTATGATCCAGCCAGCCAGGTGAAGAAATTTCTCTTCACCCATTTCCTCCTCTTGCTGTCTTGGACTGGTGGCCAGCTATTATCAGCACCTGACTGGCCCGAATAGAAGAGACCACCACTGCGTGCCTTCAACACGTGCAATATTTGGTACCTGGAGGGTAAACACCCCATAATGTACTGAGCAGTTGCATTACAGAGTCAAGTCAATCTAAGCTTCTTACCCTGGGCAATCCGACTCCAGACCTCTGCTCCATGACAAACCCTGGGTGCCCCGCCATTATCAGTCTGTAGATTACAGTGGGTCTAGACAATAGCTTCTTAAGGTCCTTCCCTTCCATCACTCTGCTGTCCAAATTGCACATGGAACTGTGTCACCCAAGGCATAGCATTGAGTAGTCTCTAACTCCTCAGCATTTTACCACGCTGTTCTAAACTTCAGAGGCAGCTACATAATTTGTGGGACCTAATTGCAAAATGAAAACATGGGGCCCTTTGTTTAAAAAGTACAAAGAATTTAAGACAGTGAAAACAAAGCGTTAAACTGAGCATGGGGCCCTTTGCATAGCACATGTCCGCGAAGCTGGCTCTGCTCTCTGCAGCCTCTCCTCCTGACCACTGACTGACTAACCGTGTCCTCCCACCGGACAGGACACGTAGATAGTAACCCAAGCCCTTCCTCTGTTTTGAGTTCATCTAGCACTTACCTCCATGGGGCTGCTGGTCTTCTTATCCTTGGGGTAAGACTGCTCAGAGAATGAGGTGTCCTCCCTGTACAGATGCAGCTGCGCCCATGGTGGAGGCTCTGCATATTCAGGTAACACGAGGGCAGACCGTGGCACAGTGGTAATGCAACTTGACCCCCGTGGGAAGGTCCTGAGCTTGCATCCTGGGGACTCCCTGTACACGTCAAGCACATGCGTGGCCTCTGATCCCAGTTGGCTGAGGCTGGGGATGGATCACAGCATGAAGACCCTGTTGGGGGTGTTACCTCTCTGTCTCTCTCTCATGGAAGAAATAAGTGAGTAAATGTAAAACAATAGCAACAAATACTGCCCTTTCTTTATGTAGACACAGCCATTTTCTGGGCACATGGCCTGGCACTTGGGGAGTGACAGGCAAGCTGGATTTCATCCACCTCCAGTGTTCTTGGCTGGCATCCTCAGGGAATGACCTGTGTAATCCTACTTAGTCGCCTTGCCAAAGGAACATCCAGACTAGTCCCTTGTCATAGACTGGCATAATTGCTGGGCTAGAATGTCCTCTCCTTAATAGTTCCCGTGTGACAATCCAGGTCACTTGATTTGGGATCCTTGAATCCCTAGGCATCTCTGGTTTGCATTCTGGAGGTTTTTCTCTTTATCTATCTATCTAGATTATTTATCTATCTATGTCTAGCTATCATCTATCTATCTATCTATCTATCTATCTACATTTATCTATCTTTATCTGTCAGTCTATCATCTGTTTATTTTAGGTTTTTGCCATAGGATGCATGCACACACCAGCAAGAGACAGAGACAGGGAAAGTGAGAAATCACTCCCGGGAGGATGACCATGGCGCAATCCCTTTTCTGTCCTCTTCTTGGGATTTTGGGCACGAATACATATGCGCCCAGTGTATATTTCAAGCCGCCGCATCTGAGACTCAAACCAAGCAGTTAAGCCACATGGGATCCAGCTGCCTTAAACTCCATACCACCTGGCTAACCCTCTTAGCTCTTTTATAACCTGTCTAAATGTTCTGTTTGTAGGCGTGTGTGCTTGTGTGTGTGTGTGTGTGTGTGTGTGTGTG
>NW_006204841.1:851429-859448 GCF_000334495.1 Tupaia belangeri chinensis
CACCCATTTCCTCCTCTTGCTGTCTTGGACTGGTGGCCAGCTATTATCAGCACCTGACTGGCCCGAATAGAAGAGACCACCACTGCGTGCCTTCAACACGTGCAATATTTGGTACCTGGAGGGTAAACACCCCATAATGTACTGAGCAGTTGCATTACAGAGTCAAGTCAATCTAAGCTTCTTACCCTGGGCAATCCGACTCCAGACCTCTGCTCCACGACAAACCCTGGGTGCCCCGCCATTATCAGTCTGTAGATTACAGTGGGTCTAGACAATAGCTTCTTAAGGTCCTTCCCTTCCATCACTCTGCTGTCCAAATTGCACATGGAACTGTGTCACCCAAGGCATAGCATTGAGTAGTCTCTAACTCCTCAGCATTTTACCACGCTGTTCTAAACTTCAGAGGCAGCTACATAATTTGTGGGACCTAATTGCAAAATGAAAACATGGGGCCCTTTGTTTAAAAAGTACAAAGAATTTAAGACAGTGAAAACAAAGCGTTAAACTGAGCATGGGGCCCTTTGCATAGCACGTGTCCGCGAAGCTGGCTGTGCTCTCTGCAGCCTCTCCTCCTGATCACTTAGTGTATAAGCCGTGTCCTCCCACCGGACAGGACACGTAGATAGTAACCCAAGCCCTTCCTCTGTTTTGAGTTCATCTAGCACTTACCTCCATGGGGCTGCTGGTCTTCTTATCCTTGGGGAAAGATTGCTCAGAGAATGAGGTGTCCTCCCTGTACAGATGCAGCTGCGCCCATGGTGGAGGCTCTGCATATTCAGGTAACACGAGGGCAGACCGTGGCACAGTGGTAATGCAACTTGACCCCCGTGGGAAGGTCCTGAGCTTGCATCCTGGGGACTCCCTGTACACGTCAAGCACATGCGTGGCCTCTGATCCCAGTTGGCTGAGGCTGGGGATGGATCACAGCATGAAGACCCTGTTGGGGGTGTTACCTCTCTGTCTCTCTCTCATGGAAGAAATAAGTGAGTAAATGTAAAACAATAGCAACAAATACTGCCCTTTCTTTATGTAGACACAGCCATTTTCTGGGCACATGGCCTGGCACTTGGGGAGTGACAGGCAAGCTGGATTTCATCCACCTCCAGTGTTCTTGGCTGGCATCCTCAGGGAATGACCTGTGTAATCCTACTTAGTCGCCTTGCCAAAGGAACATCCAGACTAGTCCCTTGTCATAGACTGGCATAATTGCTGGGCTAGAATGTCCTCTCCTTAATAGTTCCCGTGTGACAATCCAGGTCACTTGATTTGGGATCCTTGAATCCCTAGGCATCTCTGGTTTGCATTCTGGAGGTTTTTCTCTTTATCTATCTATCTAGATTATTTATCTATCTATGTCTAGCAATTATCTATCTATCTATCTATCTATCTATCTACATTTATCTATCTTTATCTGTCAGTCTATCATCTGTTTATTTTAGGTTTTTGCCATAGGATGCATGCACACACCAGCAAGAGACAGAGACAGGGAAAGTGAGAAATCACTCCCGGGAGGATGACCATGGCGCAATCCCTTTTCTGTCCTCTTCTTGGGATTTTGGGCACGAATACATATGCGCCCAGTGTATATTTCAAGCCGCCGCATCTGAGACTCAAACCAAGCAGTTAAGCCACATGGGATCCAGCTGCCTTAAACTCCATACCACCTGGCTAACCCTCTTAGCTCTTTTATAACCTGTCTAAATGTTCTGTTTGTAGGCGTGTGTGCTTGTGTGTGTGTGTGTGTGTGTGTGTGTGTGTGTGTGTGTATTGGGGAAGGGACTAGATGTTAAGTCCTGTACCTATTATTTTAAATAAATAAATAAATAAATAAACAAACCTTTTCTTTTTCTTTTTTAGATTCTTAAGTTAATTTCAGATTGGTTTGACATTTCTGGTGTCAAAAGTTAAGTGGTTTTAAAACAGCTTTTGGTAACGCTGTACTCCCATGTTGTACCTATGGACTTAGAGCTTTCTTATTTGAGTAGACTTACGTACAAAGATTCATATGAACACAAGTGCTTGCTTACTTTTTGTCTAGATAAATCTAGAACGTATAGGAACATGAGACTTTTGTTAAAAAACATTTAACATTTAAGGCAGGCTAAAAGAATATTTTATTTCTTTGATTTTTATTCTTCTCCATTGATTTGTTCCTGATAAAACAATTGAATTTTGGGCCAGCCAGGTGGCATGGTGGTTAAGGCAGCTGGATCCAACATGACTGACTGTGTAGTTCAAGTCCTGGACCCTACAGTTTGAAAAACACTCCAGGTGCATGTGTGTGCTTGCCCAAAATCCCAAGAGGAGAATGTGAGAGAAGGGATTATGGCACGGTCATCCCCACTAGGGAGTGCTTTATCACTTTCTCTCTCTCTGTCTCTCTCTACCCTGATGATCTCTCTGGTAAGCACACACACAACACCAAAGTTAAAAAACAGAACAACTGGATCTCTGAAATAGAATCAATGCCCACTTTACTGTTCAGGATGTAGTTTGCCCATGATAAGCACAGATGCAATACCAGTGTTCATAAATAAGATGGAAATGTGTGTTTCTGACTTATAACAGCTCAGGGTTAGATGGTTCAGGGACAGTATGGTGGCTCCATAGGAATACCTGGAACCAAAGTCTTCCTGCTGTAACCTCACATGGCGGAAGGCCGAGCTGCGTGTTCTCAGGCCTCTTTAACAGAGGGGCTAATCCTACCCGTGAGGGCTCTACCTGATGCTTTCGTCACCTCACTAAGGCCCCTCCTCCTAATACCATCTCCTTGGGGTTCAGATTCCAGCATACGAATTTGGAGGGGACATACACATTCAATCAGTCATCCTTGTGTATAAGACTAAATTAGGGGGGAACTATACCAGACAGATACTGCCTGGCTTTGCTTTAGCTTTCAGTTTATCTTGCCTTTTCAACTAGACGATGGGCTCTTGGGAAACAAGTCTAAATCTGACACCCCTACTCAGGCTATGTGCCTGAGTCTCTAAGAGGAAGTCTTCCCCTTGACCGCAATAAGTCCTTGCTGAGTGCTTGACTGAAACCCCCGACGGTGATCTAGTTCGTGCTGTTCGTGTTGTTTTCAGTATTCAAGGAGTCTGCTCACTGCACGAGCCTTACTATCTTCAATTTATCTTTCGGATGCTGAGGTTGAAGGTGACTAAGTGAATAGTACCATTCTTCCGGTGGTTCAAAATGCATTATTGATTAGTAGCAGAATTGACCAGCCTAAATGGCAGCTGGGCATTTTCTTCCTCTCTACCTTGTGTCAGTTTAGCAGGAACAAGCACAGGACAGTTTCCAAGCTTCCCCCAAGAGCTGTGTGAGAAATAGCTGCTGGGTACATTAATATGCCTTTATAGAAGAGCCAGAACAAGGGGCCAGGGCTGGCTGTCCTGATTTTGCTGTCCTGGTCAGCCCGCTGGCGGGAGTCGCCCTGCTCTTGGTTCGGGTCCCAGCTCCTCCCTGGCTTGTCTTGCTGTGGATGAGTCACGGCAACCTTGCCGGCCCTTGTTTTTCCCTTCGGCTTGTCATTTTATTATATGTGTATGTCTGGCCTTGTAAATGTGGTGAATAAATGCTATAATTATAACCCTTTTTGACAGCTCTGTAATTTAATTGTAATTTACTCTGAGCATCTTTTTAAGACAATGATGTGCATTGAAGATGCAGCTGTTTCAGTCTCATCTGCTAAACTGACAGGAATTTGTTGGAATCATGGTCCCAGCAATTGTGGGAATTTCCGATCTATTCAAGACCAAATATAGGGATATACTGTGTGTGTGTGTGTGTGTGTGTGTGTGTGTGTTGAGGGGGGGGGGCGGGAACGTGGGTGTGTATGTGATCACGTTCTAAACTCCGGTTTGGCAAAAGTGGCAGTATAGTATTTGGAGAGAATTGTCATTTTTAAAAATTGGCCTTTGCATAAACATGAAAATTCTGAAGTGGGAAATCTCTTGGATTTATTTTCCACAGGAGGCTAAGCCGTACACTCTTGCTAACATTTAGAGGAGTCTGTCTGTGAGTTGGAGTTGATTCCTGGCAGCACTGGCTGGGTTTTATTGGAGACTCATGGCATCAGATATTGCATTTTCGGTTTCTTAGGGCAATACCACAAACTGGGTTCACCACCCAGTTCTGGAGGTTAGAAGTCTGAGGTCAAAGTGTTGGCAAGGTTGGTTTTTCTGAGTCCTGCAAGGGAAGATCTGTTCCATTCCTCTCCTGTAGCTTTTGGTAGCTTTTTGGCTTGTACGTGGTTTGCTTTGTGTCTTCACATTGTCTTCCTTTATGTGGGTCTCTGTCCAAATTTCCTCCCCTTACAATGACGCCATATTACATTTGGCTCACCCTAATATCCTCATCTTCAAAGAAGGTCACATTCTGAGGTACTAGGGATTGAGACTTGAACATTTCTTTTTGGGGAACACAATTCAACTCATAATCCATGTCTACTTGGATATGCAAGAATTTTCTCCTCTAATGCAAATAAGTTGTGTCTTAAAAGGCTTTAGGATGATTGCAGAAGGACCTCACAAGAATTATTTATTTAAAAATTATACTGTTTCTTTCATTTACTCAGGGTTATTAGCACAGAACAAAAAAATCTACCATCTTTACTGACCCTTGACCAAGTAGTTGCAGTAGAGCCTGGTCTGCCTTTTGACCTTCATTACCTTGAATTCAGCTTGCTAAATGCGGGATTCTGAGACATTGATAATGGACCACCCCAGCACCCTCTCACTGGTAGATGGTTTGCAGATGAACTCATCAAACTGAGGATAAATAACATGAGTCTCTCCCCAGCCCCACTTCTCCTCTCCTCTCCCAACCTCTGCTCCCTGTTGGGGGAGGGAGTTGGACTATAATTCAAAGAGATACTCCCGATAACAGGAAATTCCTTCATTTGATGATTCTGATGACCACAGTTAATCATGAAGCAAATCTAAGATTAAGGAAATAAAAAAGGAAGGATTGTAGATCCTGCGATGTGACAGCAGCAACAGTGAGAGCCGGGTGTAATGGTCCACACCTGTAATCCCAGCTACGTAGGAGCTGGGGCCTGAGGATGGTGAGTTTGATGCCAGCCTATGGACATAGCAAAGATCCTGTTTCTACAAATAGAAAGGAAGGCAGGTAGGAGAAAGAAAGGAAGAAAGGAAGGGAGGGAGGGAGGGAGGAAGGAAGGCGGGAACTGGGTATTAGAAAAACTGACTCTGGCCAAGGTTCTGCAGTCAACTTACTGATGTCGGACAAGTATATGCACTGTGCTGTTTACTCATTGTGTGGTGTGGTTTTGGACCGTTAGGTCATCCCTCAGAAACCTTCCGGCTCAAGAGCCCGTGGTTCCACGGTTATTACTGCCTATAAAGAGGCAGTTCAGTGGTGATGATTTAGGTCAGTGACCAAGTGCAAAAAGTCATAAAAAGCGTTGGTTAAGAGTCAACATCTTTGTTGTGAAAAACAGAGACGACACGGGTGCCTTGAGACCTATAGGATGGTAAGCCCGCAGGAAGGTGACGTCAGGAAACTAATGGGAGTGTTTGGTTGAAAGAAACACAAGGAGGGAAATAAGACTGTATGTGAGTGAAGAAAAGGAGGAGTAAACACTTTCAGAAACCTCCCTGCTGGTCCTGGGCAGGGCCGAGGACCTGCCTGACTCCCACTCTCTGGCGCGCTGACCAGCCGCTGCACCGATAGTCTCATCACTCATCCAGTGGGATTCTGTGGCCACACGCTTACTTCCCCAGAAGCTCAGCTGCTCCTAAACATACAGGAATAACATTTTTTTTAATTGCCAGAGAGCTCACCAGACAGAGAGAGAGAAAAAGCACACACACACACACACACACACACACCAGTGGGGCATGGTCACTTTTTCCTCCATTTCTCCATCCTGTTGGAATTTTGAGCACACATGCCTCCGCATCTGGCTGTTTTTCAAGCCTTCATGGGTGGGATTTGAACTACAATCAGCCGTTTGAGGTCCAGCTCACAATGTACTGTGCTTAGCCACTGTGCTATGGAGCTGACTCAAATTAAGAAAAATAGTAAGATTGGAGGCATCCTCTGCTTTCTGGGAGATGAGCACAGAGAGATGATTAGGACTTGTGTTTTCTAGGCTTTGCTCTTCTGGTCAACCCTTGGCCCATCATAAACAAGCAAGCTATTTGAGCTCACTCAGTACACAGGGAAATGAGATGGAGGGATTTCAGGCAGCCCATGCCCAAGGGTGACTTGAAGGAGTTAGACAACCTGCTGGGCCCTCTTGGAAGACGGGTACAGCCCTCCCTGCAGCTCTTGGTGTGCAGAGTGAATAATACAAGATTTCAGGGACCATCTGGAATGAAGACAAGCCAATAAATTCATTTTCCAAAAATAATTTTTTTTTGCCATTCTGGCTTCTGATAATCTTTTTGAAATCCCATTCTTTGAATTTAGGACCTTGGGGAAGGGGTTGAGTTGGCTGTAAGGCATGGTTATTAATTTATTAAATACCGGCTAGAACAAGGTACTGGATGCTACACTGTGATAATGTACTGTTGGGTTGTTGGAAAAGTCATGAAACGTTTTTGCATAGAAAACACTAAAAATACATCAGGACTTTCCTCACAATCTAATATAATATAGGTTTGGGAAGAGGACTCTGGACATAGTGGAATGGAGAATTAGTTCTACTAGGGGAGCACAGTTCTGGGAGGAAGCGAAGGCTTCTGAAAGGCTGTGGTATTTTAGCTGGGTCTTAAAAGGCTAGATAGAAAGAAAAAGCAACTAGATGGAGAAGTGGAAACAGACTCCAGGCAGAGAGATTACCATAGACAAAGAAGGAAGAAAATCCTTGGTGTATTCAAAAGGTATCCAGAAATTCAGAGCGTGTGGGATTTAGGATTTTAGTGGGGGTGAAAGGGCAAACTTCTGGAAAGGAAATAGGTTGAGTCTAAAGTCTGAAAGATGTTCAGTGTTGTGCCATGTTAGGAACTTGACACTAAAAGTTTGTTTGTTTGGGGACCACCAGTTAGCGTATTGGCTATGTCGCTGGACTACCATGTAGTCGACTGCAGTTCGAGTCCCGGACCCGGTGGCTTAAACTCATGCCGGGCACACATGTGTGCATGCCCAAGATCCCGAAAGGAGAATGGAGGAGAAGGGATTGCGGCATGGCCATTCCCCCCGGGGGGTGATTTTTCACTTTCTGTCTCTCTATGTCTCTCTGTCTTTTTGGCAAGCACAGGCATCCTATAGCAAAAACCTCTCCAAAAAAAAAAAAATAAAGCTTTTTTTTTTTTTTTTTTGATTTTTTCCATATTAGATTTTTTCCATAGAGTGCATGTGCTTGCCAGAGAGCATAGGGTGAGACAGAGAAAGTGAGAAATCACCTCCAGCGGGAATGGCCACACCACAATCCCTTCTCCATTCTCCTTTCAGGATTTTGGGCATGCATGCACAGGCACCCAGCCTGATTTTCAAGCTGTGTGGTCAGCCGGGTGGAAGCCTAGCACCTTAGCCACCATGCCACCTGCTGGCCCCCTCAGTGTGATTAGATCTGTTTTAGAATGATCACCCAGCAGCCACATAGAGCATGGATTAAAAGGTGCAAGACTAGAGCTGAGAAAACGAATGTGGAAACTGTTGCAGTACTCCAGTGAGAAAAAGGCAAGACAGAGTGTTTGGCATATACACTTGTAATAAAGGGAAAAGAATATGGATTAATATTTGCTTGTAAATACATTTTTTAAGTCTCTAGAGAAATTCACATAAAACTAAACACAATGGTATGGGGAAGTGGTTGGCACAAAGACTGGGGAGAGGAGAAGAATCACTTAATATTTTTTTAACTTTTGAATTTTTGACCTGTGAGAATTTATTACCCATTTGAAATGAAGTTTAAAAAGAGAAATTAAGGGGCTAGCAGGCAATGTGGTGGCTAAGGTGGCTGGCATGTATGTGCCCGAAATCCAGAGTGGAGAACGGAGGAGGAGGGATTGTGGTGTGGCCATCCTCCTGGAGGCTGATTTCTCTATT
>NW_006204841.1:859479-879617 GCF_000334495.1 Tupaia belangeri chinensis
TCTCTCTGTCTCTCCCTGTTTCTCTCCTCTCAGGCAGGCATGTGCGCTCTATGGGAAAAACCTGGGGGTTAAAAAAAAAAAAGAGAGAGAGAGAGAGAGAGAAATTAAGAAACTAATGAACTTAAAAAATAAAAAAGAGCAGCAAGTCTTTTCTTCTTCTCATCTTCCTCCTCCTCCTCCTTCTTGTTTGTTTTTTTAAGCAACACCATGAATTTGTTCTGTTGACTCTCCCATGGTCCGGATTTTGCGGGCGTACGTGAATGTACATTAGATACTCCTCTTTCCTCTCTTCTCTGTAAATTGGTAGGGATTGAAGCGCTAGCAGATTTAGATTGGATTTTTTTCAAGACCGCTTCATAGACATGTGTTCTATTGGAGACAGGTGATGTCAAGTTGTCTCCTGGTTTTGTGGCTTCTAGTATTTTTATGGCTTTAAAAAAAATCACTTTCATGTTTGCTCTTCTTGGGATTTACTCTGGTGTATGGTCTGTATGAATATGGTTCTAACTTTGTGTTTTTCCAACTGTTACCCAGCCAATCCAACACCACCTACGGTCTGTCTTTTCTCCATTGATGTAAGACGCCATCTGTACTATGTGTTCAGTTCTCGGATGGATTTGGTTTGTTCTCTTCCATTCATATGTCTGTCCATTCCTGCAATGATTTCATGCTGTCTTAATCTTTAAAGGTCAATGGAACCCAGTCTGCTAGGGCTGTTTGCCCTTACTGCTCTTTTTTCTCAGGGTTGTCCTCACTATTATTTTTTAATGGAATTGCATTTGACTTCTAGGTTAAGAAAAATGGCATCTTGATGATGTCAAGTGTCCTTTTTTTGGAGAGGTTTTTGCTATAGGGCGCATGTGCTCACCAGAAAGACACAGACAGATAGCGAGACAGAAAGCAAGAAATCACCCCCCAGGAAGGATGGCCACGTTGCAATCCCTTCTCCTCCATTCTCCTCTCGGGATCTTGGGCACACATGCACACGTGCCCAGTGCGAGTTTAAGGCACCAGGTCCAGGACTTGAACTGTGGTTGACTACATGGGAGTCCAGTGACATAGCCATTATGCCAACTGCTGGTCCCAATGTCAAGTGTCCTTATCTGAGACTACTGTATGTCTTTCCATTTGGTCACTTGTGTTTCCTTTAAATGTATCATGAAGGGGGCCAGGAGGTAGCAGAGTGGCTGGGGCACTGGATTCCCACATGGCTGAACATGGTTCAAGTCCTGGAGTTGGAGGCTTGAAACTCATGCTGGGTATGTGTGCATGCATGCCCACAATCCCGAGAGGAGAATGGAGGAAAAGGGACTGTGGCACAACAATCCCCCTTAGGGGGGTGATTTCTCACTTTCTTTTGTCTGTCTCTCTCTCTCTGTCCGGAGAGCACGTGTGCCCTATAGCAGAAATCTCTCCCTCTCTAAAAAAAAAAAAAAAAAAAAAAAGTTTCATGGCGTTTTCCTTCATTTGTTTCTTTCACATTTCTATTAAGTTTATGCCTGGGTATTTTATTGTGTCAGCTGTTATATGAGAAGTCTTTTCATGCACTGTATCTTTTTTTATTTGTTCTCCAAAGTTGGAATCTTATATTTGTTAAGAATGAAACCCATGTTTTAGTCATCACTGAATCAAAGACCATGACTGGCCCAGAGGGGGCATGCTGTAAGTATGTGCTTAGCTAACTAGATCAGACCATCCTGTCAGATGGGCAGGGTTTTTTTGATCTAGGAATTTCAGCATGAGATTGCTGGTTGGCTTGGATCATCTTGGTATACCAATCCTGGTATTCCATGGAAGAATGATGGCTGAGAATCAGAGAGGAGAAATACAGATAAGAGAATTTTCAAATCAGTTTTCTTGGCTCTTTTGTGTTGGCTCAATTTGCCTCCATTTCTTTGTGGCCCTCCAGACCTATAATGCAATAAATTTCATTATGGTAATTCTGAGTCATCAAAAAGGGGTAAAACTATGTTCTGTCCACTGTGTTGCTAAGAAAAAACTGAAGCGATCCATTTCAGAAATGATTCCATCAATATCGTTAAACATAATGTGAGAGAGATGCTTTGTTATTTTCTTTCTTTTTGAGAGGTTTTTGCTATAGGGCGTGTGTGCTCGCCAGAAAGACAGAGAGAGACAGAGAGACAGAAAGTGAGAAATCACCCCCCAGGGAGGATGACCATGCCACAATCTCTTCTCCTCCATTCTCCTCTCAGGATCTTGGGCATACACGCACATGTGCCCAGCGTGAGTTTAAGCCACCGGGTCCGGGACTCAAACCGCGGTCAACTTGGGAGTCCAGCGACATAGCCATTATGCCAACTGCTGGTTTTCGAGACGCTTTGTTAATATGCTACGTCCTTATGGTCAGTCAGGTAAGCAAATTGTTGCTATCATTACTTATGCTATCGTATAAACAACTCGGTTTCTTTTTCTGCCCATAGCATTCCTTGTGAGCTTGGGCATTAGGGAATGATCATAGCGAGACAGCACGGAAGTAGTGGAAAAAAGTCAAGCTGAACACCAGGAGTGGGTGAAAGAGTCTCGGCTTCATGAGTAGACACATCAAGACAGCATGGTTATGTGCAGGTGATAAGGTTCTAGACCAGAGCAATGTATTGTCTGTGACGGAAGGAAACTTCCTGGCCTTCCTGAATTTTCTGGCAGCTTCTGGTTCTCCTTTGCCAGAATTGCTGTGTGATCTCCATATAAAAAACAGAACCAGGGGGGCCAGCAATTGGCATGGTGATTAAGGCACTAGAGTCCCATGTGGCCGGCCACCGTTTGAGTCTCCATCTCAGTGACTTGAAATCATGCCCGGCACATGTGCATGCATGCCCAAAATCCCTGGAGGAGAATGGAGGAGAAGGGAATGCATTGTGGCCATTCCCCATCCCCTGGGAGATTTCACACTTTCCCTCTCTAAAAAAGATGAAAAAGCAATCAGGTTTTAGGTCTGGCTCAGTGGCATAGTGGCATATGCTGCTCATGTGATGCTGGAACCTTCTGGAGGATTACAAGTTCAATTCCTTAGTCAACCTGCACAGGTGTGCCCAGGATCCTGGCTAGCTGAAAAGGCTGAGTGGGGGATTGCTGTCAAGGATGCTATTCAGAGTATTCGTCTTTCTTGCTCTCTCACTGTCACTCTCATGAAGTACACTAAAGAAAAAAAATACATTTTTAGCAGAGATCAGCCAGCCTTTGTAAAGGGCCAGATAATGGATAGTTTAGGCTTTCTGAGCCATGCAGATCCTGCTGCAACTATTCACCTCCGTCCCTGAAGTACAAACATAGCTGCAGGCAGTGCTTAAACAAATGATCATGTTCTAATAAAACTTTATTTATAAACACAAGTGTGGGCTGGACCTTGTTTTAGAGACTGACCCGGATTTTGAAATGGTATTTTCCGTGATCATCATCAGGTGTGTTCTGTCTCACCCACGCATCCAGCCTTGGGGAAGGGAACTGTTTTCTAGGCCACAGCCCACCAGCAATCTGCCTGGTAGCCTTTCCCTTTCTCTTTCTTTCTCCTTCCACTCCACCTCCTGTCTCTCTATTCTTGTCTCTTAGGAGCTGCTTTGCCTCCACCTGCACTTCAGTCTTTCTCTCCTAGCGAATTAGCTTACTGAGTGGGAGGTATGGAAGGAGCATCCAGTCAGCCTTGCTGCGTGCTCTCCTTTCACTGTGCACCAGGTTTCCGGTCTTGGTCCCCTGCCTCGCCCCTGTCTTGGGGTCCTCTTGCTACCCCACTTCAAAACTGCAAGTCTGCCATATCTTCCCGATCCAGTTATTTCAGTGGAACTTGATTTTTGATTCTCTCATCTGAAATAATAGATTTTCAATAGTTAAAAAAAAATAACAATACCATCCTTTATAAGAAAAAAGTTCAATCTTCTAACAGAGACAAGATTTCAATACAGTAAGCAATTAATTATCAAATAATCTAACTTAAATAGTTTAACAAATAGTGTAACTACTGTGGCTTACTATAAGTTATATTAAATACAAGGGTACTTTTAAAAATTCATGGAGAGGCCAGCAGATAGCGTCGTGGTTAAGGTGTTGAACTCTCACATGCCCAACTGTGGTTTGAGTCCTGGACCTGGTGGCTTGAAATTCATGCTGGGCACATGTTTGTGTGTGTGTGTGCCCAAAATCTTGAGAGGAGAATGGTGAGAAGGGCTTGTGGCACAGCCATCTTGGGAGAAGGTGATTACTCTCTCTCTCTTTCTGTCTCTCCAGCAAGCACATACGCCTGACAGCAAAAAGTTCTCTTTTAAAAAAATTGTGGGAAATGAAACTTAACTATGAGTTTATTTAGGTAGGAGCAAAAAGTTTTGAAATTCATGCATAATTTTTCATAATACACATTTTCTATGAACTTTTTGAAGACCCCCCCCATATGATTACATGTTAAAATGTAATATTTAGACATTAATTGTTCTTGGTGGAAGATTATATTTATGAGACACATGTGCAGAGCCTTGAAGACTATATAGAATTGAGTCAGAAAAAAAAAAAAAAAGGAGGAAGGACATTCCAGGTGAGGGTATTGTTATGGAAGCAGTGTGTGTGTTTGAGTGCAGTGACGGGAGAGAGTTGGACAGGTGAAGGCACCAGATGGAGGAAGAACCAGAAAGCCACAAGAGGACAGTGGGGACCATCTCATGGTATTCTATGTGACTTAATGAAAACTAAATTTGTTTTTAATTTTGCATAGGTATGTGCACTTGCTGGAGAGAGAGAGAAAGCAAATAACCCTCCAGGGGGAGATGGCCTCACCACAGTCCCTTCTCTTCCATCCTCCTCAAGGGATTTTGGGCACACTTGCACATATGTCTGATGTATTTTTCGAGCTGCCAGGTCTGGGACTCAAATGTGCAGCTGGCCATGTAGGATCTGGCCACCTTAACTACCACACCACAGGCTACCCAGAAAGTTAGTTTTGATATGAGAATGACAGACTAAAAACCAGAGTTCAAGATTCCTATCTCAATCCTGTCATTTAATAAGTATGAGAACTTGGAGTCATCACTTAAAATTCTTGAGCTTAAGTTTCCTTACCTGTCAAAGGGTTAGTAGTATATGTCCTGGAACTATCATGGGGACAAAATAAGAAAATGATATGAATATTATTTTGAAAGTCATAATTAAGTTTCCCTAAAAACATAAGAAACTTCAGGGGCCAGTGAGTGGTGTAAGGGTTAAGATGCAGGCTTCCCACATGGCTGACCATGGTATGAGTTCCAAACCCAGAGGCTTGAAAATCACACCGGGCACCTGTGTGTGTGTGCCCAAAATCCAAGGAGGAGAATGGAAAAGGAATTATGCCGTGCAGCAAGCCATGTAGAATCCAGCTGCTTTAACTGCCATGCCATTGGTTAGCCCTTCCATCTCTTCTACCTTGTAAAGTCAAAGAAAGAAGATGTCATCCATAGACATATACTAGACAGCAAACCTGCCAATGACTTGACCTTGGACTTCCCAGCCTCAAGAAGTATGAGAAAAGTAATTTATGTTGTTTATAAATTACCCAGTTGTGGAGAGTGGCCAGTCTGAGCAAACATGGTGACCTTTAGGCACACGCAAAAACATGATTCCATGAGCAGTCATTTGCAGGGCAATGAACACAATTAACCTATATATATACACTAGTTGCCTGTTGTTATCAAAACTGCACAGCAGTATTGGTCTAAAGGAAGTTACATGTGTTTAATCAGAATTTGCCCAAAAAGATAAAACAAAAACAAAAACAAAACAAGAAACTGACATAGGACTACATGGCACCAGGTATCTTTGCATCTTCAGCTGATTAACATCTGAAAACAACCGACTTTACATTCTACTTTCCTTCCCCTGTTTTCTGCCCATTAAAAGAATAAACCTGGGAACAATTTGGGGCCCTGGCCATCTCCATCAGAAAAGTCGAGTCTACCCAATCTTCACTTTTCTTTACGTATATGTCTTTGTGTGTTTATTTTAATGTTTATTTCTAATCCACAGTGCCACCCCCCTCAAAAAACACATTCAGCCATGTGGGTCCTGGCACCTGGTCTAAAGTATTTTGTTATAGCATCCCAAATGGAGTAAGATACATGTGAATGAACAGATGTTCATTGTACTATGCCATGTATGGATTATCAGTTGAGAAATAACTCACATGCAGCAAACAATCCACAATAAAACTGTATTGAACGTATATCCTGAAGCTTCTTTGTCGATACTAATGTCACCTCTTTCACTCTAACAGTACTGTGCAAGGAAGCTCTGAGTAAAGGGAAGCTTGCCTTTTTTCATTTCATCCAGGGCTAAGGCATGCACCAGCAGCCAGGAGTGCCTCTGTCCCCTCTGCATCCACTCAAGCCCCTGCATCACTCTGTGATTTCTCTCTGGGCATCTTCTTCTATCTTTCTGCTACTCAGTTCCTTTATAATGATGGGAAAACAACTACTAGGATAAACCTGGAGCAAGGATTACTGCTTAGCAATAAGCATACCTTTGCATAAAGGAAAACATGCCCTGTGTTGTTCCCTGCTCTATAGATGTACTGCTTATTGTTGCCTGGCATTTTTTAAATCTTCCATTTAAAGCTTGAAACTGGTCCACCTTCCTCCCCATCTGTTCACCACATTCATTGCTCTAGGCAGGAAGAACTTTATTTCATATAGGTATTCTTCCTGCTTTCGGTTTTATTTCCTTTTCATTCCCCTTTATGATTTAACCTTTCAGTCTTCTGTCGTTTGTACTGGGAAATGTCTTTGGTGCCAGATGAGAATAGGCAGACTTTAGTGACCCTTAGCTTCTTTTATGGAAAGCATTCATGGCTATTCTGCAGATAATTAGCCTTGGGTGATAATCTGACCCTTTCTGATTGAACAGTAGTTGTATATAAATTGCTTATTTCAGCTAGAGGTTCTCAGCACTGTTTGCCCATGCTGGCCTGGGCTGGGAATACAGAGGCACAGGCATTGTTCCTGTCATTGTAGAGGACAGAGTCTCCTTGGGAAGCAGAGGCGTGTGGAGAAGATTAAACTCCAAGTCAGAAGATCCGATTCTGCAGCTCACTTGCCTTACAGCCTTGCACTAGCTCCTTTTTCTAGAGAAATGAATGGATCGACCTGATCAATGTTTTCAGTGTTTCTGAAAGGGCTTGTCACAGAGAACTAAGCTCAAGATCACAAGACTTTTTTCTTTGTTTGTTTTTCATTTGCCAGAGGGCATGTGCACTCATCAGAGAGAGATAGAGAGATGGTGGGAGAGGGAGAAAGCACCCCCCAATGGGGCATGGTCACCCTGCAATTCTTCCTCCTCTTTCCAGCCTATTTGCATTTGGGCTCCTACATACACACTTGATCCGGGACTCAGCTCAGTCGTCCATATGGAATCCAGCAGCCTTAACCTCCATGCCACCTGCTGGCCCCAAGGTCATCTTTTTTTTATTCCCACATATGAGTGAGAACATGCTGTATTTCTCTTTCTGTGCTTGGTTTATTTCATTTAACATAATGTGCTTCAGACTCATCTACGTTGTCACAAATGGTACGATTTCATCCTTTTTAATGGCTGAATATCACATATATATATATATATATATATATATATATATATGTCTACCCACAGCTACCTTCACCTGCTGATGGACGTTTAGGTTGACTCCAAGGCATTTTCAAAATGCCCCAAGTCTCGTTATCTATTATATTTATATGATCCAACAGCTCCACTCCTACTTCTGTTGGAAATGCATACATGTGTCTTTCAAAAGGCATGTTCTAGAACATTGTAATAATACAGATACTGAGAAGACTAGAAACTACCCGGATATTGAGAAAAATACCTGGACTCGTATAAGAAATAGCGAGCGGCAATAGTGAGGGATGGCCCACAGCCCGGCCTGGGGGAGCGGTTGGTAGCAGATGGAACCACAGTGCTGGAAGCCACATGGCCCACTTTGGGTTTGGATTCCCTCTGCCCCACCTGCCAATCTAATTCATATGCTAGAGACCTGGTGTGTTTAAGGGCATGCTTTCAATAATTCATTGCTATTCGTATGTGTATTATGATATAGTAAACTTTAGAGTATCTGCAAACTCGGATTTTAGAAGAAAGAGAATACCTCCCCCTGTTTTCATTAGGTTACATCCTTTAAAAGATACAGCAGGAGCAGAGGAAGAGCTTGTCAAAGCTTCTAGGCACTCTTATCTGACCAAATGCTGTAAGGCAGTAAATCTTGGGCTATTTGTCAAGTCAAAGCTTTCATCAAAAATAGATAAGACATCGAAAGCTGGAGCCCTCTGGATTTGCATAAATCACTTAAGGATTCTGTTCAGGAATCGGGAAATATTACAGAGTTTAAAAACTTTCCTATTGTGAAATGTATATAGAAAGATTATTTCAGAGGTTATTTTTATTTCCTTGGAGGAACAAGAAGGAAATGAGCTTGTTTTATAGTGCTCTTTGTCATTAAGGAACAGCTCACATCTCCATCAGTAAGGAGGAGTTCTTGGAATACTAGAGTTGCTCTCTTCGAGCAAAGGTATTAGACAAACCACTTTCGCGATTAGTCACCGGCACACAAGTTTAGATAAGGTTTCTCCGGACAGTAGCAGCAAGGTGCTAAGTGAAGGTCATACTTCACAGCTCAGTGTGGAGAGGACAGGCCTGTGCTGAGGAGTCCACGTCGCCACTCCCACACCCACACGCCAGTCATTGGCTGCCGATGCAGCTTTTAAGCAAAGATCTAAGCAGCTGTCAAGGGAAAGATAGATGGATTTGACCAAATGAAAGTTAAAGCTTTCGTGTTGCAAAATCCACCATGAGAAGTTAAAAAGCAGACACAATATTTGTAACATATGACAAGTGTTTATATCATATATATATATATATATGTTGACAAGTGTTTATAACATATATATATATATATGGACCAGCCTGTAACCTGGTGGTGAAGGGCACTCGATCCCACATAACCCACTTCATGGTTTGAATCCTGGCCCTAGCAGGTTGAAAAACATGGTGGCAAGGAGGGTGGAGGAGTGAGAAAGTACCCCCATAGGGGACGGTCATGCTGCAATCCCTTCTCTCCCATCCCTCCTTCTGGGATTTTTGGGCACACAAGCATACATGTTTGGTGTGTTTCGCAAGCCTCTGTGTCTGGGGCTTTTCAAACGCACAGTCATGTGGGATCTTGCTGCTTTAACCACCATGCCATGGGCTGGCCCCAAATGTCAGATAGTTTCATTTTTCTTTTTTCTTTGTTCATTCATCCATCTAATATGATCCAGGCATATAGAAGGCATGAAGAATAAGCCACACCAAAGCCATTGACAGGTTGTGCTCCGTGGTGTGATTTACATTTTTTCCTGTTTGCCTCTTCCCTTGCTTGGTCCCAGGACACCAATCACAGGCATAACCCTGACTCCATCACGGAGCTGTTTCATTTAGCCGATTGCATGCCTGGGTGTGTGTGTGTTTAAGAGAGATTTTTGCTGTAGGGTGCATGTGCTCGCCAGAGACTCAGAGGGACAGAGAGAGAGAAAATGAGAAATCACCCCCCAGAGGGATGGCCATTCTACAATCCCTTCTCCTCCATTCTCCTCTCAGGATTTTGGACATGCCTGCACACGCACCCAGTGTGAGTTTCAAGCTGCTAAGTCCAGGACTTGAACTGCTGTCAGCCACGTGGGAGTCCAGTACTGTAACCACCACTCTACCTGCTGGCCCCCATGCCTGAGCTTTATAAAGAGGGTTCTTGGGTCAGTTGTTTGCTGCTTCAGACCATTCCTCTATCTTCCCAGAAACCGAGTTCTTAGCTGAAGTCTGTCTTGCTTTGTTGCACCCCCGTGAGTTCCACCACGGACTGGAGCATCCTGCCACGCAGTCTGCGTGATGGCTGGGCCTGCATCAGGGCTGGCGCTGATAGCAGAGAAGCTCAGATCTCTGTTAGCTGCTCAGCCTGCAAATCAAAGGCCATGTTGTGTAGCTGCCGTTTTCCTCCTGTGTCTGGTGGGCGCATGGAAGGGGGCCGACGATAGTCCAGAGTGCGCGTGCATGTTTTTGACTTTCTGCTCATTAGAGCAGGGGGCCACAGCCCCCAGGTTGCAGACTGGTACTGGTCCACGTCCTGTTAACGGCCGGGCCACGCAGAGGAGGGGAGAGGCGGGCCAGCGAGCTTAGCTTCCTCTGTATTTGCAGCCGCTCCCCCCCACCCCCGTTCGCATAACTGCCTGACCTCCGCCTCCTGTCAGATCAGGGTGGCGTGAGATTCTCCCATTGAACATGTGAGAAATCCCAACGTTCACCCGTCACCCCCATCATTCCATCACCCCCATAACTCCAGTCTGGCTCTGAGGGCAGTTGCATTCTAGTTGCAGGAGCTCAAGCTCAGGGCTCCCACTGGTTCTGCATCAGGGTGAGCTATGAAATTATTTCACTGTTCATTACAATGTATAGTACTAGAAATGAATCACCCTGAAACCAGCCCCCCACACTGGTCCAGTCCATGGAAAACTTGTCCTCCTCGAAACCGGTCCCTTGTGCCAAAAAGGTGACCACTACATTAGAGAACTTCTGTGCTGTGTGAAGCCACCCATCCTCCCCCTCCCCCATTTTTGTTTTGGAGAGGTTTTTGCTATAGGGCGCGTGTGCTCACCAGAAAGACAGACAGACAGGGAGACGGAAAGCAAGAAATCACCCCCCAGGGGGGATGGCCACGCCACAATCCCTTCTCCTCCATTCTCCTCTCAGGATCTTGGGCACACACGCACACGCACCCGGTGTGAGTTTAAGCCACCGGGTCCGGGATTTGAACCTCGGTCAACTACATGAGAGTTCAGCGACATAGCCATTATGCTAACTGCTGGTTCCCCCACCCCCATTTTTAACCTGGGTGCATTTCTGCTCTTTGCAACCAGAATCTTGACTAAAACAAATACATGAAGCATAAGATAAAACATCTTTTTATCGGAACAGCAATGAATGGTTTAATTGACCAAGATAAAGTTTTATTTCTGAAACGTCACTTAACTGAGTCTTAGAGAAGTTTTTTGTGCTTGCTCAGTTAATACTGAGTCACCGAGGGAATGAGTGAAGAAAAGTCCCGATCCCTCCCAGTTCCTCTGCCTCTGGGTTCATCAAGGAACTTTTATTTCCCTATGGAAACCAGCATTTCTCTTCCACGCTCGAGGAGTGAGTGTATTAACTAGTGGCTGCTGTGGTGCGGGCCTGGTGGAGACGCTGGGAATGTACAGATAAGGAAGGCTGGACCTTGTCCTCCAGGAGCTCCTGCCTTCACGGGGGAGACAGGTAAATAAGCTCGTAATGATACAGGAATTTTTTTTTTTTTGGAGAAGTTTTTGCTATAGGGCGCATGTGCTCGCCCGAAAGACAGAGACAGACAGAGAGACAGAAAGCAAGAAATCTCTCCCCCCCACCCCCAGGGGGAATGGCCACGCTGCAATCCCTTCTCCTCCATTCTCCTCTCAGGATCTTGGGCATACACGCACCCGGCGTGAGTTTAAGTCACCGGGTCAAGGACTCAAACCGCAGTCGACTACATGGGAGTTCAGCGACATAGCCATTACGCTAACTGCTGGTCCCATGATACAGTAAATTTTATAGTAACTGCAGTTTGGGGGAACACTGGATGCTATGGAAACACATGGGTGCAGCATCTGATTAGCTGTTGGCAAAGCTCTGGGAGGCAGTCGAGGAAGGCATTTTGTAGGAGGCAGCACCTGAGATGAGACCATAAGGATGAGTAGGACTTAGCGGAAGAAGCAGAGGAGGGGGTCCCAGATGTGTGACCACGCATGAGCAAATAGAAGGTGACAGAGTCCATTTCTTCCCTGCGAAAATATGTAGCTTTGTTCCCCCAGTGTGCCTTTCAGGATAAAGAGAGTCGCCTTGAATCCAGGTATTTAAATTTACTTACCTAACAAGGCATTTCTCAATTTTATTTTGAACCACAAAGGAAGACACAAGCGTCTGGAACTGCCTCTGTCCCTGCTGGTCTCTGTGCTCATGGAGGTCATTTGAAAGGGAAGCGGAAGAATCCATTATGGATACAGTGAGTGTCGGGGACGGAGGCTGACCTCACAATCGCGCTTCTTGGATATCGTCACAGATGAGCTTTTTAAAGATCACTTAAAAACGAAATACAATTAGTGGTTACTTTGTGGAGACCCTGAGTATAGACCCGCAGGATGAACGGAAAAATAAAACTGTCCTTATTTTAAGCAAATGGACATTTGTGGCTTGAAATAAAATATCCAAGGGACAGCATCATAAACAGATGAAAAAATATTTCCCGTTTCGAGATCATAGGGTGAAGCTATTTTCACTTTGGTCTGCTTTTTCAAATCCCCTAAATAATAAAGAGAACAGCATACAGGCAAACTGAATCTTTGAAGATGCTTGGACACGTGTAACCAGAACTCGAATTTATGAGGACTAAAAAGTAACAGAGGAATGGGACCAGCAGTTGGCGCAATGGCTATGCCGCTGGACTCCCATGTAGTCGACCGTGGTTTGAGTCCCAGACCCGGTGGCTTAAACTCACGCCAGCCGCGTGTGCGTGCGTGCCCAAGATCCCAGGAGGAGAATGGAGGAGAAGGGATTGTGGCATGGCCATCCCCCCTGGGGGGTGATTTCTCGATTTCTGTCCCTCTCTGTCTGTCTGTTGAGCTCACACGCCCTATAGCAAAAACCTCTTCAAAATAAAAAGTAACCGAGAGGAACAGTAAGGGGGCAGGAAGGTCAGGTCTAAATGATCATAAGGGCAAGCACCCAATGAAGCCCTGAGAAGCTCAGAAGTAAAGACATCCAGGACCATAGGAGGTGGGGCAGGTGGGAGGCAGAGGACAGGCATTTTAGGAGGAAATCTGCTCAAGGAGCTGTTACACCCCTGCTCCCCACCCCCATCCACACAGACAAGGAGCCAGGCCTCTCTGCCCCCACATGAAATCAGACGCTTGTTCTCTGGAGAAGAGAAATCAGAGGACCTCCAGACGCTGAGCTACCAGACAAGAAGGTAGGAGTGAGGGCAGGAGGTGAGTTTACGCACTCAGCAGTGAATACGCACACCTGGCCTGACCGCTCAGGGGTTGAAGGATAGCCCTCTGGAGCACACAAATCACCCAGAGAAACACCTGTAGATACTGACATGTTTGAGTCTGTGTTCATGGAAGTCATTTGAAAGGGAAGTGGAGAAATCCATTATCTCTAGGAGGGATAATCATGCTGCAATCCCTTCTCACGGGATCTTGGGCATGCACGCACATGTGCCCAGCATGAATTTAAGCCACTGGGCTTGGGACTTGAACCGCAGTCAACTACGTGGGAGTCTAGCAACAGCCATTACACCAACTGCTGGCCCCACCAATATTATTTTTTAAATTTGCTATAGGGCACATATGCTCACCAGAAAGAGACAAAGAGAGAGAGAGAGAGAGAGAGAGAGAAAGTGAGAAAGCAAGCCTCCAAGTCCGGTACTCGAACCATGGTTGGCTATGTATTATTATTTTTTTAAGAGTGTTTTTTGCTATAGGGTCTGTGGTCTGTGCACTTGCCAGAGAGACAGAAAGTGAGAAATCACACTCCCACACAAGAGGGAAGGCCACGGCACAATCCCTTCTCTTCCATTCTGCTTTTGAGATTTTGGGCACGCATGCACATGTGCCCAGCGTGAATTTCAAGCTACTAGGTCTGGGATCCGGACTGTGGTCGGCCAGCGACGTAACTGTTACGCCATCTGCTGGTCCCCAGCCGTGTACTCTTACGACTAAGCATAATATAGTCACTTTGGTTCTTTTCTGTCAAGTGTTTCCTGTGGGCAGGCAATCATCGGTGAATGAGTGAAGGGCGACTCTAATGGAAAGACTCTGCCGATTGTTACCGATACATCTTTGCTAGCGGTGTCGGTACTCTTTAGAATGCCTATGTGAATACCCCCAGACTCCTGGAAATCTCCCTGGGTCGGAGACTGCTAAGACATGTTTCTATATGCCACAAAATAATAAAAACAAAACAACAACCAGAAACAGATACCTGCAGCCATGTTTGCTGATCTTCTGGACTAAAGCTTTGGGTCCTTTGGATCCCTCTAATGTAAAAGGGGAACGGTAGTTTTCCATTTTCTGCACTGGCTTGAATTAATCTTCAGAAATGCTCAAGCAGAGCTTTTCTCTAAGGAGCGTTGCCCCGCGTGCTCTGCTGCAGCAGCCCCAGCTCCTGCTGGCACGCTGGCGTAGAGTGATTCATCGCTCCGGCCGGGAGAAAGTGTCTCCTGAAGCCGGGGATAAGAGCAGAATGCCTCATGCCAGGTCCCGGTTCCTATAATCTCTCTCGAACACTCACTCTCCTCCATAAAAGACAAGTACTGAGTAAGTATCTGACGGTGGCTTGAGGCGTCGAATCATTGCACTGAAGGTCGCTGGTGTATGGACAGGTTTCGCTCCCCTGCCTGCACCTACTTGCTTTTTTTCCTCTCTCGAATAAGGGTCAGGAAAAACACAGGCCGTGGTGCGTTCCATGTCTTAGTCTCTTGCCAAGAAGCAATGGCTGGCATTTGCCCCGGTACATACTAACGGCGAGCGGCGTGGGCAGCAGGCACTGGCCGAGGTCTGCGGGGCAGGAAGGCTGAGTGTGGCAGATCCTGCTGGTCCGGGCGCTCAGCTGGATTTCACGCTCCGCAGTGCGGCCCCAGCGAATCATTACTTCTCTGACATGGGCCATGAGAGACTTCCTTGACACGCCATTTTCCTACCCTCCAGAGTTAAAAATTGCTCCTTAGAACTAAAGTGTCTTAATCTCTTTAATCTCCTTTCCTTTTTCATTGATAATTTTTTTGAAAGGTTTTTACCATAGGGCACACACTCACCAGAGAGAGACAGAGAGACAGAAAGCGAGAAATCACCCCCCGGGGGGGATGGTCACGCCGCAGTTCCTTCTCCTCCATTCTCCTCTCGGGATCTTGGGCATGCACGCACACGCGCCTGGCGTGAGTTTTAAGCCACCGGGTCCAGGACGCGAACCGTGGTCGACTACGTGGGAGTCCAGCGACATAGCCATTATGCTAACTGCTGGTTCCCCTCTCCTTTCCTTTTTCATTGATAATTTTTTTGAAAGGTTTTTACCATAGGGCACACACTCACCAGAGAGAGACAGAGGGAACGTGAACAATCACAACCCCCCTCAGGAACGGCCACACTGCATTCCTTTGTCCTCTCTTCCCCTCCTAGGATTTGGGGCATGCACACACTCATGCCTGGCATGATTTTCAAACCACTGGGTCTGGGACTGGAACTGTGGTTGGCCATGTGGGAATCTAGTGCCTTAACCACCATGTCACGTGCTGTCCACCCCCTGACAATCTTGTAAAGATTATCCCTTTTGGGGCCACCTGTGGACAGTGAAAGTTAGTGAAATAGTTGATGCGTAACTCATCAGGGTCAGAGAGGGAAGCCTGCGTGTCGCGTGTCACCAGGAGGGCAGTTAGGCTGTCGCACACTGTTTCTCAGAGCAACTGTCAGAGCCAGAATGCTGGGGCAGATGCTCCATGGGCCGTTCGCCCTTACTGGAATTAGAACTGTGTCAGAAGCCCGCCCAACGGCACCTGTGCCTAACCCGACTCACATCTTAGAAGTTCTTATCCCAGCACACCCAGGGCCCGCTGAGCCCAGGCGGGCCTCCCATACTCCCAGTCTGCTGAGTCTCCCACTGGAACAGTTCACCAAATGGAAGAATCTCGTATGTGTGGTTAGAAAACCTGAGGCTTCCATCAGCCGAGGTGAGTGGAATGTGAGGGAAAGACCTCAGAAACTGGGAGATGGGCAAAAAATAGTACTCCATGTTCCCCTGATGACATCAGGGTCTGGCTTCCAGCCTCCGGCCTCCATGCAGCAGTTTTCTACAATGACGTGGCCCCCGAAGTGGATTATCAAAGTACCTGTATACTCCAGAGTTCATTCCTGGTGGCCCTCTCTAAGTCATTCTTACTGCTTTGCTTGCTTTTTTCTGTGTGTGCGGTTTTTTTGTTTGTTTGTTTGTTTGTTTGTTGCTATAGGGCGTGTTGTGCTCACCAGAAAGAGAGAGGGAAAGTGAGAAATCACTCCCCAGGGGGATGGCCATGCCGCGATCCCTTTTCCAGTCTCTTCTCAGATTTTGAGCACATACAGGTGTCCGGCATGATTCTCGAGTTGCCGGGCCCAGGACTTGAACCACAAAGCTAGCCATGTGGGATCTATTACCTTAACTGCCTTGCATTTTAATAAACTGTGATGAATGCGCGAAGGGGGTTACATCATTCCCGGGACTAGGGAGCTGCGTGAAATCAAGCTTTGTGCTCTGTGGCCAGCACCTGTCCCAGGAGTGGTGGGAGAGGCAATGCTAAACACCACTGGGGCTGCCAGTAGATGGCGTGGTGGCTAAGGCGCTGAACCCCCCACATGGACAATTGCAGTTTGAGTCCTGGACCTGGTGGCTTGAAAATCATGCTGGGCTAGGGACCAGCAGGTGGCGTGGTGGTTAAGGTGCTGGACACTCCCATATGGCCGACCAGGGTTCAAGTCCTGAATCTGGCGGCTTGCTTTCTCACTTCCTCTCTCTCTCAGTCTCACCCTCTGTCTCTCTGGTCAAACTAAAATAATAATAATAATAAATGAATAAATACAATAAAATACATAATTATTTAAAAAAGAAAAAACAAAAGAAAAGAAAATCATGCTGGGCACGTGTGTGTGTGTGTGTGCCCAAAATCCTGGGAGAAGGGACTGCAGTGTGGCCCTGTCTCCCGGGGAGTGATTTCTCACTCTTCCTCTCACTGTTTCTGTCTCTCTCAAGCGAGTGCATGTGCCCAATGGCAATAAATAAACACCGCTGTGACATGAGCCCGTTTTACACACCCCTCGTCCCCTGCCTCATAAGCTGAGGCTGGAGCCCAGGTGTACATGGTGTCTTTTGAAACTCTGGAGCGATGAGCACTGCACGAGCAAGCGCTGCTGTCCTGGCAGCGGGCTTTCCCTCTGCGTCGTCTCCCGTGTTAGGAGTAATTGATATTTTGTTAGCTACTTCTCCAGCTGTGTGACCTGGCAGGTGCCGAGTGGCAGCCGACGCTAACTCGGGAATCTCAAGGAAAGCTCATTTTGGATTTCAGAGTCCCATGAGAGATCGTTTCCTCTCTCCTCGTCATTGGAAGCCTTCCAATTAGCAAGTTGGAGAGGAAAACTGAGCTAGAGAATCCGGTACTGAAACTCAGGAGTGGATTTTGCATGGGGCGCTTCATGCTTACAGCTCTCCACAGTATTTGATCAAGTTCTTAGTGTAGGAGCGTGGATTCTGTGAGGCTGAGGATGGATCCTGCATGGCACACCCAGGATGAGTGAACCCTCACGGCAGTGCCACGGCGTGGAGTCGATCCCGGCAGCAGTGGGCCGTGGGGTCTCATTAAAGATTACGCAACTTGGGAACCAGCAGTCAGCGTAATGGCTATGTCGCTGGACTCCCACGTAGTCGACTGTGGTTCGCGGCCCGGACCTGGTGGCTTAAAACTCATGCCGGGCGCATGTGCGTGCTTGCCCAAGATCCCGAGAGGAGAATGGAGGAGAAGGGATTGCGGCGTGATCATCCCCCCTGGGGAGTGATTTCTTGCTTTCTGTCTCTATGTCTCTCTCTGTCTGTCTGGCGAGCGCACGTGCCCTATAGCAAAAACCTCTCCAAAAAAAAAAAAGATTACGCAGCTTACCCTCCAGATCTTCCTACAGACAGACCAGGGGCATTGCTCATTTCCCACCGAACAGTCAGGGCATTGCGGAGGACGGCTCAGTGCGGCTTGTTTTCAGAGAGCTTCCTTCATTCAGATTAATAAAATATTTCTCAGGCCGGTCCCATACAAATACAGAGGAAGCTGTATTTCACATGGCCAACCAGAGTTTGAGTCCCCACCCTGGCATTCTGAAAGACACCCTAGGTACCCAAGATCCTGATAGGATGGGGAGTAGGAGAAAAAGGATTGAGGTGTAACCAGGCCTTAGTAGGGGAACTGTCTTTCTCTTCTCTTTCTTTCCCTCTTCCATGCTCGCGTGCACCCAAACATCATGCCAGGGATTTATATGTGCATGCCCAAAGTCTCAAGAATGGAGTAGAAGGGATTGTGGCATGGCCATCCCCCACGCGGGGGGGGGGGGTGATTTCTCTCTCTGTCTCTCTTCTTCCAGTGAATATGCCCTGTCACAAAATTTTTAAAAATTTAAAATTTAAAAAATAAAAGAAAGATTGGGGCCTGCGGGTGGCAGGATGGTTGAGAGCACTGGACTCCCTCGTGGCCGACCGAGGTTCAAGTCTTGGACCTGGTAGCTTGCTTCTCACTTCTCTCTGTCTTTCTCTTTTCTTCTCTAGTCAAATTAAAACAAGTAAATAAAGCTAAATAAAATGATAATATAAATAAATAAATAAAAGGAAGAAAGGAAAGGAAAAATTTCTCAAAATAATTCTTGTCTTGATTCAGAGCTGGCATCTAACTAGGAAAAATGCACCTTCCAGGGGCCTGGTATCGCCCCCTACATGGAAGACTCTGTTTTGAACCTTTAGTAATTGCTTGCTTTGGGTGAGCTGGGACAGCAAACCCACAGGGAAGTGTGAAGTGGCTGCTGAGCTCCCGCCAGTTAGGTAGGTCACATACCTAGTGCAGGAAGCGAAGGCCGTGAGCCTGCTGTCCGCGTGGAGCTCACAGTCTGTGTGGTTCGTATTACACACTTCCTAACGTATTTATTCTTTGTCTTCTTCTTTCTCTCATTTTGATTCCATATATCATACTCTTCTTTCCCTTCTCCTCTTCTTCATCTCTTTTCTCTCTCTTTTCCTTTCTTTCTTTTTCTCTTTCTCTTTTTTAGAATAGCTAAGAAATACCATTTAAAGGTCGAGACATACCCAGTCATTACCTCGAATTCTTTCCTTTGTGTGTGGTAGAGTGTGTGCATGCACCCATGAGAATGAGGCAGAGGCAGAGACCATGGATGGCCCTTCGAAGGGTCTGGTCACACCCCCACCTCCTCCCTCCCGTCCTCCAGTCCTTCGAATCTTGGGCACTGGCATGTGCCTGGTGTGTTTCAGGCTGCCTGGGCCAGGGATCCGAACCGCAGCCACCATGTGGGATCCAGTCTCTCTTGAGCGTCACATTACCACTGTATCATGGAGCTGGCCCTCAGTGATCTTTGAATATCGGGTTGTCAGAAAAGTCATGATGTATTTTTTTCTATGTGTTTTTATGCAAAAATGTGTCATGACTTTTCCGACAACCAAATACTAGCTAGGACTGTGCTAGCTAATGTTTTCAGAGTACTTAGAGCACGCTGGCCATTCTGCTAAACGCAGTATCAGATTGGATCCTTATAAGCCGATATGCTCTGTGTTACTGTTACGATTTCTCTTTACGGACTAGGGAACAGAAATTTAAGAGATCATGGAATTTGAGGTCAGCAGGTAGCATAGTGGTTGGGGGGTGGGACTCTCCCATGGCCAACTGTGGTTTGGGTCCCACACCTGGCGGCTTGCTTTCTCACTTTCCCTCTCTCTCTCTCTGGTGAGCACATGTGCCCTAGAGCAAATCAAATAATGATGATGATGATAATAATTAAATACATTTTTTTTAAAAACAGAAGCTTATGGAACTTGCTAGAAGTCTCATAGCTAGTTAGATAACTGAGACACAAGTCCAGTGCCTGACTGCAGAGCTTGAAAGCCTAGAATAGAATGAGCTCTCAACTTTAAAGCACACGCTTGGGATGTAGCACAGCGGTTAAGAGCGGACATTTGGGATTACACAGCCTTGGTTTCCACCTCCGCATAGCTGATGATTAACTGTGTAACACAGGGCCAGTTGTTTCGCCTCCCTGAGCCTCCATTTTGTCATCTATAAAATGTGGGGAGCGGTGGTGAGATGTTACCTAAAGCTCTCAGCCGGGCACATGGCCAAAGTTTAGGAGAGTTTACTGATATTATTATGGGGAAAAGTAGCCCTTGTTCCTTCTGCAACCAATGGTATTTTTTTTTCTTTTTTTTTAATTTTTATTTTTATTATCATTATAATCTTCTTTATATTACATTGGATTACATATAACTTTACATTGTATTACATTGTTTTTTCAAAA
>NW_006204841.1:879675-882719 GCF_000334495.1 Tupaia belangeri chinensis
GGGGGGATGGTCACGCCGCAATCCCTTCTCCTCCATTCTCCTCTCGGGATCTTGGGCACGCACGCACACACGCCCGGCGTGAGTTTTAAGCCGCCGAGTCCGGGACACGAACCACAGTCGACTACGTGGGAGTCCAGCGACATAGCCATTACGCTAACTGCTGGTTCCCCCAACGTCATTTAATTACAAACATATTTTGAAATATCTTTACTGTCCTCAGTAACCATTGGGGTTTTATCATGATAACAGCGTCTAAAGATTTCTTGAATCCATTCCTGTCTCCATCCTGTGCAGCTGGTAGCAAGTTCTAAAATTCCCAACACGATGTGTGAAGAAGCCTAGTAAGTACTATACTTCTGTCAGTGTTTAGTGATTCCAGAATTGTCTCCTTCTATCTTTTGCCTGTCCTGGTGCTGAATAAATACTATGGATGTCGGACAAGGGAAGGGACCCCTGAAAAACTGTAAGAAAATAGCAGAGTACCCCCTTCAGTGAGTCTTCTGATGTGAGTACCTGCTTGGTCAGGGGACTAGACAGCAGAGTCGAGTCAAGAGACCAGGCCAGCAGGTGGCATGGAGGTTAAGGCACTGGGTCCCACATGGCCAACTCTACAGTCCAAGTCCTTGACCCAGTGGCTTGATAAATACTCTGGGTGAGTGTGTGTACATGCCTAAAACCCTAAGGGGAGAATAGAGGAGAAGGGATTGCAGTGTGGCCTTCCTCGTATAAGAGGGTGATTTCTCACTTTCCCCCTTTCTCTGTCTCTCTGTCTCTCTCTCTGGTGATTGCATGTGCCCTATGGCAAAAATCTTAAAAAAGGAAACAAGATGTCGAGGGTCCTGGTTTCTGCATCCCTTGGCATCTGACCTTCCTCTGCTCTGGTCGGACGTGGAAATCAGGTCGTGACATCACTCACTCACAACTCCTTGAAATTATTATTTTTATTTATTTATTTCTTCTGAGAGAGAGAGGAGAGAGAGAGAGGAGAGGCACTCCCATCAGTGTCTTTACCACTGTCCACGCCCAGCCTCAGCTAGCCTGGATCATAGACACATGCATGAACACCCAGCTAGCACAGGGACACCTCGGGATGTGAACCCAGAACCTTCCCGCAGAGGATTGTGTTACCAACACTTTTTAAATCCTTTAATATGTACTCAAAAAATAGCAAGTGAGGGACCAGCATTTAACGTAATGGCTATGTTGCTGAACTCCCATATAGCCGACCATGATTTGAGTCCCGGACCCGGTGGCTTAAACTCACACTGGGCGCATGTGTGTGCGTGCCCAAGATCCCGAGAGGAGAATGGAGGAGAAGGGATTGTGGCGTGGCCATCCCCCCTGGGGGGGGGTGATTTCTCACTTTCTGTCTCTCTGTCTCTCTCTGTCTTTCTGGCAAGTGCATGCGCCCTATAGCAAAAAAACAAACAAACAAACAAAACACCTCTACCCCCCCAAAAAAAGAAAAATCAAGTGATACGATTCAGCAGAAATGAATCTGGTACATGCAGATTTGGGTTTTCCAGGCAGGAATTTTCTATTGAAGGTAGAGCATATACAAAGGTAAAGCGTTGGCCCAGCCATGAGGGTGTGAGCTGCTAAGATGTGCTCCCTAGGCTGGGACCACATGGGGGCCTGGGTTCAATTCCTGGCCCAAATTGGAGGCTAGGTGTAGTGGCACGTTCTTATCCCAGCAGCTGGGGAGTCTGAGGCAGGAGGAATGCAAACTCTGTGCCTGCCCGGCCAACAGAGCGAGACCCTGCCTTTAAAAAAGAAAAAGAAAAGCAGGCCAGCCCGTGGCATGGTAGTTCAGGAGGCTGGGTCCCATATGGCTGACTGCCTGGTTCAAGTCCCAGACCCAGTGGCTTGAGAGATGCCCCAGATGCATGTGCATGCATGCCCAAAATCCCGAGAGGAGAAATGGAGTGAGGATTGTGGGGTGGCCATCCCTTATGGGGAGTGCTTTCTCACTTTCTCTTTCTCTCTTTCTATGTCTCTCTCTCTTTCTTTTTTTTTAAAAAGAATTATTTATTTAATTTTATTTATTTATTTGTTTATTTATTTATTTATTTATTTATTTATTTATTTATTTTAATTTAACCAGAAAGACAGAGAGAGAGAGAGAGTGAGAGAGGGAAAGTGAGAAAGCAAGCCACCAGGTCTAAGACTTGAACCGTAGTTGGCCATGTGGAAATCCAGCGCCCTTATCCACCACACCACTTGCTGGCCCCTCTCCCTGTCTCTCTTACGCAAACTACCATGCCCTGTAGCAAATGAAAAGAAAATGTAAAGTATAATGTTTTCTTAAAATTATGTCCCAAACCAAGCTCTGAAGTCACTGTAGCTCATGATTAATAGCATTTTTTTCTTTCTTTAAAGTAGATTTTGTTCAATTCTGGTAGACTTCTGGTACTTGCGGCACGAAATGATCAAAGCTGAAGTGGAGGCTTCAGCAGTGTGAGTACCAGCTCTGGCGTTGGCAGCGCATGAGAGCTGATTTCATCGCTCTGGCAGCTTTCGGCCTGTCTTCGCAAGACTTTCTCATCTTCGTGCAGCCCGAGCGACTGCCATGTGTGCAAAGGCTTGAGACGATCGCTTGTTGACTCTTGCATCCAAATACCCAGTTTACTAGAAACTATGGCAATCTTTCTTGATCAACATTTCTCAAATACTCTTACTTGATCCAAGGCAAGAAATATGTTTTATGTCAGAACATACGTGTCTATCAGTTTACATAGACACACTCACTTAAACACTAGAAACACGTGTTATGAAATGGTACTCACCCCATTCTATATTTCACTCCATTCTCTTCCCCTCTGTTCTACTTAATTTTATAGGAATGTTGGTCATGACCCACTACATTGATCACAAGGCCCACCAAGTAGACTATCCCCCACTGAAGAAAAGTGGCCTTAGGCGTCCCCTTAGTCCAGAAGAACACCTCCCTTCCTGGGCATCACATGACCTCAGGAGAACAGTCTGTGCAGCCAACTCCCGGACACACACAGCACCGCCATACCACCACCAACACCACCACCAGA
>NW_006204841.1:882767-892869 GCF_000334495.1 Tupaia belangeri chinensis
TCCCTAGCGAGTTTCCAATATTTTTTCTCATAGGAGGGCAGAATCATAAGAAACATGTGACTTTTGTGAAGCACCATACTTTTCTTCTAAGTTTCTGAGTGTAGCTGGCATCAGGAACTCAAGAATTACCGTGACATGGTGGTTCTATCTCAGTACTCCGTACAGAGTAGCGCTGCGGCGATCAGTCGGAGTTCCAGAGCTGCACTGAATACAGTGGAAATAGGGTCATGACAGAAATAGCATCAGGGGGTTGGCAGGTGGTGTGGCTAAGGCACTGGACCCCCACATGGCCGACTGAGGTTCAAGTCCTGGGCCTGGTGGCTTGCTTTCTCTCTTCTCCCTCTCTCTCTCTAGTCAAATTGGGGGGGGTGGGAGATAATAAGAGTTAAAGGGGGGGGAGATAATAAGAGTTAAATTAATAATTCTTAAAAGAATAAAAAGAAGTAACATCAGCCCGTGATGGACAGGGTAACACCAGTTCCCACATGGGCCATGTGTAGGGCACAGGACGTAAAGGTGGAGGAGTACTGGGTGGAGCAGGCATCTACGCAGGGCACATGTTCCTGGATATATAAGACACCGAGCCAAGCAGACAGGCAGGTACAGGGTGAACACTGTGTGGACATGCTGGGGAGGCTGGTGGTTGTCGCTGGCCTCTGAGTCCAAGGCTGCCTGAGGCCCATCTGACCTTGGCCCCAGAAATAGAACCTCAGGACAGAGGGTGTCTGGGTAGCTGATGTCATCCCTGGTGTCTTGGAGGTGTGTATGCAGGCGGGTCTGCACATTATGCCCAAATTCAAGGTTCGTACGGTAGTCACCAGTCTCAGGAAACCTCACTGCTCAGATCCCAGGGTGGCAGTGGGGGCAGAGCTGAGGAACTAGAACTGTGACACTGTTCCTTTTCCTTTTTCAATCCTAGGAATAGGGACCTGAGTCCTGACTCTAGTGGGATGGCTTGTCTCCTACCAGCTTGCATATAGTTGCCCTCCCCAGCCTTGAAGGTCTTTAATTTTTCTGAGTCACCTCAAGGGCAACAAAACTAGCATAACTTCTTTCATTTTTGTTTATTTACTTTTTAGAGAGTAATTTTTTTTTTGCTCTAGGTTGCGTGACCTTGCCAGAGAGACAAAGCGAGAAATCATCCCCCGGGGGATGGCCACACCACAGTCCCTTCTCCATTCTCCTCTTGCGATCATGGGCATACTTACACACACACACACACACACACACACACACACACACACATGCCCGGTGTGAGTTTCAAGCCACCAGGTCCAGGACTCGAACTGCAGTCGGCCATGTGGGAGTCCAGTGACATAACCATTATGCCACCTGCTGCTGGTCCCTTTTCTTTGTTTGTTTTGTTTTTTTGTTAAGTTTATTGTCTTTATCCTGAATAGAGTCATAGAAAATTGTTTGGTTTAGCTCTCAGCAGCCCACTCCTGGGCTCTGAGGAAGCTTGCCTTCTTCTGGGCTACCCGATCTTTCTTCTGGGCAAGGGACATCTTGGGACGATTCCACCTCTTCTTTTTAACTTCTTTCTTGGGTTTCTTATCATGGACTGGGTTCTCTCATATAGCAGTGTGAGCTTTCTTATACACCTCCTCCATGTCTGGAGTTACACTGTTCTTTATGTACTGAGAGAACTGTTTCTTGTAAGCGTCTTCATCTTCTTCCATTAGGTATCGCATGTAGTCTGCATCGTTCTGGCCCATGATGTGCTTCCGATGGACTTCTGCATTAAATGCCTTGCTTTCAGGATCATAACCAGGGGATCGTTTGGTCCTGTGAGGGATAGATAAGCCTCCATCCACCGCTCCCTTCAGGGCCCCAAAAACTTTATTGCCAGTGGTGGTTCTGGCAACAGGTGAAGGCCCCAGGTTGACCACTGATGCTTTCTCCATTGTACTTGTCTCCGGTCACTTCCACTTGACCTTCATAGATCTTGTCCATGCCAAACCTACTGAGAAGCCTGCGGGCCAGGAGCAGGCCAGTACAATACGCTGCAGCATCATTTGTCAGGCCAACCTTCACAGCGTGTTTTGGTAGTTCGTGTGCATAAGCTGCGCAGACGTATCATACCCCCTTCTACACGGGCATGAGTGATCTGACAAATGAAATCTCTGTTAGTTACACGAACTATCAGCCTGTATTTGGGTGTGTTGTACTTAATTTTATCCAGGATCACCAAGCGTTTCCGAGCATAGTAATCAGTTTTACCCTCTCGTTATCTTCTAAATTTCACTTGGTATCTCTTAAAGTAGGCCTTATTCTTGATGACTTTAACAAATCCCATCCTGCGGAACAGAGACCCATGGCCACAGCCGACCTCCTGGTCCTTTATTTTTATTTTTAAAAAAATTCTAAACTTTGTTTTAGAATTATTTATTTAATTTTATTTATTATTATATATATATATTTTTAAATTCTCTATAGGGCACATGCATTCACTAGAGAGAGACAGAAAGAGAGAGCAGGAAAGTGAGAAAGCAAGCTGCCAGGTCCGGGACTCAAACCACCGTCAACCATGTGGGAGTCCAGTACCTCAACCACCATGCCACCTGCTGGCCCCAAACTAGCATGGAATGGAGAAAACAAAGTAAATATAATTGATAGGTAATCATTTAATGAGCCATTTATATTCCAAACTTGCCTACTTTTAAAGAAATGATTCCTAGAACTTAGAACTAGGAGGGACTTTAGATAATATATACTTTAGTCTACTCATTTTACAGATGGGGAAACTGAGGTCATGAGAAGCTAGAAAAATGGCAGAGGTCTCTAATCCCAGATCCCTAAGACTCCAGAGCTTGCTTCACATTTCAATGCCTCTGGACTGAAAGAGAATGTATCCTTGTTTTAAGAATAGTAAACATGGGACCAGCAGATGGCATAATGGCTATGTCCCTGGACTCCCATGTAGTTGAGCACGGTTCAAGTCCTGGACGTGGTGATTTCAACTCATGCCAGGCGTGTGTGTGCGTGCCCAAGATCCCAAGAGGAGAATGGAGGAGAAGGGATTGCAACGTGGCCATCCCCCCTGGGGAGTGATTTCTCACTTTCTGTTTCTCTATCTCTCTCTGTCTTTCTGGCGAGTGCACGTGCCCTATAGCAAAAACCTCTCCAAATAAATAAATAAATAATTTTAAAAAAGAAATGGTAAACAAAAGTGTCATAGTTTTTGCTACTGATCATGGACTCAGTGATGCTAAAGCTAAAAAAACTAAGCAAACAAAACCACCTGCAATGAAAACCCCAGGTAGATTTGCCCAAAGGGGCTGCATTTAGGCAACAGAAATTTGAGCTGTAAAGTGTGTGGTTCAGGAAAGACTTTTCTGAGCTTCCCTGATATTAGCTGTGGAACACCCATGGTGCTCCTCATGGGGGTTAGACAGTGGGACTGTGTGTGGCAAGATTCCTGTCATCATAAGGCAACCCAGGCTGGGCCACGAAAGTGATGGGGAACCATGAAAGGACAAGGGACAGCTTTGGGGGTTTTCTTATACTGCATCACATGAACTGCTGCAGATAGGCGTCTGCCTCGAGCTTAGGCAGGCCCCCTCGCGGTGACTCACAGCCCCAAAGTATGCTTTTGGGGTGTTGGAACAAAGCTCTCCATCCTATACAGGTAACTCCTTCTTTTATTATTTTTTTTAGAGAAATTTTTGCAATAGAGTGTGTGTGCTCGCTGGAGAGACAGAGAGAGAGAGAAAAAAAAAGAGAAAGTGAGAAATCACCTCCCAGAGGGATGGCCATGCCACAGTCCCTTCTTTATTCTCTTCTCGGGATTTTAGGCATACATGCATGTGCATCTGGTGTGAGTTTCAAGCTTCCTGGTCTGGGACTCAAACTGTGGTTGACCATATGGGAGTCCAGCAGTTTAAACACCATGCCACCTGCTGGCCCCTGTAATGTTTCTTCTTTAAAGAAACAGCTTTAGGCTTGCTTATGGAGATGGGCTGGTGGAGATGGGCTGCCTATGACCCGAGCTGCCCATCTGAACTGGGTGTTGTCTGAGCCTCTGGGCCACGCAGGTGGGTGGTGCTGCAGCACTCGATCACTGAGCAGACCAGGCTTGGGAAGGTCCTGAAGCCATAACGCACTTGAAGGGGTTGTGGCCCAAATGCCCATGGTCCATCTTCATCTTGCTGCATTTTCTTTTCTTTTTGGAGAGGATTTTGCTATAGGGTGCATATGCTCACCAGAAAGACAGAGACAGAGAGACAGAAAGTGAGAAATCATCCCCCAGGAGGGATGGCCATGCTGCAATCCCTTCTCCTCTATTTTCCTTCTGGGATCTTAGATATGCGCGTACACACACACACACACACACACACACACACACACACCGGTGTGAATTTAAACCACCGAGTTCGGGACTCGAACCATGGTCAACTACATGGGAGTCCAGAAACATAGCCATTACACTAACTGTTGGTCCTGCTGCATTTTCATCTTTCTCCCAGCACATCCCTGTGGTCTCGTGGCAAGTACCCTGAGACTAGTTGACTGAGAAGAGGAAACCCAGGCCAGGCTGACAGCTCGCTCTGCACAGTAATGTGGGGAGCACCCCACAGCTGCGTTGCCACAGCCCCATCTGGGACAATGCTGAAAGACGGCGGTGGAGGAAATGCCTCCCAGCGAGCGGAACTTCAGGCAGTACGTGTGATTGCTTTGCTCGGTGGAGAGGTGGCTGGAGGTGTGTGTCTGCTGACTCAGGGACTTCATGTTTAGGGACTTGGAAGGAGGATGATTGGGAAATTGGTGACCAGGAGGTCTGGGGGAGAGGTGTGCGCACAGACCTTTCTGAACAGACAAAGATTTTTTGATTTTAAATCCCACACGCCATGTGAGAGTCCTGCACCTTCACCACCATGCCACCTGCTGACCCCAGTAGTTAACTGTGTATCTCGGTAGTTAGGTTACAGGGTATCAAAGGAGGAGTGCGAAGACAGGGGAGGGCTTCACGTTCTCTTCTGGGGAACGGCTGGGGTTTTTCAGGTCCAGGTGGCATGTGAGTGTCCTGCTCGTGAAGGTCTGACTCTGTTACTGGTTTTATTTGGAGGGGAAGGATAGTTTAAGGACGTGTGAGGGTGTCAAGGTGACAGAGGGCGAAGTGTGATCTTTCTGATGTGTGTCAACTTGGCCGGGTACAGTCCCTAGTTAATCCGATAGCTGTTTAATGCGGCTATGGCTGCGAAGGTATTTTATAGAGGTAAAGTCCACAGTCAATTGTCTTCAAGTAAGAGAGTTTATTCAAGGTAAAAGGGGTGGGCCTGACTCAGTCATTGAAAGGTCATAAAAGTGGGACTGAAGCTTCCCCAGGAGAGGAAATTCCGTGTGTAGAGAGCAGCCTCGGCCGGGGCCTGGCGTTCTCAGCCGTACCGTATGGAATTCAGAGTTGCTCAGCCAGCTCCCCTAGGACAGCCAGCTTCTTGCAGCACATCTCTTCATATAATCATGTATCATCTAGGTACAGCTAGTGTCTGTCTGTCTGTCTTTCTGTCTACCATCTACTCCTGGCCCCCTTGCTCTGATTGGACCCCCTCACATGTCCTGGAACATTTCGCTTTTATTCATTTGTCTTGCCAACAAGACCCTGCGTCGATCCCTTGAGTGTTTTTTTTTTTTTTGGAGAGGTTTTTGCTATATGGTGCCAGCCAGCCAGAGGGACAGAAAGCGAGAAATCACCCCTCAAAGGGGATGGCCACGCCGCAATCCCTTTTCCTCCATTCTCCTCTCAGGATCTCGGGCACGCACGCACATGAGTCTTAAGCCACCGGGTCCGGGACTCGAATCCTGGTTGACTACATGGGAGTCCAGCGACATAGCCACTACGCTAACTGCTGGTCCCGATCCCTTGGGTGTTGAACGTTCAAGAACATGTGTTAAACTGACTTAATTGTGGTGGGTTCAGCCTTCGTGTGACTGTATCCTTTGCTGAAAGTTTATTACTGCACCAAATATGCGAGGTGGGCCGGCTCTGTGGCCTGGTGGTTGAGAAAGTTGGATCCTACATGGCTGACCTTGAGGTTTGAGTCCCAGACCTGGTGTCTTGAGAAATAACTCAAGGTGCATGTGCATGTGTGCCCCCAAATCCTCACAGGGTAGAGAGATGGAGGAAAAGGGGGTGCAGCCTGAGATTTCCCAGAGTGGTGGTGGTGGGGTGCTCTCTCCCTCTTTCTTTCTGTCTCTGGTGAATGTGTTCCCCCTCTGCGGCAGGTTCCTGCCAGCGTTTTCCACTCGCAGTCTGTCACGGATTCCCGGCGCCCTCCGAGACTCCGCAGCAGAGGCTGGCAGTGAGAGGACCCACCACGCACCTACCCTGATGTGTGGGAGAGGTGTGGGCAAACACCGAGGCTTCCGCTGAAGCTCAGCTCGGCCTCTCCTGCTACTTCTCTGTGTAATTTGACTTTTCGCATGAATTGGGAAACATGCAAAAGGCGGATCTGGTCGACCAATGGAAAAACTAGAAGAATTAAGAATTGATGTGGCTTTGCGAGATGAGGGAGGGCGGGAACAAGGAACAGCCAACTAGTCATCACTTTAACTGCCGGGTCCCTGCCTAGAGCTCAGAACTTTCACGCTGTTGCAGGTCGGGCCGAGGCGTGGACCGCAAGTCCTGCTATGAAGTGGCGCACGCACGGCTGACATCGGCGGACCGTGCGACAGCACAGAGGGACAGCCGCACTGCACTCAGAATGCTCATCAGTGACATATTTGAGAAGGACAGGCATCAGGGCCGGCAGGTGGCATGGGGGTTAAGATGCTGGATCCCATGGGACCAGCAGTTAGTGTAATGGCTATGTTGCTGGATTCCCACGAAGTCAACCACGGATCACGTCCCGGACCCGGTGGCTTAAAACTCATGCCGGGTGCATGTGCATGCGTGCCCAAGATCCCCAGAGGAGAATGGAGGAGAAGGGATTACGGCGTGGCCATCCCCCCTGGGGGGTGATTTCTCGCTTTCTATCTCTCTGTCTCTCTCTGTCTGTCTGGTGAGCGCACGCGTCCTATAGCGAAAACCTTAAAAAAAAAAAGAAAAAAAGATGCTGGATCCCACACGGCCACTTGTGCAGTTTAAGTTATAGATCCAGTGGCTTGCAAGTCACTCGGGGTGCATGTGTGTGTGCACCCGAGATCTTGAGAGGAGGATGGAGGAGAAGAGAGTGTGACATAGCTGGGGGATGACTTCTCACTCTCTCTTTTGGTGATTGTGCATGCCCTAAAGCAAAAACAAAAGGATAGGAGTCAACTAAAGCCTTAGCACAGTTTTACACATGTCAGATGGTTAGGAAATACGTAAATACAGTAAGTACAGGAAAAGGCTGACGTTTGCTTGTGGCCTGGGTCTGGAGTCTATAGCTCGTGAGTCGTGAGGTGGTCACAGGAGGGTGATCAGAAATCGGGAGAAACCTGTCACCCCATGGGTGGGTAGGCTTATCTTATAACGTGGACAGTGATCTGAGACTGCCAGAAGATATTTGGGGTGTATGTGTGTGCGTTTTTGTCTTATTTCCATACACTGGGAGCAATTTTCTGCGTCCATCTTGTGCGTGAGATAACGTAGGATTGATCACGTTGGAACAAACCTCATTTTCAGAACAGCCGTGAATGCAAGACTTGCTGTACAGCCCAAAGAGCTCCCTGTCCGTTAGCTGGACTTTCGGTGTTCCAGAAGGTCTTTGTAAGTTTGGCACAAATGTGTATGTTGGCAGAACTTAAAGCTAATATCAATGTTTTCCAAAAGTGTTGCATTGGACGATGAAGCGTGGTTACAGACCTTACTCGAGCCTGGAGTCTAGACTTTGAAAAGTTCGTGGAAGCTGGACACAAAGCATGAGTTTATTTTGGTGCCAAAAACTTTCTGAAATGCACTTGTCGTTTTTTTCATAAGGCACATTTTCCATGAGCCTGTTGAAGACCCCTTCTGTACCTCCACACAGTCTGCAAGATCCTGATTCCCGGAACACATCTGGCCCCAGGGGAACAGCAGATCCGGAGTATTGAGCTTCAGCTTTTGTAGGCCATGGTGCTGGGTGCTGTAGATGCAGAGCTACCTGGGCACAGTCCTGAGATCCCCGGGAGTTTGCAGCCAAGGAGGGGCCCCAGCTGCTTTAGTGCCGTAGTGGAAGTCTGTGCGTGCACGGGCACGGAACCGCAGAGGGAGGGCCCTTCCTGGCTCGAGTGCTGTAGGAGGGCTTTCTAGAAGACGATGGGGGTGTGAGTAGAGGTTCTCCAGGCCAAGGGAGAGAGGCTTTCTAGGTAGCAGGAAAACATCGGTGCAGGGCTGAAGGCAGAGAGTTTCAGAGCAGCAGACCCCCAGCGCCCTCTCACAGCACACAGCTGCTCCGGGGTGTCGGTTTGCACAGGCTCCCCTCACGGGAGCACAGACAGGGTGGCTGAAACCACACACAGATTTCCTTGCAATTCCGGAGGCAAAAGGCCAACTGGGAGGTGTGGGCAGCTTCAGTTTCTTCTGAAGCCTCTCTCCTTGGCCTGCAGGTGCCCACCTGCTCCTGTGTCCTCACACGGCCTTCCTCTGTGCGTCTGGGTCCCGATCTCGCCCTCTTCTGAGGGCACCAGTCACATGGTCTCGGGCCCACCCTCATGACCTTGTTATTTTTCATTTCTTCATTTTTGCTATAGGATATGTGCACTTGCCAGAGAGAGACAGAGAGAGAGGGAAAGTGAGAGGTCTCCCAGTGGTGCTGGGGCTCGGCCCTGCTGCGATCCCCTCTCCTCCATCCTCCTCTCAGGATCGCGGCACGTACGCGCATGTGCCAGTGTGCTTTTCAAGCCCCCAGGTCCAGGACCCGAACCACACTTGGCCATGTGGGATCTAGGCGCCTTACCCACCATGCCACCAGCTAGCCTCCCCCAGTGGCCGTACTTAACCTTGGTCAACTTTTTTATTTTTTGAAGATGTTTTTGCTATAGGGTGCGTATGCTCACCAGAGACAGAGAGATAGAAAGCGAGAGATCACCCCCCCCCAGGGGGGATGGCCATGCTGCAGTCCCTTCTCTTCCATTCTCCTCTCGGGATCTTGGGCACGAACACACATGTGCCTGGCGTGAGTTTAAACCACCGGGTCTGGGACGTGAACTGCCGTCAACTGCATGGGAGTCCAGCAACATAGCCACTAAGCTAACTGCTGGTCCCAACCTTGGTTAACTTTTAAAGATCTTCTCTCCAAATGGTTCCATTTTGAGGTGCTGGGGGACAAGACTTGAAACACGTGAACTTCGGTGGGACATGAGTCAGTCCATGACACACGGCGTCATATGAAGTATGCGGACAGCACGTAGAAGCCAGAGGGGGCACGACTGATTGTCACTGGGACCAGAGACCTAGGAAAACAGGCCTTGAACAGAGAGGAGAATGTCTCTCTGCTGAGAAGGAAACAGTGACATTTCTTGCTGTCCAAGCTTTCATCCTGCGGGGGTCTATGAATACGGCATCGCCACGCACCCAAATGTCCAGGGCCTTGTGTTCCCGGATTCAGGCTGGCTCCCACATTCTCAGCCTCTGACCCCTGACGTGGGACACTGCAGTCTCTGCTGCCCCTGGATCTTGCTGTTTGTTCCAGAGGTGTCCCTACCTTCTAGAAGATAAATCCTGTCTCTTCCTTTCCTTTTCTTCCTTCTTTTCTTTTCTTTAATTTTCTTTTCTTCCTTCTTTTCTTTTCTTTTCTTTTCTTTTCTTTTCTTTTCTTTTCTTTTCTTTTCTTTTCTTTTCTTTTCTTTTCTTTCTTTCTTTCTTTTCTTCTTTCTTTCTTTCTTTTCTTCTTTCTTTCTTTCTTTCTTTTTTCTTTCTTTCTTTTCTTTCTTTTTTTAGAGATATTTTTGATATAGGGCATGTGTGCTCGCCAGAGAGACAGAAAGCCAGAAATCACCCCCTACCCCGGGTGTGGGGGATGACCGTATCTCAATCCCTTCTCCTCCATTCTCCTCTCGGGATCTTGAGCATGTACATTCACGTGCTCAGCGTGAGTTTCAAGCCACCAGGTCCAGGACTTGAACCGCAGACAACGACATGAAAGTCCAGTGTAACCAGATGTCACCATTATGCCATCTGCTGGTCCCCTGTCTCTTCATTTTC